>NC_073272.2:42686136-42989166 GCF_029289425.2 Pan paniscus
AAATACAAAAATTAGCCGGGTGTGATGGCACGTGCCTGTAATCCCCGCTACTCAGGAGGCTGAGGCAGGAGAATCACTTGAACCCAGGAGGCGGAGGTTGCAGTGAGCCAAGATTGTGACACTGTACTCCAGCCTGAGTGACAGAGCAAGACTCCGTCTCAAAAAACAAACAAACAAACAGAAAACCCAAAATATGGCCCAAAACTAAGAGAAAAAATAGTCAATGGAAATAGACACAGGAATTACGAAATGATGGGGTTAAAAGACAAGGATAATAAAACAGCTATTATACATATTCTTGGATGGGCTCGGTGGCTCACACCTGTAATCCCAGCACTTTGGAAGGACGAGGTGGGTGGATCACTTGAGGTCAGGAGTTCGAGACCAGCCTGGCCAACATGGTGAAATCTCATCTCTACTGAAAATACAAAAATTAGCTGGATGTGGTGGCTCTTGCCTGTAATCCCAGCTATTTGAGAGGCTGAGGCAGGAGGATCGCTTGAACCCAGAAGGTGGAGGTTGCACTGAGCCGAGATCATGCCACTGCACTCCAGCCTGGGTGGCAGAGTAAGACTCCATCTCAAATAAATAAATAAATATTCTCAATATAGTAAAGTAAAAATAGGAAGTACAGTAAAAGGAAATATGAATTGAATGAAAATATAAATGGATAATACAATAAAAGAACCAGGCCGGGCATGGGGGCTCACACCTGTAACCCCAAGACTTTGAGAGGCTGAGGCAGGCAGATCACTTAAGGTCAGGAGTTTGAGACCAGCCTGGCCAACATGGAAACCTGGTCTCTAGGAAAATACAAAAATTAGCTGGGCTTGGTGGTACACACCTGTAATCTCAGCTACTGGGGAGGCTGAGGCATGAAAATTGCTTGAACCCGGGAGGCAGAGGTTGTACAGAGCCAAGATCACGCCACTGTACTCCAGCCTGGGTGACAGAGTGAGACTCTGTCTCAAAAAAAAAAAAAAAAAGGAAATTCTAGGTATGAAAAACAAACCAAGTACCTGAATTTACAGTTTCATTGAATGGGATTAACAGCAGATTAGACACCACAGAAGAAAAGACCAGAGATTTGAAGACAGAAACTATCCAAAATGAAGCACAAAGAGAAAAATGGCTAAGAAATGATACACAGGCCAGGTGCGGTGGCTCACCCCTGTAATCCCTGCACTTTGGGAGGCCAAGGCACGCGGATCACGAGGTCAGGAGGTTGACACCATCCTGGCCAACATGGTGAAACCCTGTCTCTACTAAAATACAAAAAATTAGCCGGGCGTGGTGGTGCACGCCTGTAGTCCCAGCTATTCAGGAGGCTGAGGCAGGGGAATCACTTGAACCTGGGAGGCAGAGATTGCAGTGAGCTGAGATCGCGCCACTGCACTCTAGCCTGACAGCAGAGTGAGACTCCGTCTCAAAAAAAAAAAAAAAAGAAGAAAGAGAGAAAGAAATGATACATAGAGCCTCAGTGACCTATAGAACTATAGAATAATACTAAGTGATTTAATATATGTGTAACTGGAATCTCAAGAGAGGAGAAAGGAGGAGGACACAAAAATACTTGAAGAAAGAATGGCCAGAAATTTTCCAAATTTGATTTTTAAAATCCTGTAAAGCCACAGATCCAAATAGCACAATGAACCCCAGCGAAACAAAACTGCATCAAGACACAACAAAGTCAAATTGCTAAAAACCAGTGATAAAGAGCCTTTTTTATTTATTTATTTATTTTTTGAGACAGGGTCTCGCTCTGTTGCCCAGGCTGGAGTGCAGTGGCTCGATCTTGGCTCACTTCAGCCTCTGCCTCCTGGATTCAAGTGATTCTCGTGCCTCAGCCTCCCCAGTAGCTGGGATTGCAGGCACATGACACTATGCCTGGATAATTTTTCTATCTTCCGTAGAGATGGGGTTTCACTATGTTGGCCAGGCTGGTCTCAAACTCCTGGCCTCAAGTGATCTGCCCACCTTGGCTTCCCACAGTGCTGGGATTACAGGTGTGAGCTACCATGCCCGACCTAAGAGAAAATCTTTTTTTTTTTTGAGTTGGAGTCTCACTGTTGTCGGCCTGGGCTGTAGTGCACTGGCACAATCTCGGCTCACTGCAACCTCCTCCTCCCGGATTCAAGCAATTCTCCTGCCTCAGCCTCCTGAGTAGCTGAGATTATAGGCATCCGCCACCACACCCAGCTAATTTTTGTATTTTTAGTAGAGTTGGGGTTTCACCATGTTGGCCAGGCTGGTCTTGAACTCCTGACCTCAGGTGACCCACCCGCCTCGGCCTCCCAAAGTGCTGGGATTACAGATGTGAGCCACCATGCCCTGCCAAGAAAATCTTAAAAGCACACAGAGAAGAAAGGTACATTATGTACAGGCGTACAGAGGTCAGAATCACTGTAGACTTCTCTTCAAAAACTATGAAAGGCATAAAAATTCTTTATCGAACTGAAAGCGGGAAAAAAGGGTTTATTTAGAATTCTCTACCCAGAAAACATATCCTTCAGAAATGAAGGTTAAAAAAAAGTTTCAGACAGAGCCGGGCGTGGTGGCTCACGCCTATAATCCCAGCACTTTGGTTGGCAGATCACGAGGTCAGAAGTTCGAACTTGGCCAATATGGTGAAACCCTGTCTCTACTAAAAATACAAAAATTAACTGGGTGTGGTGATGGGAACCTGTAATCCCAGCTACTCGGGAGGCTGAGGCAGGAGAATCACTTGAACCCAGGAGGCAGAGGTTGCAGTGAGCTGCAATCGCACCGCTGCACTCCAGCCTGGGTGACAGAGCAAGACTCCGTCTCGAAAAAGAAAAAGTTTCAGACAAACAAAAATTGGGAGAATTTGGCACCAGCCCATCCGCACTACGAGAAATGTTAAAAGAAATTTTTCCAGCAGAGAAATATGATACCAGAAAGGAACTTGGATATACACAAAGGATCAAAGAGTGCTGAAATGGTAAATATGTTGTTAAATGTAAAAGTCATTTTTCTAATTTTCTAATTCTTTTACGAAATAATTGTTTATAGCAAAAGTAATAACAATGTACTGTGGGGTTTCTAAGATAGGTAGAAATAAAATGTATGGCAAATTAACACAAAGGCCAGTAAGGGAAAAAGGGAAGTACACTGTTGTAGGGTTCTTACACAATATGTGAAGTGGTATATTATTTGAAAATAAACTATGATAAGTTAAAGAAGCAGTTTGTAAACCCTAGAGAAACCACCTTAAATGAAACAAAGAGGCACAGATGGGCAGGTGCGGTGGCTCACACCTGTAATCCTAACATTTTAGGAGGTGACATAAGAGTATTGCTTGAGCCCAAGAGTTCAAGGCTGCAATGAGCCATGATCATGTCACTGCACTCCAGCCTGGATGACAGAATGAGACTCTGTCTCAAAAAAATAAAAACAAAAACAAACAAACAAACAAACAAACAAAACACTACAAAGCCATAGTAACCAAATCAGCATGGTGTTGGCATAAAAACAGACACATAGACCAGTGGAACAGAATGGAGAACCCACATAAAAATCCACACATTTACAGCCAATTCATTTTTTAGACCTTTTTTAAAAATTAATTTTTAAAATTTTATTTTTAATAGAGACATGGGGTCTTGCTTTTCCCAGCATGGTCTCAAACGCCTGGCCTCAAGGGATCCTCCTGCCTCAGCCTCCCAAAGTGCTGGGATTACAGGCGTGAGCCACCATGCCCGGTCCAACCAACTCATTTTCGACAAAGGCGCCAAGAACATGCAATGGGGAAAGGACAGTCCCTTTAATAAATGGTGCTGGGGAAACTGGATAACCATATGCAGAAGAATGAAACTAGACCCCTATCTTTCACCATATACAAAAATCAAATCAAAATAGATCAAAGACTGAAACTGTGAAACTACTAGATGAAAGCATTAGATAAATGCTCCAGGATATTGGTCTGAGCAAAGATTTTTTGGGTAAGATCTTAAAAGTACAGGCAACAAAAGAAAAAATAGACAAATGGGATCACATCAAGCTATAAAGCTTCTGCACAGCAAAGGACACAATCAACAAAGTGAAGAGACTACCCACAGAATGGGAGAAAATATCTGCAAACTACACCTCTGACAAGTGATTAATAACCAGAAGATATAAGGAGCCCAAACAAGTCAATAGCAAAAAAAAAAAAATCCTAATAATCCAACTTAAAAATGGCCAAAAGACCTTGAATAGACATTTATCAAAAGAAGACACACGGGGTTGGGCACGGTGGTTCACGCCTATAATCCCATTACTTTGGGAGGCCGAGGCAGGCAGATCACTCGAGGCCAGGAGTTCAAGACCAGCCTGGACAACATGGCGAAACCCCATCTCTACTAAAAATTAAAAAATTAGCCAGGTGTGGTGGCATGCGCCTGTAATCCCAGCTACTCAAGAGGCTGAGGCAGGAGAATCGTTTGAACCCGGGAGGCGGAGGTTGCAGTGAACCGAGATAAGGCCGTAGCACTCCAGCGTAGGCTACAAGAGCAAAACTGTCTCAAAAAACAAAAACAAAACAGAATTACCATATGATCCAGCAATCCTGCTGCTGGGTATATACCCGCAAGAAAGGAAATTAGTATATTGAAGAGACATCTGCAGTCCCATGTTTATTGCAGCTCTGTTCACAATAGCTAAGATTTGGAGGTAACCTAAGTGTCCATCAACAGATGAATGGATAAAGAAAATGTGGTACCTATACACAGTGGAGTACTAGTCAGCCATAAAAAAAGAATGGGATCCTGTCATTTGCAATAACATGGATGGAACTGGAAGTCATTGTGTTAAATGTTATTATGTTATTACCTCTTAGAGAATGCATTATGTTAAATGACTTCCAGTTCCATCCATGTTATTGCCAGGCATAGAAAGACAAATATTGCATGTTCTCATTAATATATGGGGGCTAAAAAAGTAGATCTCATGAAGATAGAGAGTCGGTTGGTGGTTCGCAGAGGCTGGGAAGGGTAGCAGGGAGAGGGAGATTAAGAGAGATTGATTAGTGGGTTCAAATATACAGTTTGATAGAAATAAGACCTTGTGTTTGATAGATCAGAAGAGTGACTACAGTTTACAATAATTTATCGTATATGTCAAAACAACTAGAAGAGAAGAATTAGAATGTTTCCAGCTTTATGCTGGAAAAGACAAATATTTAAGGTGATGGATACCTCAACTATACTGATTTCATCTTTACAGATTATATGAATGTATTACATGATCACATGTACCCTCTAAATATGTACAGCTATTATGTATCAGTGAAAAGAATAAAATTTTAAAAATACCCCACACAACTACAGAATACACATTCTTTTCAGATGTACATGGAACACTCACCAAACAGACCATATGCTGGGCCATAAAACAAGTCATATTAAATTTAAGAGGACTGTAAGCAAACAGAACGGGCTCCTCAACCACAACAGAATTAAATTACAAATCAATAAGAGAAAGATATCTGGAAAATGCCCCCAAATTTGGAAACTAAACAACACACTTCTAACCCATGGGTCAAAGAAGAAATCACAGAGGAGCTAATACTGTATTTTTAATGGGATGTAAACAAAAATACAACATATCAACATTTGTGACTTGCAGCTAAAGCAGAGTTTAGATCTTAGAGGAAATTTTATAATATTAACTACTTATATTAGAAAGAAGAGGCCAGGTGCGGTGGCTTATGCCTGTAGTCCCAGCTATTTGAAAGGCTGAGGTGGGAGGATTGATTGAATTAAGGAGTTCAAGGTTGCAATCAGCTATGATTGCGCCACTTCATTCCAGCGTGGGTGGCAGAGCAAGACCCTGTTTCTTGGGAAAAAAAAAAAAAAGGAAGAAGAAATGTCTAAAACTGATTATCTAAGCTTCCACCATAAGCTAGAAGGCCGGGCAGGGTGGCTCATGCTTGAAATCCCAATACTTTGGGAGGCCGAAGCATGGAGGATCACTTTGAGACCAGGAATTCAAGACCAGTTTGGGCAACATACCAAGATCCTGTCTCTGAAAAAATTAAAACTAACAAACAAACAAACAAAAAAACAAGCTAGTAAAAGAACATATTAAACCCAAAGAAAGGAAAAGATAGGAGCAGAAACCAATATAATAGGAAATTAACAAACAATAAAAAGATCAATGATACCAAAACCTGGTTCTTTGAAAATATAAAATCGGTAAACCTCTAGCTAGACTGACCAAGAAGAAAAGAGAGAAGACACAAATTACCAACATCAGGAATAAAGGAGGGCACGTCATCCAGATCACAGAGACTATATATACATATGTGTTGCTACGTGTGTGTGTAGCAATGCATAATCAAAATAGATAATAACTACATTAATTAGAAAAGGATGGATAATTATAAATCTGGTTTTAAAGCAAACATACACACATACACTCACACAAGCAACCAACCAGTAAATCTTTTTAAAGATTTTTCCCAATTCAGGTTATTACCTCTTAGAGAATGCATTTTCCACAATATTTCAGCACATAACATCAAGAATATTCAAAGCTCTAGAAAGCTGCCACTGTGACTCATCATGACGCAGTCTGAATAGAATTGGCAAAAAGTACCTCTTATTTTTATAAAAAAAGGATATGTTTATTTCAGAAACACAGCATTGGTGAACAATCTGAAAATAAATGTTACTATCTGCCATATTAACAGAATAAAGGAACAAAATTATACGTGTCTCAAAATGCATTAAAAGTATTTGATACAGCTTCTACTCATGATAAAAATCCTTAGAAAGCTACAAAGAGACATAGGCTTCCTTAAAATGACACCGACAACAAACATACACAATGATAAAATACTGAAAGCTTTGAAATCGAAACAAGACGAGGTTATCCACTCTCACTATTTCATTGCCATTGTAATGCAGCTCCTAGTGAGTACAATGAGGCAAGAAAGAATAAACGAGAATGCATCATGTCTTACAAAGGAGCAATAACTCTCATTCTTTGTCAGAAGCATGATTGTGTATATGGAAAGTTGTATATGTGGAAGGTCACCAAAGTGCAGGATAAAACGTTAGTATACAAAATCAGTTGCATTTTTATATGCCATAAAAAAATTAGGAAATGAATTTTTTTTTTTTTTGAGACGGAGTCTCGCTCTGTCGCCCAGGCTGGAGTGCAGTGGCGCGATCTCGGCTCACTGCAAGCTCCGCCTCCCGGATTCTAGCCATTCTCCCGCCTCAGCCTCCCGAGTAGCTGGGATTACAGGCGCCCGCTACCACGCCTGGCTAATTTTTTTGTATTTTTAGTAGAGACGGGGTTTCACTGTGTTAGCCAGGATGGTCTTGATCTCCTGACCTCGTGATCCGCCCGCCTCGGCCTCCCAAAGTGCTGGGATTACAGGCGTGAGCCACCGCGCCTGGCCAGGAAATGAAATTTTAAGAGAAATCATTTATAATAGCACAAAAGAAGCAAATACTTAAATCTATCATAATTGTGCAAGAACTCAACAGAGAAAGCTGTAAAATACGGTTGATATTATTAATAGAAATGCAAGGAAACTTACACCGAAAAACTTTATATTGTGAAAATATCAATTTTCCACAAACCTGCTAGATTTAATCATCTACATATTGTGTCTTTAAGGGGAGATTGGCTAGCTTATTCTTTTTCTGAATATGAATTTTAATCCATAATCAGTGCCATTATTGAGAATATTAAGATGCTTTCATGTTGAACTGATTAAAACAGCATTTGGAATAGTAAATGACATGTAATGTATGAATAACCTCCAGCTGGCCGGGTGCTGTGGCTCATGCCTGTAATCCCATCACTTTGGGAGGCTGAGGAGGGTGGATCACTTGAGGTCAGAGGTTCGAGACTCGCCTGGGGAACATGGTGAAACCCCCTGTCTCTACTAATAATAAAAAAATTAACCGGGAGTGGTGGCACACGCCTCTAATCCCAGCTACTTGGGAGGCTGAGACAGGAGAATCGCTTGAACCCGGGAGATGGAGATTGCAGGGAGCCAAGATTGTGCTACTGCACTCTAGCCTGGGCGACAGAGTGAGACTCTGTCTCAAAAAATTAAAATTAAAATTAAAAAAAACCCTCCAGCTATCTTTTTTCTTTTTTTTAAGTGTAAAAATTATAAGCAACTATAATGAAAAGTCTTCAGAAGTATTCTCTGGGAGACTCAGGATTGAAGAGGCCAGAAGCAGAGAGCCAGCAGGTCCTAGGAGGTGGTCTACTACAAGATCTGGGGGCTCACCGCCTACTTGAAAAGATACAGAACTCCTGCCCTCAATAAATGAAAGAGAAGTTGAACTACTCTGCAAGTCAGTTTTCATCAGTATTCATTTTCTTTCGAATCGTTGAAAGACTGAAGATGCCTGTTAAAATAGGTCTCTGTAATAATCCTGTAGGAAAAGTTTGCCAAGTTTTTCTGATTTTGAACCCAAATATTGCTTAAGCATCTGGGGCACAGCTCCAAATGTATTGAACTTGCTTCTCCCCCTTGCCAATGTTGCATAAGGCCCTTTTCAAAGCCATCTTAATTCCATTTTACCAGCAGTATAGACCACACACAAAGTGGTGCTTCTGGCTTTTGTAATCAGAACGCAAAGGCACCATCCTGCCAGTACTGAAGTCAGCCAAGCCCAACCCTTTGCAGGGAGCTCCTTCTGGTGTGATGGCTGATCAGCCTGCTGGCTTCAAGAAGAGCTCTCTGAGTACCAGCATAAACAGCACCGGTATAAACCAATCCACCAAGGCAAAGTTTTGTGGAAGAGCCTGGCAGGTTCCTCACCCTATACCCATCCCCAATGCACCCTGTGACTCCACTCCCTCCGCCACTCCCATCAGCCTCTCATCTGCCACCAGAATGATTTTTTTTTCCTGCCTTCCTGTGTGTTGCTTAAACATTTTTTAGAATGCTATTTTGATTTAGCTTTAGTGTTCTTTGGGTGTATCTCTTTAATGGTTGCCCTAAGGATTGCCTTATATATATATATATATATATTTATATATATATATATAAATATATATATATATAAATATATATATATATAAATATATATATATATATATAACTTATTCTACGGTTGTCAACATTTTACCAGTTTGAGTGAAGTGTTGAAACTTTACCTCTTTTTATAACTCTCAATCCTCCCCCGTTTATAATATAATTGTCTTAAATATTTCCTCTACATACATTGAGAACTACTGCATAAGCCAAGATTATAATTTTGTTTCAACTGTCAAATATAATTTAGAAAACTCAAGAAGAGAACAAAAGTCTATTGTATTTACCCATGCTTTTGGCTTTATCATTCTTTCTTCCTTCCTGATGGGCCAAGATTTCTTTTTCTCTCATTTTCGTTTTGCTTAGAGAATTTCCTTTAGCTATTCATTAGGGCAAGTCAGCTGGCAACAGATTCTTTCAGCTTTTTGTCATCAGAGTATATCTTGATTTCCTTTTCGTTCCTGAAGAATATTTCGGCTATACAATTCTGCATTGAAAGTTCTTTCCAGCACTTGAAAAATGTTTTGCCATTTCCTGCTGGCCTTCATGGTTTCTGATAAGAAGAAATCCACGTTCGTTTGAATTGTTTTTCCCCTACAGGTAACATGTTGTTTCTGTCTGGCTGCTTTCAAGATTTTTTTCTTTGTCTTAATTTTCAGAAGTTTGACTGTGATGGGCCTTGGCATGGATTTCTTTAGGTTTATCCTGTTTGGGATTTTCTCAGCTTCTTGAGCTGTAGGTTTTTGTCTTTTGCCGAATTTCAGAGCTTTTAGCCATAATTTCTTCAGTTCCACATTTTTCTCCTCTCCTTCTGGAACACCCATGGTCTGAGTATTAGATTTTTTGTTACAGCAGTCTCACATGTCCCTGAAGCCCTGTTCTTTTTGTTTGTTTGTTTGTTTTTTAGTCTATTTTTTTCTCTGTTGTTCAGATTGGGTAAATTCTATTTGATCCTCAAATTCTGATTCTTTCTTCTGTCTATATTCTGCTGCTGAGCATATGCCTTGAGTATTTTATTTCAGTTATTGCAATTTTTAGTTCAAAAATTTCCCTTTGGTTCTCCCTTATATCTTTGATTTCTTTGCTGAGACTTTCTACTTTTTTTTGTTGTTTCAAGCATGTTTGTAGTTGCTCGCCAAAGCATTTTTAGAATGGCTGCTTTAAAATCTTGTCAAATAATTCTAGCAACTCTGTCATCTAGGTTAATTGTCTTTTCTCATTCAAGTTGACATCTTCCTGGTTCTCAGTATAACAAGTGATTTTTTTTTTTTTTTGAAACCAGAACATTTTGGGCATGATGTTGTAAGATTCCAAATATTATTTAAATCCCGTGTTTGAGCAGACCTCTCCTGCCTTACTATTGGCAGATGAAGGTGAAAGTCCAGGTTCTCCCCTCAGGGGGAGTGAGTGTGGGAGGAGTGTTCCTTGTTATTGGCAGGCAAGGGTCGGGGTTCAGGCTCCCCAGTAGGCTTCCTTTGATACCACCCTGGTTAGGAGGGTTGAAGGTGTTTCATTATTGCCTCCCTTGATGCCATCGTATCAGGGTGACCTCATTACCATGGAACAGTGGTGAAAGTTCAAACTCTCCACTCTTCTGACACCACCCCAGAGAGGAGGGGGAGGAGTACTTTGTTACTGCCTGGTGGAGGTGGACATCCAGGCTGCCCATGTGGTTTCCATTGACACAGGGAACGAGGAGGCTCCTTACTCTCCAGCAGGGATGTTCCGCTGCCTTCCTACTCAGCCTTCTCTGACCCCACTGGGTGTGGGGAAGGGGTGGTGTGAGGCACGTCCTTACAGTCTGGTAAGGGTGAAAGTCTAGGCTCCCCATTTGGCTTTTGTCCCACAGGGTGGAGCCACAACTTTTTTTCTGTCGTGTTTGCTTGCAGCAAAGTGATTATTGTCTAGAAGTTTTCTGTCTTGCTAGGCTGTCCTTTTCCTGGTCCTTTGGCTAGAAAGAGCAGACTTTTCTTGGAGGTTTTATGTTTTGCGTTTTTGTCTGTGGCTATTGATGTTTCTAGGTTGCTGGCTTCACCAGCACCCAGTCAGGAAGATGTCAGACAAAAAGAAAATTCTGGGAATTCGCAGCCATGTTGTTCCTTGGGTCCCAAGGCCCCTAAATGACTGTGCCTTTTTCTCTCTGCCTTTCAGTCTTCATATGCTTATTTTACATAGAAAATCTAGGGTGTTGGCGGGCGCGATGGCTCAAGCCTGTAATCCCAGCACTTTGGGAGGCCAAGGCAGGCAGATCACTTGAGGCCAGGAATTCGAGACCAGCCCGGCCAACATGGTGAAACCCTGTCTCTACTAAAAATGTAAAAAATAGCTAGGTGTGGTGGCACATGCCTGTAATCCCAGCTACTTGGGAGGCTGAGGCAGGAGAATCCCTTGAATCTGGGAAGCAGAGGTTGCAGTGAGCCAAGACCGCACCACCACACCCCAGCTTGGGTGACAGAGTGAGATTCTGCCTCAAAAACACAAACAAACAAACAAACAAATCTAGGATTTTGAGCTGTACTTAGCAGGAGGAATAGTACATTTACTCCATCTTCTCAGAAGCAGAAGTCCCAAAGGCTGCCTTTTCACATTTCATCACAGCCAAGAAAGTATTACTCCACTCTGCTCTATGTTTGGATTTGGAAGGCCTTTCCTACTGTAAGGGAGTCTATGTTGGAATGGGGAACTGTCTTAAAAAACAAATTACTGGGCCGGGCGCGGTTGCTCACGCTTGTAATCCCAGCACTTTGGGAGGCCGAGGCGGGCGGATCACGAGGTCAGCAGATCGAGACCACAGTGAAACCCCGTCTCTACTAAAAATACAAACAAACAAAAAAAATTAGCCGGGCGTGCTGGCGGGCGCCTGTAGTCCCAGCTACTCAGAGAGGCTGAGGCAGGAGAATGGCGTGAACCCGGGAGGTGGAGCTTGCAGTGAGCCGAGATCGCGCCACTGCACTCTAGCCTGGGCGACAGAGCGAGACTCCGTCTCAAAAAAAAAAAAAAAAAAAAAATTATTGGGTCTAAAAAAGAACAAACTTGAGGCCAGTCGCAGTGGCTCACACCTGTAATCCCAGCACTTTGGGAGGCCGAGGCGGGTAGATCACATGAGGTCAGGAGTTCAAGACCAGCCTGGCCAACATGGCGAAACCTGGTCTCTACAAAAAAATACAAAAATTAGCCGGGCATTTTGGTGGGCGCCTGTAATCCCAGCTACTCGGGAGGCTGAGGCAGGAGAATCATTTGAACCTGGGAGGCAGAGGTTACAGCGAGCTGAGATCACGCCATTGCACTCTAGCCTGGTTGACGAGCAAAACTCAGTCTCAAAAACAAACAAAAAAGAACAAACATCAAAAACCTAAGCCCCTGCCAAAATTGTCCTGTCTCCCTGCTGTTAAGATTATGTAGGACAACAAATCCACGATTTTGGGGAGGAGATGATGAACCCAAGTCTGGGGGTTTTCTGCATGTTTTTTTTTTGAGAAGGAGTCTCACTTTGTAGCCCAGGCTGGAGTGCAATGGTGCAACCTCGGCTCACTGCAACCTCGGCTCACTGCAACCTCCTCCTCCCCGGTTCAAGCAATTCCCCCACCTCAGCCTCCTGAGTAGCTGGGATCACAGGCGTATGCCACCGCGCCCAGCTAATTTTTTTGTATTTTTAGTAGAGATGGAGTTTCACCATGTTGGCCAGGCTGGTCTCAAATTCCTGACCTCAAGTGATCCGCCCACCTCGGCCTCCCAAACTGCTGGGATTACAGGCGTGAGCCACCACACCTGGCTGAAAATGTAGTTCTTAAGTTTATATGGAAATGTAAAGGACCAAGAATATGAAACAGAACAAAGTTTGAGAACTTACGTTACCTGATTTCAAAGATTATTATAAAACTATTATCATCAACAGAGTATGGCATATAAATTAACAAGTAGAATAAAAAGCTAGAAGTAGACACACACATATATAGTCATGTGATTTTTTACAAAAGCACCAATGCAATCTAGTGGGGGAAGGAAAGTTGATGCAACAAGTGATGCCACATGGAAAAATATGAATTTTTCCTCACACCATATACGAAAACTAATCTGAGATGGATCACATACCTAAATGGAAATGGTAAAACCATATGTCTTTCGGAGGAAACCTCAGAAGAGTATCTTCATGATTTGGGATAGGCAAAGTTTGCTTAGCAGGTCACAGAAAACAGTAACCGTAAAAGAAAACATTGATTAGAGTTCATCAAAATTTAAAACTTCCGTTCATCAAAAGACAACATTAAGAATATCAAGGCCAGGCACAGCAGCTCAGATCTGTAATCACAACACTTTGCAAGGCCAAGGCAGGAAGACTGCTTGAGCCCAGGAGTTTGAGACCAGCCTGAGCAATATAGGGAGACTCCATCTCTTAAAAATAAATAAACAATGGCTGGGCGTGGTGGCTCAAGCTTGTAATCCCAGCATTTTGGGAGGCTGAGGCGGGCTGATCACTTGGGGCCAGGAATTCAAGACTAGCCTGGACAACATGACAAAACCCCATCTCTACCAAAAATACAAAAATTAACCTGGGCGTGGTGGCCGTGCCTGTAGTTCCAGCTACTCAGGAGGCTGAGGTGGGAGGATCGCTTGAACCCGGGAGGTGGAGGTTGCAGTGAGCCAAGATGGCAGCACTGCACTCCAGTCTGGGCAACAGAACGAGACCCAGTCTCCAAAAATAAATAAATAAATAAATAATATTGAAAGCCAAGCCACAGACTGGGGAAAATATTCATAGAATACATATTTGACAAAGCACTGCTATACAGAAAATATAAAGAACCTGAAAAATCAGTAATACTAAGACAAATGGCCCAACTTAAAATGGGCAAACAATTTGAGTAGACACTTCCTAAAAGAAAATAAACAAATGAACAATAAGCACATGAAAAAGTGACCAAGGTCATTAGTCACTAGAGAAATACATATTAAAACCGCAATGAGATACCACTACACACCTATTAAAATGACTTGACCACCCCAAATGGTGAGGATGTAAAGCAACAGGAACTCTCAAACCCTATTGGTGAAAATGTATAATTGTATAACTACTCTGGAAAAAGATCTGGCAGTTTCTTATAAAACTAAACAGTTACTACGCTATGACCCAGCAAGTCCATTCCTAGGTATTTACCCAAAAGAAATGAAAATATTTGTCTGTCCAGGCACGGTGGCTCATGCCTGTAATCCCAGCACTTTGGGAGGCCAAGGCAGGTGGATCACGAGGTCAGGAGTTCAAGACTGGCCTGTCCAATATGGTGAAACCCTATCTCTACTAAAAAATACAAAAATTACCCGGACGTGGTGGCACATGCCTGTAATCCCACCTACTCGGGAGGCTGAGGCAGGAGAATCACTTGAACCCAGGAGGCAGAGGTTGCAGTGAGCCGAGATCACACCACTGCCCTCCAGCCTCTCCAGCCTGGGTGACAGAGTGAGACTCTGTTTCAAAAAAAAAAAAAAAGGAAAGAAAAGAAAAGATTTCTCTACACAAAGGCTTGAATATGAATGCTCAATGAAGCTTTATTCAAAACACCTAAGCCCAGGAAAAAACTCAGGTGTCCATCAATAGGAGAATGGGTAAACAAGCTCTCATACATTCATACTGTAGGGGAGGCAAAATTTTACTTCTACCTTCTTTGGATCTCCAGCAGGGCCTGAGAATTAATTTGGCATAAGACAGATGAGCAAGAGAAAAGCATACAAATTTATTCAATATAAGTTTTCTATAATACAGGTGACCTCATAATAAGGAAATGAAGACCCAAAGAACTGGCAAAACTTGGCCGGGTGTGGTAGCTCACGCCTGTAATCCCAGCACTTTGGGAGGCCAAGGCAGGTGGATCACTTGAGGTCAGGAGTTCGAGACCAGCCTGACCAACATGGTGAAACCTCATCTCTACTAAAAAAAAAAAAAAAAAAAAAAAAAAAATTAGCTAGGCATGGTGGTGGGCACCTGTAATCCCACCTACTCAGGAGGCTGAGGCAGAAGACTCGCTTGAACCCGGGAGGTGGAGGTTGCAGTGAGCTGAGATCCTGCCCTTGCACTCCAGCCTGGTTGACAAGAGCGAAACTCCGTCTAAAAAAAAAAAAAAAAGAATTGGCAAAACCAAAATGCTTTTATACTGAGTTCAACAGAGAGGCAACTGTGGAAAAGTAACTAAAATATATGAGAAGATTAAAGAAGATCAGTTTGTACAGAATTCTCTCAGTCTCAACTGCCCATCCTTGATAAGAATGTTTCTATTCTCTTGATACAAAGAAGGCCGTGCTCGCTTAATAATTTTATCTCGTATTTTTTAAAAAGAAAAGGGGGATCAGAGTGTCCTTCTTGCGTCTGCTGTTTTTCAAGTGCCTTTAACCCCAAATAGTCAATATGGCATGGTGACATATTTTAGGGTGACATGTTTGGAATTCCTTCAATACAATGGAATACTACACAGAGGGAATGAATTGCTGATAGATACCATAACATGAAGAATCTCAAAATCATAACGCTCAGTGGAAGAAGCCTTACATAAAAGACTACATACTGTATGATTACATTTACACGAAATTCCAGAATGACCAAAGTAATCTATAGACGAAAAAAACAGAACAGTGGTTGCCTCTGGTAGATGGGATGGGACAATGCTTGGGAAAGAACATGAGGAAATTTTCATCAGTGATGGAATTGTTCTATATCTTCATAGGGCTTTTGATCATATGACATTTTTCAAAACTCAGTGAATATGCTCTTAAAATTTGTGTCTCTTGTTATAGGTAAATTTTATATAGAAGAAAAACTATAAACAAATTTTTCAACTCTTATTAACTATTTGCCTGCTAAAGTATTTAGGGAGATGAGTACTGATGTTAACAATTTACTTTAAATGCATTAAAATAAGATAGACTAATGGATGGATAGAAGGATAGAAAAATAAATAGATTAGTAAGAAAACAAATGTAGCGAAATGTGAATGCTAAAATCTAGATAATTTTATGAATGTTTGCTATAAAACTCAATGTTGCCATTATGTTTAAAAATTAAACGAAAATTTTCGGCCGGGCACGGTGGCTCGCGCCTGTAATCCCAGCACTTTAGGAGGCCGAGGTGGGCAGATCACCTGAGGTTGAGAGTTTGAGACCAGCCTGACCAACACGGAGAAACCCGTCTCTACTAAAAATACAAAATTAGCCGTGCATGGTGGCATATGCCTGTAATCCCAGCTACTCGGGAGGCTGAGGCAGGAGAATTGCTTGAACCCGGGAGGCGGAGGTTATGGTGAGCGGAGATGGTGCCATTGCACTCTAGCCTGGGCAACAAGAGTGAAACTCTGTCTCAAAAAAACAAGCAAGCAAACAAACAAACAAAAAATTAAATGAAAATTTTCATAATAAGACCAGGCATGGTGACTTATACCTGTAATTACAGCACTTTGGGAGGCCAAGATGGGAGGATTGCTTAAGGTCAGCAGTTTCAGACCAGCCTGGGCAACATAGCAAGACCCTGTCTCCATTTTTTATTAAAATTTTTTTTCATGATAAAATGTTAAGAAAAAAGTAAAAAAATTCAAAAAGAATATGTAGTAAAAAGTAAAGTCCCCCTTTTACTACTCACCCCAACCAGTCCCCCTTTCCAGAAGCAACTACTACTAACAGTTTGGTAGATATTGCTCCAAATCCTTTTCTTTAAATTTGCATATATGTATATGTTGAAATATATAGTGATCTTTTAAAAACATAAATGGGGGGCCAGGGGCGGTGGCCCACACCTGTAATCCCAGCACTTTGGGAGGCCGAGGTGGGCAGATCTCCTGAGGTCGGGAGTTCGAGACCAGCCTGACCAACATAGAGAAACCCTGTCTCTAACAAAAATACAAAAATTAGCCAGGCGTGGTGGCGCATGCCTGTGGTTCCAGCTACTCGGGAGGCTGAGGCAGGAGAATCCCTTGAACCTGGGAGGCAGAGGTTGCAGTGAGCCGAGATTGCGCCACTGCACTCCAGCCTGGGCAACAAGAGTGAAACTCCGTCTCAAAAATAAATAAATAGGATTATACTATTCACATATTAAGTAACTTGCTTTATTTTGTCTTGGAGTTTGTTTCATGCCAGCACATCTACATTGGCTTCTTTGTCTTTAACTTCTGCTTGCTACCCTATTCCCAATAGAAATGTAGGTTGCTTAAAGTTTTTTTGCTATTAAAAATTACTCTTCAAAAAGGCTGGGCCAAATTACCTACAAAATGACTATTTTTTAATATTGTGTGTATCAATGCCTGATTCCCCACACTTTTGCCAACACTAGATACTATTGATCTTTTTCATTTTTGTCTACGTGATGGGTGAAAAACGTTTTGCATTTTCCTGAGAGTTGGTGAGATTGAGAGTCTTTTAATGCTTTATTGGCCATGTATGACTTTTCTTTTGTGAATTGCCTTTTCATATTCTTTGCCCTCTTCTCTATTGGATTTGACTTTTTCTCATTGATTATATATTCTGGATAAAATCACTTGTCAGGTATCATGTTGAAAATATAAAAATGTCTCTAGTTTGTGGCTCGTGTTTTTGTCCTTTCATTAACAAAAGTTTTTAATTTAAATTTATTCAAATGTATAAGCCTTTCTTTATGGTTTGCACTACTATGTCTTATTTAAGAAACTTCCCAATATCACAAGATTATAAAAATATTCTCTTATTATTATCTCCTACAAAGTTTCCTAGTTTTTTTTCCTTTTCTTTTTCTTTCTTTCTTTTTCTCTTTTTTTTTTTTTGAGATGGAGTCTCGCTCCAGGCTGGAGTGCAGCGGAGCAATCTCGGATCTGCCTCCCGGGTTCAAACAATTCTCCTACCTCAGCCTCCTGAGTAGCTGCGATTACAGGTTCATGCCACCACACCCAGCTAATTTTTGTATTTTTAGTAGAGATGGGGTTTCGCCATGTTGGCCAGGCTAATCTCAAGCTCCTGACCTCAGGTGATCCACCCACCTCAGCCTCCCAAAGTGCTGGGATTACAGGCATGAGCCACCACACCTGGCCCCCAGATATTTTTTCTAGGCTGACCTATAACCTGTATAGTTAAAAAAACAGGATGACATCCTGCATACTGCTTTATAACTTGTTTTGTCATTTAGCTATATATTTTGAACATCTTTTCATTTGAATAAATGTATCAGTAGTGTTGTGGGCAGGGTTTCCCAGGAAACAGACTCTGAGACAGAGATTTGTGTGCAGGAAGTTTATCAGGGAATGCTTTCAGGATCAACATGTATGGGGGAAGGGAATGAGGTAGGATTAGACAGGAGGAGAAGTTAGACTGTGGTGCAGTATCAACAAGGGCTCCGGCTTTGTTGCTTAGAGGCCCTGCAATCCTGTCACAAATTGAAGAAAGAAGGCTGGGCCTTTATATACCCGTGTCGTTTGATGTGAGCTGCCCCTAGGAAGGGGTGGGGGTGACATTGAGCAAGGCAGCTGACTTCAACTGAATTCAATTCCCAGAGGCAGATGAAGCCTGTAGCACTCCCAGTAGCTGGGAGTCCTGAAGTGGGATCTGAGCCCTGCAGTACAGAATCCACCATAGTTAGGGACACTATTGACTTCAACCAGCAGAAAACCCAACCATCCCTTGTTTCATAAATAGAAGTTAGTCTCAGTTAACAAGCCCTCAGTAGGTGATTGCTAGCATCAATGCTATCTATCCCTTTTATTAGGAAAACAAAAACTTTCTGAGAAATACTCGGTAGATTTATCTTTACGTTTCATTGGCCATAACTAAAATGTCCATCCCTAGGTGCAAGGGAGGCTGCGAAAGTAGTATCAGAATTGTCAGGATTTTGTGCCTGGAGCAGTGAACATTGCTGCCCTGAACAGTGTCCAGATTGTTAGTATAGAAGAAGAGCATAAAGGATATTAGACATGCAACTAACAAAATAGACTTGTACAAAATTAGTTTGAATAGTTGCATATGGATTTAACTTACTAAAACAGTCTCCATATTGCTGGACACTCGGTAGTTTCCAACTTTTTGCTACTATCCACCGTACTGCAATAAACACCCTAGATATTTTTCTCTGCCCATTATTCGTTGGGGATGAAATTGTAAACATATAATTGATAACAACAAAAAAACCAGGGGAATGGATCTTTGAAATAATTTTGATGCAGATTACCAAGAAGTACCTTTGAAAGTCCCTACAAATTCATGTTTTCTCCTGCATTAAAAAAAAATTTTTTTTTTGAGATGGAGTCTCTCTCTGTCGCCCAGGCTGGAGTACAGTGGTGAGATCTCTGCTCGCTGCAACCTCCACCTTCCGGTTTCAAGCGATTCTCCTGCCTCAGCCTCCTGAGTAGCTGTGATTACAGGTGCGCACCACCACGCCTGGCTAATTTTTGTATTTTAGAGATGGGGTTTCACCATGTTGGTAAGGCTGGTCTCAAACTCGTGACCTCGTGATCCCCCTGCCTCAGCCTCCCGAAGTGTTGGGATTACAGGCATGAGCCACCATGCCCGGCAGTCCGGCAGTGAGTTGAGAGGTCTATTTTTCCTCACCACATCCTCACTGTAGTCCCAGCTACTCAGAGGCTGAGGCAGGATGACTTTAGCCCAGGAATTGGAGGCTGCAGTGAGCTATGACCACACCACTGCATTCTAGATTGGGCAACAAAAGTGAGACCCTGACTAAAAAAAAAAAAAAAAAAAAAAGTATCTTTTGTTTGTTTGTTTTTTGAGACGGAGTCTCACTCTGTTGCCCAGGCTGGAGTGCAGTGGCGTGGTCTCAGCTCACTGCAAGCTCCACTTCCCGGGTTCAAGCAGTTCTCTACCTGAGCCTCCTGAGTAGCTGGGATTACAGGCGCCCGCCACCATGCCCGGCTAATTTTTTTTTTGTTTGTTTGTTTTTGCTTTCGTTTTTAGTAGAGATGGGGTTTCACCATCTTGGCCAGGCTGGTCTTGAACTCCTGACCTCGTGATCCACTTGCCTCGGCCTCCCAAATTGCTGGGATTGCAGGCATGAGCCACCTCGCCCGGCCAAAAGTATTTGTTTTAAATCTCATTTTGTGTAGACTTTTACTGTCCATATTTGCTAATTTTTGCACTGTAGTTGAAAAATGTGCTCCAGACTGTTTTGGCTTTTTGGAACGTATTGAAATACAGTAGATGTTTTTGTTCTTGTGCTGTGAGTGATAATTCCAACAGGTCTGAGTTGCTTTGCTGGTCAAGGCAAGAAACATATAAATTAATAATGTTTCCTGGCCGAGCGCAGTGGCTCACGCCTGTAATCCCAGCACTTTGGGAGGCTGAAGCGGGCGGATCACCTGAGGTCGGGAGTTCAAGACCAGCCTGACCAACACGGAGAGACCCCGTCTCTACTTAAAAAAATACAAAATTAGCCGGGCGTGGTGGCATGTGCCCGTAATCCCAGCTACTCCGCAGGCTGAGGCAGGAGAATCGCTTGAACCCAGGAGGCAGAGGTTGCAGTGAGCTGAGATCGCGCCATTGCGCTCCAGCCTGGGCAACAAGAGGGAAACTCCGTCTCAAAAAATAAATAAATAAATAATTTTAAAAAATAATAATTTTCCCTTTTAGCTAGGAATCTCACAGGCTGGAAACATACAAATTAATAATGCTTCCTTTTAGCTAGGAACCTCGTCAAACATACAAATTAATAATGTTTCCTTTTAGCTAGGAACCTCACAGGTGGGATGGGGGCGGGGGGCGGGGGCCCACGGCAGAAAGATTTTCAGAGCACTTTGACCCAGTTTGATAGAATTGTTTATTGATAGCAATTAGGTTAGCCGGCGCGATGGCTCACACCTATAATCCCAGCCCTTTGGGAGACCGAGGCAGGCAGATCACCTGAGGTCAGGAGTTACAGACCAGCCTGGCCAGCATGGTGAAACCTTGTCTCTAGTGAAAATACAAAAATTAGCCGGGTGTGGTGGTGGGAAACTGTAATCCTAGCTACTTGGGAGGTTGAGGCAGAAGAATCACTTGAGTGTATGAGGTGGAGGCTGCAGTGAGGTTGCAATGAGCTGAGATCTGCCACTGCACTCCAGCCTGGGCGTCAAGGTGGGACTCTGTCTCAAAACAACAACAACAACAACAACAACCACCAAAGAAAAAAAAAAACGACCAGGCGCAGTGACTCATGCCTGTAATCCCAACACTTTGGGAGTCCAAGGCAGGCGGATTATGCAGTCAGGAGTTTGAGACCAGCCTGGCCAACATAGTGAAACCCCGTCTCTACTAAAAATACAAAAAATTACCTAGACATGATGACATGCGCCTGTAATCCCAGCTACTTGGGAGGCTGAGGCAGGAGAATCACTTGAACCCAGGAGGCGGAGGTTGCAGCTAGTGGAGATCGAGCCACTGCTATAGCCAAGATAAAATCATAATGCTACAAATCCAACAAAATAACTTGAATATTTCACTCTCTCTAAATATATGAATATATTATACTAAAAATGTTTGGAATAATTTTTAGTGAATATTATATGGAATATAATAAAAATCATTGATGCACTTTATCATTTTTGTACACATTATAGTCTTCATGGAAATGTAAGTATTAAATATTTACTAGCTCAGAAAAATTCTATAAGTCCACATGCAGTTCAGGTTAAATATATAGAAAAATTAAATAGTCAAAAATGGTATTTGAAATATATATAATACAGTTTTTAAAGTAACAAGTTATCACTGAAATACATAAAGTAAACTAACTTAGTAGTAAGAATGATGTGAAAATATATGGACACTACAGAAATCCACTTAGGTATATCTGTTAAAATAGTGAAGATTAAAAAGAATTAGGCTACCAAATGCAGATCACAATACATAGAAAATGAACACTCTCTGCACAGTAGGTGGAAACATAATGCAGTATAACTCTTTTGTGAACCAATTTAGCAACACAAAAGCAGAACATGAAACTTTCCATATCTTTGACTTAACAAATCTCTGTGTGTCTAGCACCCTAAGATAAACCTACATCCAGCAAAACCTTTATACATAAAGATATTCATTGCGGCGTTATTTATGATGATGAAAATTATAAGTAACTAATGTCCAAAAACTGGAGAAAAATTGATAAATGATGAAGCCATTACAACATTATGTAAACTACAGGATCACTATATAATGGAGTTGAATGAAGGTATAAAATAGAATAAAGATGTCTATAGGTTGCCATTAGGTGGTCTGTTGGACACGGCATTAATTGAAGAAAGCAAGGTGCTGAAAAGGTGTATAGTAAGTTAATTTTGGAACTACAGATATATGTACATATTTTTTGATATTTTTCCAAACAAAACAATGGAAAAATAAAGCAGGTAGTAACAAAAGTGGTTTCTTAAAGGTGGAAGTAGGCAATGTGGAACACACAAAGGTGAAAGCCAGAACTCTCTGAATGTATCTTGCTTTATATTTTTGCTTTGTGTAAAAGATGGCCCCCAAGAATCCCCACGTTGTGGTATTTACACCCTTGTGATGTCCCCTCTGACACTGTACCAGGGTTGATCTGTGAGACCAGTAGAATTTGGCAGAAGTTACATCTGTTTTGTGTGTGGGGAAAAAAACCAAAAAAACAGAATTTGGCAGAAGTGATGGTATAAAAATTTCCAAGATGAGATTCTAAAAGACAATGTAGCTTCCTTTTTACCCCGTTTCTCTCTCTTGGATCACTTGTTCTGGGGGAACCAGTTGCCTTGTAGAGCAGTCCCATGTGGCAAGGATCCAAAGCCCAGCAAAGCCATGTGACCGAGCCCTGGCGGAAGCAGATCCTCCGGCGTTAGTCGAGCCTTACCACATCCCTGGCTGACATCTTGACTGCATTTCAGGAGGAGACCCTGAGCCAGGGCCACCCAGCTAAGCCACACCGGATCCCTGATCCACAGAAACTGTGAGATAATAAAAGTTGGTTATTTTAAGCCACTAAGTTTGGTATAATTTGTTATGCACTAATAGATGTTAGAACAGTAAGATTGTTGTAAATAATTTAACAACTGGGCCAGGCGCAATGGCTCACGCCTGTAATCCCAGCCCTTTGGGAGGTCAAGGCGGGTGGATCGCCTGAGGTCAGGAGTTTGAGACCAGCCTGGCCAACATGGTGAAACCCCGTCTCTACAAAAAAATACAAAAAAATTAGCCGGCCTTGGTGGTGTGTGCCTGTAATATCAGCTACTCAGGAGGCTGAGGCAGGAGAATCACTTGAACCCGGGAGGCGGAGGTTGCAGTAAGCCGAGATCGTGCCACTGCACTCCAGCCTGGGGGACAGAGAGAGACTCTGTCTCAAAAAATAATAATAATAATAATTTAACAACTGAATATAATCCAAAAGAAAAGAGGCAGTCATTAAAAATTGAAGACAAACGAAACAAATTGAACCTGATTGTATATCAAGTTGGTGGCAAAACTACACATATAATAATGATTTCAAGAGATTAATGAACACAATATTTTCCCTGTACATCCTTAGTGGGCTGGATCCTAAGGACTAAAATAACTGCGAATAAATCTTAAATGGCATTTGGTGATCTAACTGTTAGTAATAACATTGGTATTGTTATGCTGAAACTATTTTATCTATATAGGGGAAGAAAGCAAATAGGTCATTATGTTAATATCATTAGGAACCAAGATTTTACACATGAGAGAAGAGATGCAAACACAAAATCAAAGAAATTAAGTAAAAACCCTTTAATCTTTAATTGAGTTTAGAAATAGCAGTATTCATAATTTATTTTAATTTTGAAAAAAAATTTCTTAGCTTTGTGCACTGAAAAGACCTGAAAGTAATGACAGCATGATAGCAATAAAGACCCAGCATCCATATCATAGTGAGTAAATATAATTTAAAACAAACAAACAAGCAGAACTCCTTAGGGAAGTGGCTAATTCCAATTCCCAGGTAGGAAATGTAAAAGATGAACTTGGAATTACTAGAAGTTAAGGGAGAAATTACAGATTCCAAGGGTTGTATGACAGTATAAGGAGCCGACTTTTTAAGGTCCCTCACTGGTACAAGATGGATAATTTGAGCATCAAAAAGCATAATGAGGCCGGGCATGGTTGCTCACACCTGTAATCCCAGCACTTTGGGAGGCCAAGGCAGGCAGACCACTTGAGGTCTCGGGTTCCAGACCAGCCTGGCCAACATTGTGAAACCCCATCTCTACTAAAAATACAAAAATTAGCCGGCCATGGTGGTGTGTGCCTGTAATCCCAGCTACTCGAGAGGCTGAGGCAGGAGAATCGCTTGAACCTGGGAAGCAGAGGTTGCAGAGATTGAAGGTCGCACCACTGCACTCCAGCCTGGGTGACAGAGAGAGACTCTGTCACACACACACACACAAATGACAGAATTGGAGCATCAGCTTTTATGAAGGATAGTCTAGGTTATGGAAATGCTTTATGTCTTGATGTAAATGGTGGTCACATAGTTGTACAACATGTAAATATTCATCAAGCTGTTCACTTAATATTCATACATTATATTTTAGGTAGTTTAATTAATTTAACCTTAATTTAATAATTTTACCTCAATTTTAAAATTACACTTCAATTTTTAAAAATCTCCATTGTGGGGCTGGGCACGGTGGCTCACTCCTGTAATCCCAGCACTTTGGGAGGCTGAGGTGGGCGGATCATGAGGTCAAGAGTTCGAGACCAGCCTCAAAAAAAAAAAAAAAAACCTGGCTACCAAATGCAGATCACAACACAGAGAAAATGAACACTCTTTGCATAGTAGGTGGAAACGTAATGCAGTATAACTCTTTTGTGAACCAATTTAGCAACGCATAAGCAGAACATAAAAATTTTCGGCCAGGCGCGGTGGCTCACGCCTGTAATCCCAGCACTTTAGGAGGCCGAGGTGGGTGGATCACGAAGTCAGGAGTTCGAGACCAGCCTGGCCAGGATGGTGAAACCCCGTCTCTACTAAAAATACAAAAAATTAGCTGGGCATTGTGGTGAGCGCCTGTAATCCAGCTACTCAGGAGGCTGAGTCAGGAGAATCTCTTCAACCCAGGAGGCAGAGATTGCAGTGAGCCGAAGTCGTGCCACTGCACTCCAGCCTGGGCGATAGAGCGAGACTCTGTCTCAAAAAAAAAAAAAAATTCATATATTTGACTTAATAAATCTGTATCTGTGAGTCTAGTAGTCTAAGATAATTCCACATCCAGCAAAACCTTTATACAGAAAGATATTCATTGCAGCATTGTTTATGATGATGAAAATTATAAGCAACTATGTCCAAAAATTGGAGAAAAATTGATAAATGATGAAGCCATTACAACATTATGTAAACTACAGGATCACTATATAATGGAGTTGAATGAAGGTATAAAATAGAATAAAGATGTCTATAGGTTGCCATTAGGTGGTCTGTTGGACACGGCATTAATTGAAGAAAGCAAGGTGCTGAAAAGGTGTATAGTAAGTTAATTTTGGAACTACAGATATATGTACATATTTTTTGATATTTTTCCAAACAAAACAATGGAAAAATAAAGCAGGTAGTAACAAAAGTGGTTTCTTAAAGGTGGAAGTAGGCAATGTGGAACACACAAAGGTGAAAGCCAGAACTCTCTGAATGTATCTTGCTTTATATTTTTGCTTTGTGTAAAAGATGGCCCCCAAGAATCCCCACGTTGTGGTATTTACACCCTTGTGATGTCCCCTCTGACACTGTACCAGGGTTGATCTGTGAGACCAGTAGAATTTGGCAGACGTTACATCTGTTTTGTGTGTGGGGAAAAAAACCAAAAAAACAGAATTTGGCAGAAGTGATGGTATAAAAATTTCCAAGATGAGATTCTAAAAGACAATGTAGCTTCCTTTTTACCCCGTTTCTCTCTCTTGGATCACTTGTTCTGGGGGAACCAGTTGCCTTGTAGAGCAGTCCCATGTGGCAAGGATCCAAAGCCCAGCAAAGCCATGTGACCGAGCCCTGGCGGAAGCAGATCCTCCGGCGTTAGTCGAGCCTTACCACGTCCCTGGCTGACATCTTGACTGCATTTCAGGAGGAGACCCTGAGCCAGGGCCACCCAGCTAAGCCACACCGGATCCCTGATCCACAGAAACTGTGAGATAATAAAAGTTGGTTATTTTAAGCCGCTAAGTTTGGTATAATTTGTTATGCACCAATAGGTCACTAATAGATGTTAGAACAGCAAGATTGTTGTAAATACACACCCACATATATATATATATATAATATATATATTGAAATGGAGTCTCACTCTGTCACCCAGGCTGGAGTGCAGTGGCACGATCTTGGCTCACTGCAACCTCCGCCTCCCAGGTTCAAGCAATTCTCCAGTCTCAGCCTCCCGATTAGCTGGAATTACAGGCATGCCCCACCACACCCGGCTAATTTTTATATTTTTAGTAGAGATGGGGTTTCACCATGTTAGTCAGGCTGGTCTCTAACTCCTGACCTCATGATCCGCCCACCTCAGCCTCCCAAAGTGCTAGGATTACGGGCGTGAGCACCACTGCGCCCAGCCAAGTTGTAAATAATTTAACAACTGAATGTAATCAAAAAGAAAACTAGAGGCAGTCGTTAAAAATTGAAGACAAACTGAAACAAATTGAACCTGATTATATATCAAGTTGGTGGCAAAACTATGCATATAATAATGATTTCAAGTGATTCATGAACAAAGTATTTTTCTTGTACTTTGTGGGCTGGATCCTAAGGACTAAAATAACTGCGAATAAATCTTAAAAGGCATTCGGTGATCTAACTGTTAGTAATAACATTGATATTGTTATCCTGAAACTATTCTATCTATCCAGTGGAATAAATCAAGTAAGTCATTATGTTAATATCATTAGGAACCAAGATTTTACACATGAGAGAAGAGATGCAAACACAAAATCAAAGAAATTAAGTAAAAACCCTTTAATCTTTAATTTAGATTAGAAATAGCAGTATTTATTCATAATTTATTTTTATTTTGAAAAAAAATTCTTAGCTCTGTGCACTGAAAAGATCTGAAAAGAAATGATAGCAATAAAGACCCAGCATCCAGATTATAGTGAGTAAATATAATTTAAAACAAACAAATATGCAGAACTCCTTAGGGAAGTGGCTAGTTCCAATTCCGAGGCTGGAAATGTAAAAGATGAACTTGGAATATCCTATCTCACCAGAAATTAAGAAAAAAATTAAGGACTCCAAGGGTTGTATGACAAGAATAAGGAGCCGGCTTTTTAAGGGCCTTCACTGGTCCAAGATGGAACAATTTGAGCATCAAAAAGCATAATGACTGCAAAGTACTGTAATATTTACACATCAAGTATTTTAAAACTCCATGAGTTCATAATGACATCAATAATCAATAAATAAAACCTCACTGGTTACCTTTTGGAGGCTGCTGGAACATCAACTCACTAATTGTATAATAGGCAAATAAAGGAAAAGAATCACATTTATTTTGTTTTTCTGGGCAAACTATATTCAAGAGCATCCAGAAATGATAGGAAAGTTCTTCATTATGAACTAATTCAAGTTCATAAAAAAATGACAGAATTGGAAAATCACCTTTTATGAAGGATAGTCTGGGTTATGGAAATGTTTTATGTCTTCATATAAGTGGTGGTTACATGGTTGTGTAAATATGAATATGTAAATATTCATCAAGCTGTTCACTTGATGTTTGTTCATTATATTTTAAGTAGTTTAACCTTAATTTAATAATTTTGGCTGGGCACAGTGGCTCACGCCTGTAATCCCAGCACTTTGGGAGGCTGAGGTGGGCGGATTTCCTGAGGTCAGGAGTTCGAGACCAGCCTGACCAACATGGAGAAACCCTGTCTCTATTAAAAATACAAAATTAGCCAGGCGTAGTGGTGCATGCCTGTAATCCCAGCTACTCGGGAGGCTGAGGCAGGAGAATCACTTGAACCCGGTGGCAGAGGTTGCAGTGAGCCGAGATTGTGCCATTGCACTCCAGTCTGGGCAACAAGAGCAAAACTCCGTCTCAAAAAAAAAATTTTAAAAAAAATAATAATTTTACCTCAATTTTCAAATTACACTTGAATTATAAAAAAATTTCCATTGTGGCCGGGCCCAGTGGCTCACGCCTGTAATCCCAGTACTTTGGGAGGCCGAGGGAGACAGATCACTTGAGGCCAAGAGTTTGAGAGAAGCCTGGCCAACATGGTGAAACCTTGTCTCTACTAAAAATACAAAAATTAGCCAGGCATGGTGGTGCGTGCCTGTAATCCCAGCTACTCGGGAGGCTGAGGCAGGAGAATCTCTCCATCCTGGGAGGTGGAGGTTGCAGTGAGCTGAGATCGCACCACTGCATCCAAGCCTCGGTGATAGAGTGAGACTCCATCTCAAAAAAATAAAGAAAATTAAAAAATCTCCATTGTGGCCAGGTAAGGTGGCTCACGCCTGTAATCCCAGCATTTTGGGAGGCTGAAGTGGGCGGATCACCTGAGGTCAGGTGTTCGAGACCAGCCTAGGCAACATGGTGAAGCCCTGTTTCTACTAAAAATACAAAATTAGCTGGGCATGGTGGTGCGTGCCTGTAGTCCCAGCTACTCGGGAGGCTGAGGCAGGAAAATTGCTTGAACCCTGGAGGTAGAGGTTGCAGTGAGCCAAGATCGTGCCACTGCACTCCAGCCTGAGCAACAGAGTGAGGCTCCGTCTCAAAATTAATTAATTAATTAATTAATTTTAAAAAAAAGGTCAGGCGCGGTGGCTCACGCCTGTAATCCCAGCACTTTGGGAGGCCGAGGCAGGCGGATCACCTGAGATCGGGAGCTCGAGACCAGCCTGGCCAACATGGTGAAACCCCATCTCTACTAAAAATACAAAAATTAGCTGGGTGTGGTGGGGCATGCCTGTAATTCCAGCTACTCAGGAGGCTGAGACTGGAGAATCGCTTGAACCCAGGAGGCGGAGGTTGCAGTGAGCCAAGATTGCACCACTGCACTCTGTCTTGGGTGACAGAGTGAGACTCCATCTCAAACAACAACAACTATAACAACAAAAAAAACAAGTGTTCTCTAACCAGGCATGATGGTACATGCTTATAGTCTCAGCTACCTGGGAGGCTGAAGTGGGTGAATTGCTTAAGGCAGGGAGTTAAGGCTGTGGTGAGCTGTGATCTCACCTTTGAATAGGCACTGTATTCCAGCCTGAGCAAGAGAGTAATACCGTGTCAGTAAAAAAAAGAGAGAAAAATGTATACCTGGAGAGCACTAATGCCCTTCTCTTACTACAGACTTCCAATAGCTGCCTTAGCCTATATTTCCATCTGGCACTGCCCTGTACTGATTTAGCAGAAGATAACATGGGGGGAGAGCTGTTCATCCCAACCACCCACAGACCACCGCACATCTTCTGCAGACCCCTACAGTCCAGGGGGCCACCAGGGGAGAACTATTGCAATCCTGCAGGAAAAACCAACACCCTAACCAAGCCCTTAGAGTGGCAGCAGTGTCTGTGGTATCCAGCTGAGAGTAGAGTCTTACAGAGACTGTTGCAGTGGACTTGTTCCTAAGTATGTGTGACAACCCCCAGCAACTCCTGGAAATAATGAGGTGCTTTTTGTGGGGAGTTGAGGTTCTTGCATGAACAGGTGGCAGGGCAATTAGGTTACACCTAGATTTTGTTTTATGGCAACAGTGGACCTGGATGTCTGTGGGAGTGGTAGCTTGCAGGAAGAAAGGTAGACTGTTTCACTTTCCCCTAAATAGGCCTGGGGCTGGGATCCACAGTGATCCACTGGGATCACAGTGTGGGACTGGGATCCACCGGGCCTGGGATCCACAGGAAAAACAGTTTTTTCCTGGCAGAGGAATCAGCAAAGGCAAAGGTGGTAGCATGTTTGTTGTTAAAGGAATGGTAAGGAGGCTGGCTGGAACGGAGGGAGTGAGGGGGGAAAGTAAGAAATGAAGTCAGAGAGATAATGATGGGGATTGGAGACCATGGCAGCCTTCTCTGATCATTTCCTGCCCAAGGGTTGTTTTACACCTCGAAGCGTTTGAGAGCAGGCTCTTGGTTTCTTTGGTAATTTAATTCCTTCAAAACCATAGAAGGCTTCAGATCTCTTTGCTTCCAGACAGTTCCATGCGCTGTAATGTAACTATGCCCAATGTACTTTCCTAGACATAGTGGTAAAGTCTCCTTTTTGCAGTGTTTGTTTCTTGCTCCTGTGCTTCTTTCTCTTTCAAATTAATGTTGGCTACCTCAATGTCATCTCAAGCAACAGGCTTAGGTGAGGGCACCACCACCCTTAATCTAATTTTTGCTTTAGGGCAGGGTCCCTCTAAGTGAGGGGTCTTTATGGACTATTGTGTCAAGGGGTCAAAAGCTCACAAGATAGGACATGAAACTGCCTTGCAGCAGTTCCTTGCCCTTATCTCCCCTTGTTCCAGGAAGAATCGGGGGGCATTCTGCCAACACTCAGGTCAGACTGCAGCCAAGCCTCGCTTGTGTGGCCTACATGAAGATGTGCAGCGTCACCAGCATATCATGACAAAGTCTTCCCGTACACTTTGTGACACAAAGTCTTTTTCGGTCTCCTCTCTTCTTATTTGGGATATAGAAGTTGTGAGCTTTTCTAACCCTGTATCCCCAAATTTCCCAACTCTTTCTTTTTAACTTTTAGGTTCAGGGGTACATGTGCAGGTTTGTTATATAGGTACATTGTATGTCACAGGGGTTTGGTGTACAGATTATTTCACCGCCCAGGTAATAACCAATAGATAGTTTTTTGATTCCTCCTCTCCTCCCTCTGTCCACCTTCAAGCAGGGCCTGGTGTCTATTGTTCCCTTTTTTATGTCCATGTGGAATCAGTGTTTAGCTCCCACTTATAAGTGAGAACATGAGATATTTGGTTTTCTGTTCCTGTGTTAGTTCACTTAGGATAATGGCCTCCAGCTTCATCCATGTTTCTGGGAAGGACATGATCGTGTTCTTTGTTAATGTTGCATAGTATTCTATGGTATATATGTACCACCTTTTCTTTATCCATTCTACCATACATGGTTGTTTAGGTTAATTCCATATATTTGCTATTGTGAATAGTGCTGCAGTCAACATATGCATGCATGCGTCTTTATGGTAGAATGATTTGTATTTTTCGGGGTATATACCAATAATTGGATTGCTGGGTGGAATGGTAAGTCTGCTTTGAGCTCTTTGAGAAATTGCCATACTGCTTTCCACAGTGGCTGAACTAATCTACATTTTCATCAGCCGTGTATAAGCATTCCTTTTTCTCCACAACCTTTCCAGCATCTGTTGTTTTTTGCCTTTTTAATAATAGCCATTCTGAGTGGTGTGAGATGGCATCTCGTGTTGGTTTTTTTTTTTTTTTTTTGACATGGAGTCTCGCTCTGTTGCCCAGGCTAAAGTGCAGTGGCGCGATCTCAGCTCACTGCAACCTCCGCTTCCCAGGTTCAAGCGATTCTCCTGCCTCAGCCTCCTGAGTAGCTGGGATTACAGGCATGTGCCACCATGCCCGGCTAATTTTTGTGTGTGTGTGTATTTTTAGTAGAGACAGGGTTTCACCATGTTGGTCAGGCTGGTCTCGAAATCCTGACCTCGTGATCCGCCCGCCTCAGCCTCCAAAAGTGCTGGGATTATAGGCGTGTGCCACCATGCCCAGCTAATTTATTTTTTTTTTTTTTGTATTTTTAGCAGAGACAGGGTTTCACCATGTTGGTCAGGCTGGTTTCGAACTCCTGACCTCGTGATCCGCCCGCCTCAGCCTCCAAAAGTGCTAGGATTACAGGCATGAGCCACCGTGCCTGGCCGTGGTTTTTTTTAATTTGACTTAAGGGCAGGGGGACTTTGGGGACTTTGGGGTCATTGTGGTTTTGATTTGCATTTCTCTAATAATTAGTGATGTTGAGCCTTTTTTCATGTGCTTGTTGGCCATGTGTATGTTTTTTTAAATTTAATTTAATTTAATTTAATTTGAAGTCCTGGGATACCTGTATAGCACGTGCATGTTTGCTACATAGGTTAACATGTTTCATGGTGGTTTGCTGTACCTATCAACCCATCACGTAGGTATTAAGCCCCTCATGCCTTAGCTATTTGTCCTGATGCTCTCTCTCCCCTCACTTCCCTGTGGATGTGTCTATGTCTTGTTTTGAAGAGTGTCTGTTCTTGTCCTTTGCCCATTTTTAAATGGGGTCGTTTGTTTTTTTTTCTAGTTGATTTAAGTTCCTTACAGATTCTGGATATTAGACCTTTGTCGGGTTCATAGGTTGTAAATATTTTCTCCCATTCTATAGGGTGTCTGTTTACTCTGTTGATAGTTTCTTTTGCTGTGCAGAAGCTCTTTAATTAGGTCCTATTTGTCAATTTTTGTTTTTGTTGCAACTGGTTTTGGCATCTTTGTCATGAAATCTTTGTGAGGTCCTATTCCAGAATGGTATTTCCTGATTATCTTGCAGGATTTTTACAGTCTTAGGTTTTACATTTAAGCCTTTAATCCATCTTGAATTGATTTTTGTGTATGGTGTAAGGAAGGGGTGGAATTTCAATCTTCTGCATATGGGTAGCCAGTTATCCCAGCACCATTTATTGAATAGGGAGTCCTTTCCCCATTGCTTGTTTTTGTCAACTTTGTTGAAGATCAGATGGTCGTTGGTGTGCGGCATTGTTTTAACTCTTTTTTTTTTTTTTCAAGACGAAGTCTTGCTCTGTTGCCCAGGCTGGAGTGCAGTGGCACGATCTTGGCTCACTGCAACCTCCGCCTCCCGGGTTCAAGCAATTCTCCTGCCTCAGCCTCCCAAGTAGCTGGGACTACAGGCATACGCCACCACGCCCGGCTAATTTTTGTATTTTTAGTAGAGACAGGGTTTCACCATGTTGGCCAGGCTGGTCTCAAACTCTTGACCTCTTGATCCCCCCACCTCGGCCTCCCAAAGTGTTGGGATTACAGGCGTGAGCCACCGTGCTCGGCCTATTTTAACTCTTTATTTTCTTTCATTTCTGCTATTGAACCAGCCGGTTCTTGAGTCAGCTTTTCTCTTCATGTAATACCTTGCTAAATACAGCAAGTAACCATCAATACATACCTAAAATTGCTTTCTATCTTTTTTTCCCTAGAGTTATAGGCCCAGGAGACATTTGATCTGACTTCTAATTTATTACAGGCGACTTTTTAATCAAGAATTTTGCTGCTTTTTAACATGGGTCTCCATGTTGTATCCTCCAATATCAGTTTTGTCACTGCACACTGGCTCAAATACAACACGTTTTGTTATTGCTCATCTTAAAGTATTATGTGGGTGAACAGGTCAATGGGGCAGCCTTCCTCCATGCAGTCATTCAGAAACCCAGGGTGACAAGAGCTTTGCTACCTTCAGCACATGGCCACCAAGGTCATCCTTGGGGGTCGCATGCAGTCATCCCTACTGCAGCAACCTGTCAGAGGAGAAAAACATAGGAATATGTTTGTGAGTTTTATAGGAGCAGACTAAAAGTGGCATGAGAAATTTGCTCTCATATTTCATTGCTTGTAAAGCAATTTCATCATATGACTATATCTAACTGCAAGGGGAGGCTGGGAAATGTGTGCCCAGGAAGAAGAGGAAAGCATGGATCAGGTGAGGAGCTAGCCATCTCTGCCACGGGTGCTTTGGAATAGTGTATTGGCAATGAGAGTAGTGAGAAGTTGTAGAATTTTAGGTTTATATTGAAGGTAGAGACATCAGAATTTGCTGACTCCAAAGCTTTTGGACTAAATAATCGGAAGAATAAAAATGCCATATACTGATATGGTAAAGACTATTGAGAACTCAGTTTTGGGCATTTAATTTTTGAGATGTCTATTAGCATCCATGTGGAGATGTCAACTAAGCAGTTGGATATGCAGGTCTACAATTTAAAGAAATGGTCAGTATTGAAAATGTAAATTTGGGGATCCTTAGTACATGGATGGTATTCAAAGCAGCTGTATACTAAATGCGAAACTATATATAACAATACTGAATTTCATTCACTCTACGAAGTGCAATTTCCTCACATCTTTGAAATTGGAATGCACTTTAGAACACTCAGCCTTCAGTTATGATTGGCAGTGTTTTCTTTCTTTGTTAATGGCACATAAAATAATGATGTATCTACAATTGATGGCACCTCAGATTCAATGAAGCATAGTAATAATGGTAAAAATGATAATGATAATATTGAGCACTTAATATTGTGGATGAGACACTGTGCTAAGCCACTTCTACGATTATCTTTATATGCAGTTGTAATATAGAAAGGCTAAGAACACAGACACTGGGGCCTGACTGGGTGGGGTCTGTCTGAATTTTAGCTCTGTGCTTACTAATCACATGACTCCAGCCAGATGCTTTATCTATGCCATAGTTTTCCTATCTAAAATAAGATGATAATACCACCTAACTTACAGGTTTATTATAAGGATTAAAGGAATTAATACACATATAGTGCCTAGAACGAGGAATTAATACACATATAGTGCCTAGAACAGTGCTTAGCACATAAGTACTGAAATGATTTAATATTATTGTTAAAATATGTGAAAAGCATATGTAGGTCAGGCACGGTGGCTCACGCCTATAATCCCAGCACTTTGGGAAACCGAGGGGGGCGGATCACTTGAGGTCAGGAGTTGGAGACCAGCCTGGCCAACATGGTGAAACCCCGTCTCTACTGAAAATGCAAAAAAATTAGCCGGGCATGGTGGCGTGCGCCTGTAATCCCAGGTACTCAGGAGGCTGAGGCAGGAGAATCGCTTGAACCTGGGAGGCGGCCACTGCACTCCAGCCTGGGTGACGGCAAGACTCCATCTCAAAATAAATAAATAAATAAATAAAGAGCATATATGTATGCATGTAAAAATTGACTATACTCGTTTTTGTTTTTGTTTGTTTGTTTGTTTAAGACAGAGTCTCCCTGTGTCACCCAGGCTGTAGTGCAGTGGAATGATCTTGGCTCACTGCAGCTTCCTCCTCCCGGGCTGAAGCCATCCTCCCACGTCAGCCTCCCAAGTAGCTGGGACTACAGGCATGAGCCACCATGCCCAGCTAACATCCCTTTACTTTTAATCTATGTCTTTATATTTAAAGTTGGTTTCTGTTAGATGACAAATAGTTGGGTGTTGGGTTTTTTTAATCTCTTCTGACAGTTTCTGTCTTGTAATTGGTGTATTTTATAATAATTAGACCACTGATGTTTAAAGTGACTGTTGATACAGTTGGATTAACGTCTACCATGTTTGTTACTGGTTTCTATTCATTATCCTTGTTCTTTTTTTTTTTTTTTTTTGTTGTTGTTGTTGTTGCCTTACACTTTTTTTCTGCCTTCTCTGGTGTTAGCTGAACGTTTTTTTTTTTGTTGTTGTTGTTTTTCTAAACAGGATTTTGCTTTGTTGTCCAGGCTGGAGTACAGTGGCATGATCTTGGATCACTGCAGCCTCGACCTCCTGGGCTCAAGTGATCCTCCTACCTCAGCTTCCTGAGTAGCTGGGACTACAGACGTGCGCCAGCACACTTGGCTAATTTTTGTTTTTTTTTTGGTAGAAAGAGGGGTCCACCATGTTGGCCAGCCTGGTCTCGAACTCCTGGGCTCAAGCAATCTGCCCGCCTTGGCCTCCCAAAGTGCTGGGATTATAAGCATGAGCAACCGTGCCCGGCCAGTTGAACATTTTATATGATTCTAATTTCTCTCCTCTCTTAGCATATCAATTCTACTTCTTTCTTTTCAGAAGTTGCTCTAGAGTTTGCAGTATACATTTACAACTAATCTAAGTCCACTTTCAAATAACACCACCACTTGACAGGTAATACAAGTATCTTATAACAGAGTATTCTCAATTCCTCTCTCACACCCCTATAACATTGCTGTCATTCATTTCAGTTATCCATAAGCTATACTGAATACTGCTAATATTGAATCACTGCTATTATTATTTTGAACAAACTGTTATCTATTAGATGTATTAAAAATAAAAATAAAATATTCTATTTTACCTTTATTCCTTCTCTAATCCTCTTCCTTTCTTTTTTTTTTTTACTTTGAGACGGAGTCTCACTCTTGTCACCCAGGCTGGAGTGTAGTGGAGCAATCTCGGCTCACTGGAACCTCCGCCTCCCAGGTTCAAGCAATTCTCCTGCCTCAGCCTCCCGAGTAGCTGGGATTATTGGTGCCTGCCACCACACCTGGCTAATTTTTGTATTTTTAGCAGATGGGGGGTTTCACCATATTGGTCAGGCTGGTCTCGAACTCCTGACTTCAGGTGGTCCACCCACCTCGGCCTCCCAAAGTGCTGGGATTACAGGCGTGAGCCACTGCGCCTGGCCAATTTGAAACTTTTAGTAGCCTGCAGTAGAGTCGTTGGGGGTGCCTCTTTAACTTGGCCCTGGCTCTCTTGATTCTAGAAAGCTCTGTGTGGAAACAGGGCCCTTTCACATGCTTTAGAGAAGCTACTTTAATTACTAAAAATGATTTAGAAGTTTAGCATTTTAGCAGATTTTTCTAAAATATTCCAAACAACTCTGTAATAGAGACTAGATTATAAATAATTCTCTTATAATTTTGTGTATACTGTCGATTTGAATATGCTTTCTTTTTTTTCTTTCCCCCAATGATAGGATAAGCATAAAATTCAAGACAGTTGCTGTCTAGAATATCATGTTCTAATTTAGTGAGATCCAAATTAATGATGTTATAGTAGATGAATTGGTAGCAAATGAGCATATTTGCTTATGGGCTTTAAAAGTGTTTACTTTTTCTGAGATAAGTAGTAATATTTCCAAATTAGAGTAGACTTTGAAGAAACTCTAGCAAAAGGAAGAGTTGGTTGAAAATCTCCCTTTTTACAAGACTTCTAGGCTAGTCAAGAAGAAATAGCAGTGCTAAGACAGAAAGCAGGACAGAACTGAAGCTTCTCCAGGCTGCAGTCATGTAGAGAATTTGACTTGATGTCTGACTTGAATTAGCAAATGGTTGGTCTGGGTGACTGCAGTGCAGTTTTGATTGTGAATATGGCTGGAAAATTTGGAATCCTCTAGACGGTATGTAGATATATATCTGAGATATACCACTGCTAAGGAGCAATGGATTTACTAGAACTAGCATAGGGTCAGGAATGAGGCATAATTAGTGCCACAAACTGGTGATATCTCCTCCTGGGAAAATATGTACTTCTTAGGCCTAGATGAAATAAACACGATTTCGCTAGTAAAAACAAAAGGATCAAATTATTTTGCGCTATGGTGGTTTACATAAAATATATAAGGTACAGCCTTATTTTTTTTTATTTTTATTTTTAAAAGCCCCAAAGATCTAAAAACTCTACAGTAAAAGGAGTGAAATAATACCTAAAACACTGGCTAATAAACTCTCGTGGAATATTAATAGTGATGCCCCCTGGGGTAAGGTAAGGTGGAGATGCAGAGAGGCAGGTTGGCCTGGGGTCAGCTCTGGGGTCCCTCCAGCACTTTTCAGGTCTTACTCCTCAAATCTTTATTTTTATTTTTTATTTTGTTATTGTTGTTGTTTGTTTTCAGATGGAGTTTCGCTCTTTTGCTCTTGTTGCCCAGGCTGGAGTGCAATGGCGTGATCTCGGCTCACTGCAACCTCTGCTCCCTGGGTTCAAGCGATTCTCCTGCCTCAGCCTCCCGAGTAGCTGGGATTACAGGCATGCGCCAACACATCTGGCTAATTTTTATATTTTTAGTGGAGACGGGGTTTCGCCACATTGGCCAGGTTGGTCTCAAACTCCTGACCTCAGGTGATCCACCAGCCTCTGCCTCCCAAAGTGCTAGGATTACAGGCATGAGCCATTGCGCCCGGCCCTGCTTTTTGTTTTTTTTTGAGACAAGGCCTGGTTCTGTCGCACAGGCTGGAGTGCAGTCGTGTGATTTTGGTTCACTACAGCCTCAGCCTCCCCAATAGTTGGGACTACCGGCATGTGCCACCATTCCTGGCTAATTTATTATTATTTTTTATAGTGATGGGGTCTCCCTATGTTGCCCAGACTGGTCTCAAACTCCTGAGCTCAAGTGATCCTCCCACCTCGTCCTTCCAAAGTGGTGGTATTACAGGCCCTGGCTGATCCTTGCTCTCTCAGCGACCCCTCCTCCTTTTTGCTCCTACCCCAGATTTCTTCTTCGGGTTTCCTGCAAAGCCATCCAGTTTGATGCCCAGGCCCTGGGGGCTCAGCTTCCACCACTTGGGCCTCTCAAAGTTCTTTTGAAAATCAGAATAAGAAATATTTCATCTCATTGCGTATCTTTATTTCGTTTGGGTTTTTCTTGGCTTTCTAAATTGCTGGGGGGATTTTAAAAAATCTTTTTGTTTTTTAACTAGAGAAACTAACAAAATATACACAGACTCTCAAATGACACTATGGGTACCTTCATGGCTTTGCCTTTAATTATTTATTATTACCTTATTCCTCTTCACAGGGGCAAACCCATGCTTTATGAAGCCTGATGCTTACACAATTATGGGAGCCTTCTTTGAAAAAAAAATTTCAAAATTACAAATGCAAAATTAGGTACAAAAGGGAATATTTACAATGAGAAATCACCACAAATGGCAAGATTTAAACAGCTGACAAATTAAACAGCGCAAAATCCAGGAAAAAAAAAACCATGGTTGATCAAAATTTCTTCTTTTCTTTTCTTTTCTTTTTTTTTTTTGAGATGGTGTCTTGCTCTGTCGCCCAGGCTGGAGTGCAGTGGTGCCATCTCAGCTCACTGCAACCTCTGCCTCCCAGGTTCAAGCGATTCTCCTGCCTCAGCCTCCTGAGTAGCTGGGACTACAGGCACGTGCCACCAGGCCCGGCTAATTTTTTGTATTTTTAGTACAGACGGGGTTTCACCGTTTAGCCAGTATGGTCGCTATCTCCTGACCTCGTGATCTGCCCGCCTCAGCCTCCCAAAGTGCTGGGATTACAGGCGCCATCTCGCCTGGCCTTTTCTTATTAATAATTTAGAAATGTTTATTCAGCTTCACAACTTGTTAGTAATATCAAGTACTTTTTGTTTTGTTTTTTTTTGAGATGGAGTCTTGCTCTGACCCCCAGTCTGGAGTGCAGTGGTACAATCTTGGCTCACTGCAAGCTCAGCCTCCCGGGTTCAAGTGATCCTCCTGCCTCAGCCTCCTGAGTAGCTGGGATTACAGGCGCCCACCACCACGCCCGGCTAATTTTTTTGTGTGTTTTTAGTAGAGATGGGGTTTCACCATGTTGGCCAGGCTGGTCTCGAACTCCTGACCTTGTGATCCGCCCACCTCGGCCTCCCAAAGTGCTGGGATTACAGGCATGAGCCACCGCGCCCGGCCAATATCAAGTACGTTTTTAAGATGATCAACTTTGGTCGTGCGCAGGGCGTGGGGAGGTGCTGAGGGGCCGAGGCCGCGGCCAGTTAGACGCCGTACTGTCCAGAGAGCACTGCGGCGGGAGCCGGCAGTCGGAGCAGCCTTGGAGCAGGAGCAGCAGCAGCAGCAGCAGCAGCAGCCGTCGCCGTTTGCGGAGCGCAGCCGAGCCGGCCATGGCGTTGTCGATGCCGTTGAACGGGCTGAAGGAGGAGGACAAAGAGCCCCTCATTGAGCTCCTCGTCAAAGCTGGCAGTGATGGTGAAAGCATAGGAAACTGCCCCTTTTCCCAGAGGTTCTTCATGATTCGTTGACTCAAAGGAGTTGTATTTAGTGTCACAACTGTTGACCTGAAATGGAAGCCTGCAGACCTTCAGAACTTAGCTCCCAGGACCCACCCACCGTTTGTAAGTTTCAACAGTGAAGTCAAAACGGATGTAAGTAAGATTGAGGAATTTCTTGAAGAAGTCTTACGCCCTCCCAAGTACTTAAAGCTTTCACCAAAACACCCAGAATCAAATACTGCTGGAATGGACATCTTTGCCAAATTCTCTGCATTTATCAAGAATTGAAGGCGAGAGGCTAATGAAGCACTGGAGAAGGATCTCCTGAAAACCCTGCAGAAACTGGATAAATATCTGAATTCTCCTCTCCCTGATGAAATTGATGAAAATAGTATAGAGGACATTAAGTTTTCTACACATAAATTTCTGGATGGCAATGAAATGACATTAGCTGATTGCAGCCTGCTCCCCAAACTGCATATTGTCAAGGTGGTGGCCAAAAAATATCACAACTTTGATATTCCAAAAGAGATGACTGGCATCTGGAGATACCTAACTAATGCATATAGTAGGGACGAGTTCATCAATACCTGTCCCAGTGATAAGGAGGTTGAAATAGCATATAGTGATGCCAAAAGACCCACCAAGTAAAATCGCATTTATGAAAGAGATGTCTTCATGTCTTCCCCTAAGAATATGCTTTTCCTAACAGGCTACTCTTCTTCTTATAGAGTAGAAATTGTATTTTGCACGAACATGCAGTTATTGAGGATTAGGATCAAGGGTAGACAAGGTATAGTAGTTATCTTAAAATATACACTCCTTGACCAGGTGCGGTGGCTCGTGCCTGTAATCCCAGCACTTTGGGAGGCTGAGGCGGGCAGATCACCTGAGCAGGAGTTCAAGACCAGCCTGGCCAACATGGTGAAACCCCGTCTCCACTAAAAAAAAAGAAAAAAAAATTAGCAGGACGCGGTGGTGCGCACCTGTAATCCCAGCTACTTGGGAGGCTGCAGCTGGAGAATCGCTTAAACCTGGGAGGCAGAGGTTGCAGTGAGCCGAGTTCACGCCACTGCACTCCAGCCTGGGAGACAGAGCGAGATTGCATCTCAAAAAAAAAAAAAAAAAAAAAAAAAAATATATATATATATATATATACACACACACACACACACATACACTCCTAAGCAGTATTATTTTAAAATCCTTTTACCCTGCCTACCTCTGTACCCGTGTTCCCCTCTTTTTAATTTGGAGACACTCCACCACAAACTTTTCACTTTAGAGGTAGCTTGCCATCTTTCAGGAGCCCTCACCATTGTGTCTATTCACTGTGCATAGATGGCAGAATTTTGAGGTGCAATGTCTGTTTAAATAGTAGCTACGACTTTATCAGGCAACCCCAAACTGGTGCATAATGCATGGTATAAGGAATATTTATGTATTTTTTGGATTTTTGTAATATTTAGTGCAGGGTGGAGGGCTAACAGAGGAAAGAGCTCCATTCTTCAAACTAGAGTGATGAAAATTCATTCTGAAACTCAAAGTATTTTCTTTTCTTCTTTTTTTTTTTTTTGAGATGGAGTCTCACTCTGTCGCCCAGGCTGGAGTGCAATGGCACGGTCTTGGCTCACTGCAACCTCCTCTTCCCGGGTTCAAGAGATTCTCCTGCCTCAGCCTCTCGAGTAGCTGGGATTACAGGCGCCCACCACCGCGCCCAGCTAATTTTTGTATTTTTAGTAGAGAGGGGGTTTCACCATCCTAGGCAGCCTGATCTTGAACTTGTGACCTTGTAATCCACCCTCCTCATCCTCCCAAAGTGCTAGGATTACAGGCATGAGCCACTGCGTCTGGCCCAACTCAGAGTATTTTCATTTTGGATATTTATTCTGTTGTTTTTTATTAACCCAGTGATTACACTTGGCCACGTTCGAGGAAGGTATGTCCATTGTAATTTTGATGATCAGAATTATTTTTTTTTGTTGTTGAAAGACAGATACTACTTTATCAGGGACGTTAGTCAAATCAAATGGAAATTGGTAAATGGACAAAAGCTACCTAGTTAAAAGGATGATCTGACAACATGCTTTAATCCCACTGTATGTGGAAAGAGCATAGCTTAAAATCTTGAGAAATTTGGACCATAAAATTTTCATGGTAGACAGTTCGTGCAGTATATAAATTGGCATAATGGAAATAATCTGATTTTATTTTTACAACTAACAAATCATTCCTCTTCATTTAAACACCTTTTGTATTTATTTCAATGAGGAGATTGGAGTCTGAATGGAAAGTCTTACTGTTTTCCAAGGGATTCTGAGAAAGTTTTGTATTCAACAGTTGGAAAGTTCTCTACTATTCTAGTTGATAAAACTTCCCTTTTTTGATGTAGATGCATATTTTCTATACAGTTCTGTTGTCTTCTTTTACTACGACTGTTAACTTTTGTCATAAAATTCAAATAAGATTTTATTTCTTGGTAATTTTGACTTTCACAATTTATCTTTAAATCCTTGAGCAATCTGTTTACAATTAAGAGATTTCTGACATTTATTCTTACACTAAGTGGATAAACTCTAGGATTTAGGCATGTTAACTTTATTTCTGTTGTGTTTTGAATCGCTCCAGAGTTGCATGTAGATAGTATTTATTTCTGTGCACTTAAACCTATTTAGAAAATATCTACGAAGTAAAAATGGAGAGGAAATAGAAATGTATTTTTTCATGAAAATTTTGATGGAAATTTCATCAAGTTTAATGATTCACCAATTTCTTACATTAATTTGAATTAAGCATTTAATTCAAAGAGAGGGGAGCATTCATTATTGATATATTTGGGCTTTTAAAAACTCCATCCTTTATAAATAGTCAAAGTTTGGGCCACACAAATTATATTTTCATCATGGAAAAATTTCAACTTCTCAAGCCATAATGTTGAACAGAATTGGAGTATTTTCTTTAGAATTTCTTGAACAGGCAAATGAAAGCTTATTATAGCATGCATGTATTTTCTTTTCTTTTTGGAACATCAACACCAGTATATTGTTGGCAGCTATTGTATCAAAAAAATAAAGTATACTTTCACTATCATAAAGGATTCTTTCCCCCCCCTCATGAAAATAAACAACAACTTGGGGTAAAAAAAAAAAAAGATGATCAATGTTGAGACAACTGTCAAGTTTCTTTCATACATGGGCTGCAAGTTTTCAAGACTTTTGTGCAGTTACTAATATGAAATAGTCTTTGAGTTGATAACACTTCTAACTAGCTTATCCTCGATGTTCTCCTTCTAATGTCAGTGGTATTGATTGGTGACTAAGCCCCATGTACCATGACTAAGACCAGGTAGCTGGTCCCCTTTGAGTGGGCAGATACATGGTAGTTTTGCTTTAGATTCCTTTATGTCCCCAGAACTCAGGGATGATCCAAGGCTGGGGCTACTCTTGCTGTCCTTACATCCAAGTCTTTGGCTGGGAATAGGTCAGTTTCAGAGACATTCCCACAGAGCAGGAGGGACAGACTACTTCTAAGCAGGTTGTTAGGCACTGGTGTCTAAAATTTGGTCAAATTTTAGACACCATGAGCAATAGCACATTATCAACTGTGATCATTTAATTATCTCTTGTTTTCCCTAGCTACATTTTCTGCCTGTTGTCATAAAGATTAAGTGGGACCACCTACTTAGATTTTTAGTTATTGTATTTTTATATTAAAAATAGTAACTCATTGTGGACTTTGCTCATTCCATTCAATCACAAAGCCTTCTCTAGGGAACATATTATCAAAGGTCCCTCCTCTTCTATTTTAGTTTGGCCATTAGCCCAGAAAGTATTTCCACAGGTATGAAGCATATAACCCCTTGCCTATAGAACTTTAAAATTTGTACCCCTGAAAATATTAAATAACATCAATTTATCCAGGAAAATTTGTCTATGATTTAAGATAAGTGTCCTAGTAAACAATGAGTATACTTATCAGATATTTCTGGAGCAGGGGGAGTGGGGAGAGAGAGCAATGAGAAATTTCATGAGGAAATGTAATATAATAAGGTTTTGCCCTAATAAAGCAGAACCAGGAAGTTAAAAAAAATTACAGTTTGAAAACTAAAGGACAGGTGTTAGAAAAGAGAAACCCAAACAAAGGAAGAAGAAAGACCTGGACTATATGGATTTTAATTTAAGGAGTTGCACTGTGATAATAAACCTATTCTTTTAACTCAAAACTGTTTATTTCCTATCCCATTAACTAAGTGGAAGATCTCAAAAGGGGACAGTCCTGTAGGCCAAATCTACCCTGGGAGCCAAGGTGCACCCTCTGGGTAGCTCGAGAGAGCACAAGGCATCAGTTGGTGGTGAGCTTGACTTGAGAGTTGAGACTAAAACAGCTGGTGGGAGAGTAATGTATAGCCTAAACCATATGAAATTGTATGTGGCTGGATTTTCTTTTCTTCATTTTTTTTTATTGTAAAATACAGATAACTTAGAATTTACCATTTTAAGAGTACTATTCAGTGGTATTAAGTACATTTGCAATGTTGTGCAACCATCACCACTTTGCATTTCCAGAACCTTTTTCAACATCTCAAACAGAAATTCTGAACCCATAAAACAACTCCCTATTACCCTCCCCCTAGCCCCTGGTAGCCTCTATTCTACTTTCTGTCTCTATGAGTTTGACTACTTTAGGTACCTCATATAAGTGGAACCATACCATATGTGGCCTTTGTGTCTGGCTTCTTTCACTTAGCATAATGTTTTCAAGGTTCATCCATGTTGTAGCATGTATCAGAGTTTCATTCCTTTCTAAGGCTGAATAATATTTCATTGTGTGTATACACCAAATTTTGTTTATCCATTCATTTGTTGATGGACATTTGGGTTGTTTCCACATTTTGGCTATTGTGAATAATGCTGCTATGAACGGTGGTGTTCAAGTGTCTGTTACAGTCCCTGTTTTCCCTTCTTTGGGGTATATACCTAGGAGTGGAATTGCTGGGTCATATGGTAATTTTATGCTTTTTGAGAAACTGCCATGTTGTTTTCCACAGCAGCTGCACCATTTTACATTCATGCCAGCAATGTAGGAGGGTTCCAATTTCTCCACATCCTGGCTGGACACTGTATTATTATTATTTTTTTGGTTAATAGCCTTTCTAATGGGTGTGAAGTGGTATCTCATTGTGGTTTTGATTTGCATTTCTCTAATGACTATGATGTTAAGTGTCTTTTCATGTGCTTATTGGATATTTACATATATTCTTTGAAGAAATGGCTCTGCAAGTCCTTTGCCCATTTTTGACTTGGGTTTTTCGTTTTGCTGAGTTGAGTTGTAGGAGTTTTTTATATGTTCTGGATATTAATGCCATATCAAATATATTATTTACAAATATTTTCTCCCATTCTGTAGGTTGCCTTTTCACTCTATTGATAGTGTCTTTTGATGCACAAAAGTTTTTAATTTTGTTGAACTCCAATTTGTCTATTTTTTCCACCTGTGCTATTGTCATATCCAAGAAATTATTGCCAAATCCAATGTTGTGAAACTTCCCTGTCACGTTTTCTTCTAAGAGTTTTATAGTTTTACCTCTTATGGTTAGGTTTTTGATTCATTTTCAGTTAATTTTTGTATGTTATGTGAGGAAAAGATCCAACTCCATTTTTTTGCATATATATATATATATATATCCAGTTTTCCCAGCACCATTTATTGAAAAGACTATCCTTTCCCTCATTGAATGGTCATGGCACCCTCGTGGAAAATCAGTTGATCATATATGTTAAGGGTTATTTATGAGCTCCTTATTCTATCCCATTGGCGTATATACCTGTCCTTACGCAGTACAGTTTCATAGTGAGTTTTGAAATCAGGAAGTAGGAGCCCTCCCAACATTGTTCTCCTTTTTCAAGATTGTTTTGGCTAGTGGCGAGGTGGGGGGGAAACTCCTTATCTGTATGAATTTTAGCATCATCTTGTCCATTTCTGCAAAAAAAAAAAAAAAAAGCCTGCTGGGATTTTGATAGGGATTGCATTGACTCTGTAGATCAATTTGAGGAGTATTGCTATCTTAATAGTATTATGTCTTTTAATCCTTGAATATGGGATTTTTTTCATTTATTTCAGTCTTTAATGTTTTTCAATGATGTTCTGTAGTTTTCAATGTACAAATCTTGCATTTCTTTTGTTAAATCGATTTTTAACTTTATTGATTTTGATGCTATTGTAAATGGAATTTTAACTTAATTTTCAGATTGTTTATTGCTAGTGTGTAAAACTATAACTGATGTTTAAATATTGATCTTATATCCTGCAGTTTTGCTGAACTTGCTTATTGGCTTTATTTTTTTTATAATGGATTTCCCAAGATTTTCTATATATAAAATCAGGTCATGTGAAAGTAGCGATAGTTTAATTGTTCCTTTCTTATCTGGATGCCTTTCATTTCTTTTTCAGGCTAGAACTGCAAGTACAATATTGAACAGAATTGGTGAGAGGGGACATCCTTGTTAAAGGTGCACTTTTGATAGGGTTAAAAGACCAGTGTTCAACACTTTCCAATCCTGACTTTGGGGAAATCATTTACCCTTTCTGTTTCCTTATCTAAAATCGAAAATAACAGCCTATAGTGTACGCGGGTGGTCGTGTCTGCTTTTTAGAAGCCCATGAGCTAGTGGGGAAGCAAATGATTCATGGAAATAATTATAAAAACAAGGTAACATATGCTAAGAGTTATTAGGGCTATGAATGATACATCTTGGATACCCTATTAGATAATTTGTGGTGAAAAATTTGTAAACAATCTTGTGCTAAATAGAGAAATGGTTTAAAAATTTAAGATACCAGTAACTTGCTTTCACTGTCACCTACATTAGTTTGGTTCCATTTTTAACAGTCTTTTATTACAAACTGATATAATCATAGCATAACTAAATTCAACCCTCTTCTCTATAAAATAGATCTCGGTTTGTAGGGTTTTACTATGATTTTGCATGCCATTTGATGTCCACAGGTATTTTTTAAGTCAAAAGGAAATCTGTAAATTAGGAACTGTTAATTTCCTCTTCATTTGGGCATCCTAGGTAGACTGTACAGATTTGTTCCAAGCACCCCATTAATTTGAGATTAGCCTAAGTTTTTCCTATGCCCGCACTTTGGAATATAAACATGTAGAAAATAGTCCATGACACAGCGGATGGGTTCATAAGTTTCTTCCGGGTCCTAACACCGAATTGTGCTGATGATCTGGCAATGGAGGCTAATCTTGCCACATCAAGTACGGCCTATTCGCTAAGCCGTCTGGGGCACTTTATAATTTTTTTCTTTGCTGGTCTGTTTGAAGGGCTCCTATGGCCAAAAAGGTGGTCAGTCCCGTCAGCTAGGCTGTGAGAACGCCTAAACGCTTTGAGGTAGTGATGCCGCATGATCGTGTGAAAGAGTTTCTCAGAGCACCTCCCTCGCGGGGTGGGGAAAAGGACCTCACTCCCCACGCCCCCTCCTTCCGCTGCGGGAGATAGCCACACCTTCCCCCTATCGGCGCCAAGCAGGTGGCCAGGCCCTCGGGACCTCGCGCCCCCGCAGCCAGTGGCCCGGCCAGCTCGTGCGTCACGTGACGCGGGTCAGCTGCACCGCCGGGACCTCCAGGCACCGCGGCGGCGACCGCCCAGCGCGTGGTCTCGAGATCTCATCTTTCCGCGCCCCTCCCCCCACGGTCCCGGAAAAGGGGGAGGCCGGTGACGTCATCATCCGGGTTCTTGTCGGCGGGGCCACGGTTCACAATGGAACAAAAACAAGCGGCCCGAGTCAAACTATGAGCGACGCGGCTGCGGCTCACGCGATTAACCCTGTCGTGGCCACACACCCCGCCAGTCCCTGCCGCCCAGCCCCTCCCGAGTGGTGTGCCAGATCTTTTCGGGCCTCCCTTCCCCATATTCGGTCCTAGAGCCACCTCTGCCCTCGTCCCGCTCCTGAGCCGAGGGGCATGGAACAGGATTTCTGGCGGTAGCACGACCCTGAAGGGGCCAGCCGGAAGAAACAGTACTGCGCGAACAATCTTTACCGCATTGTCTTCCCCTCCCCCACCCTAGCTCTCCGGGTTCCCGGCGGCTCGCGCCCAAGCCCAGCCCCCTCAGCGGCTCGCGCTGCTCTCCCAGCCTTGACGGCCCGGGGTGGAGGGAGAGAAGAGGGGGCAGCTGAGCGGGAGGGGGCTGGGCAGGAGCAGGGGGAGGGCCGAAAGGAGGGGCCTGAGAGGGGCGGGCCCTGACGGGGGCGGAGAACTTCGGGTCTTGGGCGGCTCTGGGGCTAGTGGGAGTCTGCGCCGCCGCCGCCGCCGCCACCGCTGCTGCCGCCGTCGACGCTACCGCCGCCGCCACTGGCCGAGCGGTTTTTTTTTTTTTGGTTTGCCGGATCCGCCATATTGACGACGACGGGCATCCGCGGCTGCGGACGCTAGTCTCCGCCGCCGCCGGAGCCGCAACCTCTCCGCACCCGGCCCCGTCAGGGCCTCTGTCGCGCCGAGCCCCTCCCCGCCTTACACAGCTCCCGGGCCTCGCGGGAGCCCGCCGCCGCCGCCTCTCTCTCACGGGAGGCGGCCGCGTTAGCGCCCGGTGCTTGGGTCGGCGCCGGGAGCGAGGAGCGAGCTACTTCAAAGCCACCGGGCCTGGAGCGGGGACAGAGGCGGCGACTAGGGGAAGGTGAAGCCGTCGCTGCAGGAGGAGGAGCAGGAGGAGGTGACGCAGGAGAAACGCACCGCCCGGAGCCCGTCTGAGCTCTGCGAGAGCCCCAGCCTGAGGGGAGAAGGGGAAGAGGGCCGTCGCCGGCCAAGGAGGAGGAGGAGGCGGGCGCGGCGAGGAGCGAGTTCCGGCGCCGCTGTGCAGCCTTTTGGTTGAGACGCCCGCAGCCCCGAGCCCGGCCGCCGCAGCCTTTCGATACACTTTGTTGCCGGTCACCCCCGGGCCTGGGATGCACCCAGGGTAGGTCTCGTCCCGGGACCCAGCCCCACCGTCGCCTGGTGCCTCCCGCCTCCGTGTGCCCTGGTTGCGAGAAGACGTCTGTGTCGTGCGGTGAGTGGCCAGCTGCACTGGGGCGACGCTCTTTCCCGGGGCCAACAGCTGGATGTGGGTGAGGGGAGGAGGGCGAGGGGGGTGTGCGTGTGTGCGAGCCTCTTGCCTCGGCGGCTGCCGGCCAGGCTGGGGCTTCCCCGTTCCCCCTCCTCCGGCCCGGGCTGGGCGGGCGCGCGGGCCCGTGTTGTGTGTGGAGCCGGTGTCCCGAGAGCGTGTCTGTGTGTTTTGGACTGTAAGGGAAAATGGCTGACGGCTCCGTCCCTCCCCCTCCTCCCCCTTCCCGTCCTGTCTGGGGCCGAGTAGGAGGATGGAGTCTCCGGGCGTGGCGGGCAGCCCCCCCGCCGTCCGCACCCGGGGGCCGGGTCGGTTTGGGGGCTGGCCGCCCCCCGCCCGGCGGCCGCTTTCCTACCCGGTCTGGTTCCACTTGACACCAAACGCCATTACTGAGGTGGAGTGATTTGGAGCCGGGGAGCTAGGCCTCGGCTACGCCTGGCTATCAGGCCTGACGACTTGTCCGCCTCCCCCCACCCTCCCGCGATAACCCGCAGTTTCTCCCCGGCCCTGGGCTCCTGGAGTGGGAGCTGGGTTATCGGCCTCCTACACCTCCTTCGCCCCGCTTTATTTGCAGAGGGCCAAAGCCGTGAAAGGGGTTTTTGAATGCAGAAATCGCTTCCAAGCTAGCTTGGACCTATTACCTTTCTATTTTTAACTGTTTCTGCAAATATTAGCATGTGCGAGTTTGGTAGGGATCAGGTCTTCAGATTCTTGTGACGTGAGGCTTAGGGTTGGATAAATGGCTGATTTTTCATTCATTGTGAAATAAAGAGTTATACAGCAGGTGTGTAGATGGCTTCTTAAATTATTTGTGTGGATTTCTGTAGCGACTAGAACTTACACGAGAATTTGCAAAATTTCTAGTAGAACCTGCTTAAATTAAGCATGTTATTTTTTGGAAGTTCCATAGTTATAACGTTAATTGAATTTACACGGTGCAGTTTACAGGTGTATGTAATTGTTTCAGATTGTCTTTTAATTTAAATAAGCAAGTTGTAGGTATAGATTAAATATTCATGCTTTATTTTTCGGGGAGAGAAGTATGTGTACTGTTCTTTTACCTGGAAACCCATGAGTCCCTAAATCTACTTAACGTTTGTATACTTTCACTTTTGAGGAAGAATGATTTGGGGTGCATTGATTAGGAAACTTTCCAGCAGGTACTTAACCCTCTCGGAGCTGATTACCCTTAGGTAAGGACTCCTTAACCATGACTAGCTTGGCTGGTTAGTACACTTGAACTTAAAAATAGAGACTACAAACTCTCCTTTAGATCTCGCTCGTCTTCTAATTCGCTGGGCTGCCATTTTGGTTTCAGCAAATGCCTTCAAATTCTTGAAGAATTATGTATTAAATATAAAAAAGTGTCAACATTCGTTTTCTCAATTTTTAAACTCATGTGCTGTGTCATACATCTAACTTTAACCCTTTAAACTTTATCGTTCCAGCTTTTGGGTGGAGTGAAAGCTTGAAGTATTTGGAATTGGTGTTCCACAGGTGAACTCAAAATGTCTTTGGTAGTTTACTGTTTTGTTTTCTCTAATTTAAAAATAGGACGTTTGGACTATATGAATTCTCTCTACGCCTTTTCTTGTATTTTTTTGCATGAACATGTAACTTGTAATTCTGGTTATCAACGTTCTCATGTTTCTTTTGTTTGCTGACCTTGGTAGTTTCTGAGAATTTCTGGAGGGAGTAATAGCACCAGCAACAGAACATGTGAGAATCTTAAGTTACTTCAGGAAGGAACTTTGAAGGGCAGATTTTACCTTTCACCAGGTTATTGGGGTCTCTAGTTTGGTGTTCCATAGTCCATAGTTCTCATGGTTTTGTTTGTTTGTTTTTTGTCTGTCGCCCAGGCTGGAGTGCAGTGGCACGATCTCGGCTCACTGCAACGTCCACCTCCCGGGTTCAAGGGATTCTCCTGCCTCAGCCTCCCTGGTAGCTGGGACTACAGGCGTGTGCCATCACGCCCGGCTAATTTTTTGTATTTTTAGTAGAGACGGGGTTTCACCGTGTTAGCCAGGATGGCCTCGATCTCCTGACCTCGTGATCCGCCCGTGTCGACCTCCCAGTTCTCATGTTTTATCTATGGAATGCTCAAGTAGGATTTACTTTAGATCTTTTTTCTTCCAGAGTCTTGTTTTTAATATCTTAAGGTATGAGATTTCTTTGCTATCTTCTCAGAGATTTTTCTTTGACATGGTGGTAATAATGCAGCTTATGGTTTTGAAATGGATGTTTGTCATGAATTTGCTAATCATCCAGTTCTTGATTAGTTGGTCACACAAGTGTCTTTGAGCTTATTTTTATTTAATAAGATCAATTTCTAACGTTTTAGTTTCAAAATTTTAGTATTAAAACCAATCTTTGTTTAAAACAGATGTTAAGAATTAGTTGTTTGAAATATCTAGCAGTGTGTGTTAATGGATTAGTGTTCTTCTAAGTCTTTTGGGCAGTGAAGGTGAGGGGGGTCTTATCCTGAGATTGAATTAGTTGATTTTTATTCTGAAAGAACGTATAACTTTTTATGGTAGCCTACATTATGTTTCCCCTCTTGTAGGTATGTTTTCTGAGTCTTGAATTGTTTTTCTTTTTTTTTTTTCAAAAAGGGAAAAAACCAGATTTTAGTTTTCATTTGGTTCTTTTAGGAGCTGTGTTTTTGAAAGCCATCCTGTGTATTGCTAAGTTCTTGTATTATTTTAACATAGAGTTTAACGTTAATATTTGGGAAAGAGTGCATTGGACCTCAACCCTGACTGGACATGAGAATCACTTTGCGGGGTTAAAAAACAACCACAACAAAAAAACTGATCCCTGGGTTCCACCCCCAGAGACTGATTAGTTGGTCTGATAGGGAGCCTGGGCAAAGGTATATTTTAAAAGCATTGTGGATGATTCTTACATGCATTTGGAGTTGAAAACCACTGGGCTATTGTTTTTATCATGTTGTTAGAACTTTCAAGTGGATAAATAAGAAAATGGATTTTTTTCTCAATTGTTTTCAGTTATTAGCATGATTATCATTTGAGCATTAATTGTCTGTCAGCACTGTTAAGCATTTTCCATTTATTGCCTTACGATGGGTCTGAGGTCTGTCAGGTTCAACCAGTGGTGCTTCGACTACTGTGCTATGTTAGTGAAATGACACTGATTGCTATTTTTAAAAAAGCATTTAGAGCTTTTGGTTTGTTTCTCGTACCAGAGTAAGTTAAGATATAGTTTAGTTTTTAAGACTATCAAGATAGTCTCCAATTTGATAAATATCTTGGTTGCCCAAGGGAGATGTTAAAAGCTATGTGGCAAATAGGTTTCTCCCCTTCCATATATCTTCCAGCGTGCTCAGGGTGATAGTTTAGTTGTTGCGTTTATGACAAAATATTACACAACATTCCTAAAAGGTGTAGAAACTATGCATTTGTCTCCTAGTAATTTATTTAAATGATCCCACAAATTACCGTTTAGTGTCACATGAAATTCTGTTATCTCAGTTTCAGAATTTAGAGTTTTATTTGTCTTAGTCAAAATCAGTTTGATTTTGATTAAGCGTTTTGAATTTTGTGTTGTTTTGGGATTGATATATAATTGTTTTATGGAACGAATGAAATAACAATAACAGACATTTATTTGGAGTTTCTGTCTCTTAATCCCCTTGGTCCATTGGACCAAATTCTGCATGGTGGGGGCATGGCAGCAGGGAAGCCTATAGGAGTTTAGGATCTATGAGGGTTTTTTGTTTTTGTTTTTGTTTTTGTGTTTTTTGAGACAGATTCTCACTCTGTCACTGAGGCTGCAGTGGTCACGGTTCACTGCAGCCTCCACCTCTCCTGGGCTCAGGTGATCCTCTCCCCTTAGTCTCCTGAGTAGCCGGGACTACAGGTGCTCCCATGCCTGGCTATTTGTATTTTTTTTGTCTTTTATAGAGATGGGTTTTGCCTTGTTGCCCAAGCTGGTCTTGAACTGCTGGGCTCAAGCTGTCTGCCTACCTGGGCCTCCCAAAATGTTAGGATTCCCGGCATGAGCGACTGGGCCTGGCCCTATGAGCATTCTTAGTGTGACACAAGATTCCCCGAAGATCTTTTTGTTAAATTATAGAAAATGAGACTATAAGGATCATGAAAAAAGTTGATGTAATAAGGAAAAAGACTTAAAACTTCTAACACTTATCTATATTGGGCATTGAATTTATCATTTATTGTGGATTATAAAGTGATGACCATTGTAATATACTTTTAAAGAATAACTTGTGAAAAAGTATATTGTTAGGATGAGATCGCTTACCTAAAATTTATTCTTCAAAGATACCCATGCCAAATCTTGGTGTCTTCAACGTGTGTATACACACATACCTTATATTTGGCAGCAAATGGATTTTCAATTTTATTCTCAATCACTGCCTAACAAGGATTTTCTACCACCTCTGTGTATCAATCATCTGTGGAGCTTTTTCAAAATATATATTTGCTCTATAGGTGAGTCTGATGTGTAACCAGAGGTTTTTTTTTGCAGTCCCTTTTGGAAAGGGGAGAATTGAGACCCTTTGCATGTCATGTGTTCCACCATTAGGCAGCAGTACTCTTGCTTGAGTTTCGTTTTGTTAGTCACACAGTCAAAAATTCCAGACTGAAACACAAACATGTAGTGAAAAGCTCAAACACTAGAAGAGACAGGGATTCCACACTCACATGTATTATATACAGTATATGTGCACATATATATCAAATTTATTGTCACTTAGCACCTCGGTGTTACGGTTCCAGCTCTACTATAAACATTAATATCTGTTAAGACATTTGTTTCCTTTTTAATCCGTTCAACAAATACTTCTGGGGCATCTGCTGTGTGCTAGGCACTGTTCTAGAGATTACTGTTGTCTAGAAGCTAACATATGAAGTGAGGTGGGCTGGACTAGCTGATCTCTAAAGTCTTTAGTGCTAATTTTCTGGCATTCTTTTATGTACCTCGTAGGAGAGATTGGATTAAGTTGTTATTTAAAAAAACTTTGTTATGGTATATGCCAAGTGAATTTTTTTTGTCACTCTAAATAGAATTTCATTCTGAACTCCAGTTTTCTCCAGTGAGCCCAAATGTCAAGTATAGTAGAAATAGGTTCTTTTGGAATTCTTGGCATACTGGCTTTAGGAATAGCTGTACTTCTGATGCTGTTAATTTTTGACCAGAAATTACATACTCTGGTGTCACCCCTTACTCCTGCCATTCCTTTGCTGTATTGATGCTCTATTATCTCTATACAGTGTGTTTTTCTATTTAATTTACTTTGTTTAGGTGTTTTGATTAATTTTGTCCTCACAATTCTATCTTTAAGGTTAGTGGCTTTCATTCTAAGTCAGTGATAATATCCTTAGCACCTAGAAAGTGCCTGGCATATAGACATTTAGTAACTGTTGGATGAATATAGTTTATCACATTCTTGCTATTTTACTTATTTTTTGCTAAATCTTTTTACTTCTGGGAGTCACTTTTCTTACTAATCTCATTACAATGAGAAATCCTGGAAGAGATCTCAATTCTTTCTAGTCAGACCCTTCATTTTTCAGATGAGAAAAATGGCTCAAAGAGGTGAAAGGTGAAGTAACTTGACCAAGATAGCATGCCATAGACTACCTTCTTTATGAAGCTATATCTATATGTGTCAAATCACATTAATTATTAAATTCTCTGTAGTCACTCATAAAATTAACATTAAACTGTCTCCCTGGTAATGGATAATAAGGTCAGGGATTCTGTCCTTTACCTTTGTATATTACAGAGCACCTAGAATAATACTGTTTATAATAACCATTTGATTACCTGAATGGGAAAATCTGGGGCAGTATTTAACTTGCAGTACCTCCAACCTCTTGTACAGAATTGATGCATCTTCATTTTATGGCACCCTTCAGTTTATTCTTATTAATCATGTGAGCTTTGAACACCATGTTAGTCAACCATAATCAAAGGAATTGTTTTCCTTGGGATGAGTTTGAGCTGGTGATCTTGGATATTAGATCCCATCTTCTACAGAGCCTGTGAATTGGGTGGAAAGGAAAAAGGGAGTGGCGAAGCCTCCTGTTAGTATCCTTGATGTCCATTTTATTCCTGCTGACTTTGGTGGCTATTGAGAGTTATAAGTTGAGGCTGTTGGTTACATCTCTCATTTCTAGTCTTTTCTGTTGAGCGGTCCTAAGTAAGGCCGCTCATTATTAACTCGGACCCCAGAGAGCATGGAAGTTACCGTATAGTATTGAACCCATTTCTGCCTAACAGTGTTTTCTCTCTGGTCGAGGTGTAGTGTACAAAGTTTTTGTTGCTCTGCTTGGTAACATCTCTGGAGTTCAGAGCACAGGGATCAGTAAACTTTTTCTGTAAAGGGCCACATAGTAAATACTTTGGACTTCGTGGGCTAAGAGGCAAAATTGAGGACATTGGGTAAAATTTTTATTGGTGAAATAAAAAATATAATTAAATACAGTTATGTATAACTTAGGTCTAATGAGAAAAACAATTTGGTGTGTGTGTGTGGAGGGGAGGTAATACAGTATTTTGCTTTATTGGGTAAAGTTCAGTGTTCCCTGTCATCAAATTGATTGCAGACGTTCTGTGTGAAATCTATTCTTACCTTGTGAGCTGTACAAAAACAGGAGACTGGAATTGGTCTGTTACCATAGTTTGCCAGCCCCTAGTTAAGAGCAGTGATTTTTTTTTTTAAGAGGAGGGGTCTCGCTGTCACTCAGGCTGGAGTGTGGTGACGCAGTCATAGCTCATTGTAGCCTGGAATTCCTGGGTTCAAGCCATCCTCGCACCTCAGCCTGCCGAGTAAGTAGGACCACAGGCCGACATCACCTCACCTGGTTAATTTTTGTTAGAGAACAGGGGTTTGACTGTGTTTCCCAGGCTGGTCTCAAACTCCTGGCCTCAAGCGATCCTCCTGTTTTGGCCTCCCAGTGTTGCTGGGATTATAGGCCTGAGCCATTGTGCTTGACCCTCCTATTTGATACACTATATGTTAACAACTCTGAACCTCCTTTCCTTAAGTCAGGTTCGAACTTCTGTACATTAGCTGATGAAAGGGATTTCTTTTTATTGCAAGGTGGTATTGCCTGAGAATAGTTTGGTTTCAGCAGCTTTGCTGTATTTGTACGGCAGTATCTTGTGTTTATGTGCAAGTTCCGATGTATTTTGCCTTTTTATAAGAATGAGCAGAAAACAGAAAAGTAAATGGCACGATCTCGGCTCACCACAACCTCCGCCTCCTGGGTTCAAGTGATTCTCCTGCCTCGGCCTCCTGAGTAGCTGGGATTACAGGCATGCGCCACCACACCCGGCTAATTTTGTATTTTTAATAGAGTTGGGGTTTCTCCATGTTGGTCAGGCTGTCTTGAACTCCCGACCTCAGGTGATCCGCCTGCCTCGGCTTCCCAAAGTGCTGGGATTACAGGCATGAGCCATCATGCCTGGCCTACCTGGAGGTCTTAAATATCCTTGAGACAGAGGGAACTGGTTAGGGATATGAATCTTAAACCTTACTGGATTAGGTTGTGCTCATTGGTTAGGTTAGTTGGCTTTGTTCAAATAGTGAATGAAATAATTAGAATGAAATAGGAATTAAGTGAGGCAAATGTATGATGAAGTTTACATTTGAAAGGTGAGGGTATAATTAGAAATAAAATTTTCTGTACTCTGTGAGTGGGAAAAACCCCTAAAAACGTGACTGTTGTTTTTGAAATTTTTGACTTCTCTCACATTTTCGGGAATGTGAAAGGAGGATACTGGCTATGTACAGCATTTGTCCAGACTTTTGAAAATATAGAAAATCTCATTTACTCATTTAATTAGTGTGTATATTATCTGTTTACTGTGTCCTTTGTAGATATAATTAATTATCCAGGATTCTTAAGAGTTGACTTGGAGCATGCTGAGCTGAGGCAAGAGGGATTGTGGGGCCAGACTGAGTGTTGGAGGAGGAACCTACTGTAGTGACTACAGGTGTATTTCTTTTTTCTTTTTTTTTTTTTTTGAAATGGAGTTTCACTCTTGTTGCCCAGGCTACAGTACAATGGCGTGATCTCGGCTCACTGCAACCTCCGCCTCCTGGGTTCAAGTGATTCTCCAGCCTCAACCTTCTGAGTAGCTGGGATTACAGGTGGGTGCCACTATACCCGGCTAATTTTGTATTTTTAGTAGAGATGGGGTTTCACCATGTTGGCCAGGCTGGTCTCGAACTCCTGACCTCAGGTGATCCACCCGCCTCATCCTCCCAGAGTGCTGGGATTACAGGTGTGAGCCACCGTGCCTGGTGTGTTTCTTGTCTGATGTCAGTGCATGTCGTTATCTGAGCCATATCAATGTCAGCTGAGGATTGCTTTGTTATCCTCGGTGCATTATGGGAAGGAGAATCGTGTCAGTGCTACCTTACTGTGATTGAATTGAATTCATTGATTTAATATAGATTCAGTTAGTACGCCTTATCCATAATATTTGGGATCAGAAGTGTTTCCGATTTTGTGATTTTTTCCCCATATTTTGGAATATTTGGAATATTACTTGCGGGTGAGTGAAAATTCAAAATCCGAAATTTGGGGCCAGGCGCGGTGGCTCACCCCTGTAATCCCAGCACTTGGGAGGCTGAGGCGGGCAGATCACTTGAGGTCAGGAGTTGGAGACCAGCCTGGCCAACATGGTGAGACCCTGTCTCTACTAAAAATATGAAAATTAGCCAGGCATGGTGGTGTGCACCTGTAATCCCAGCTACTCAGGAGGCTGAGGCTGGAGAATCCCTTGAACCCAGGAGGTGGAGGTTGCAGTGAGCCCAGATCGCGGTACTGCACTCCGTCTAGCCTGGGTGACAGAGCGAGACTCCGTCTCAAAAAAAAAAAAAAAAGTTCAGATTTTGGAGCATTTTGGATTCCAGATTTTTCAGATAAGGGATGCTCAACCTGTGCCATTTTAGGCACCAGAGGGTATATAAAGATGATTCTCTACTTTCAAGGCTCTGAAGTATGGTGAACCAGACAGTTATACAGTGCAATTACAGCTGTATTAAGTGGAGGTGTGAAAAGTGTAGTAGGAGAGATGGAGAAATCATTGTTTGGCATTGGGTGAGGTCTTCAAAGATGTCCTATTTTCATGGCCCTATTAATTAGAGCAGGGACTTCCGGTCAGAGGGATCAACTTGAGATCAGGCAGGGTTTTTTAACCCTATTGACAGTTTGGGCCAGATAAGTCTTTGTTGTGAGGTGCTGTCCTACTCAGCCCTGGCTTCTACCCACAAGATGCCAGTGGTATAGCCCCTACCCCACTCATATGTCTTCAGACATTGCCAGTTGTGCCCTGGGGGCAAAATTGAGAACCATTATTTGAAGTGGAGCAATGCAAGTGTGAAAGTATAGTGTTTTCAGAGTAAGAACTAGTAAGAGAGTGTGCAAGGAACACTAGAGATACTGGGAGGGGAGGGGTTATGGGAGATGGAACTGAAAGGTAGTTTGAGTGAAGCTAAAATCACAAGGGGTAACCTTGAGTGCCATGTTAGGACATTTGCCTTTTACTGTTAAGGTAATGAGAGATGTACTTTCAAGTTTAAGTGAAAGGAGACATTAGATTTGATTTGTGTTTGTTTTTGAAAGATAATTCTGATGGCATTCGTGGCAGATGTGTTGGAGAGTTGAGTGTCGGGGGATTGAGATGGTATTTTAACCGTTCTTCTGAAAGATAAGAAATAATGATTAGGGAATGGAATAAAGGAAGGAGATCAATGGGGTGATCAATGGGGTGCTCCCATGGTATGAGGGAGGTGCTGCTAATTTGAGTTTGGCTTTTCTGCCACAGAATGGAGTACTGAGCTAAAAAGCAAAACACCTCTATTGTCTTCCCTTTCAACTTTTCCTGCCACCTCCAATTCCCTTTCCTCACTGAGAGCTGCTGTCTGTTGAGGTCTGTTGAAAGGTCATTAAGAGAAGGGAATCTGGGTTACAGAATGACTACTCTCTCAATGTGGTTCCTTAAACAGTGGATTATCAAAGCACAAGTGTCATCTTCCCCCCCGCTCCCCGCAAGGGGTTAGACTGGCATCCAGAGAGCATTAATTGTAGCCTCTCCTTGGTTTGTGTAGATGTTATTTTGCCCTAAAATACTTTGATATACAAACATAGGTGAATAATCTGATGGTTTAATTGTAATTATTTCATTGCTTCCTATTTTGGAGGTTAGCTTTACTATTTTAAGTGAGAATGTAGTCAGTGGAAGGGTACTGGACTTGGAGTCACAAGATCTGTGTTTTATTTTTTTTATTTTATTGATTTTTTGAGACAGAGTCTCGCTCTGCCACCCAGGCTGGAGTGTAGTGGTGTGATCTCAGCTCAGTGCAACGTCTGCCTCCTGGGTTTAAGTGATTCTCCTGCCTCTGCCTCTCAAGTAGCTTAGGATTACAGGCACCACCACCCACGGCTAATTTTTGTATTTTTTGTAGAGATGGGATTTTACTATGTTGGCCAGGCTGGTCTCAAACTCCTGACCTCAGCTGATCAGCCTGCCTTGGTCCCCCAAAGTGCTGGAATTACAGGCATGAGCCACCGCGCCTGGTCAAGAGCTGTGCTTTAGTTCCAGTTACCCAACTCCCTGTGTTAAATCACTTAGCTAACCTCTTGGGTCTTCATGACTCTGTAAAACCAAGATGTTGGGCAAGAGGTGAGTTAAACTACTACTTTTTTAAGTTCTTAAATTTTATCTTTATTCCCAAAGATGTGGAAAAATCTGTAGTCTAGAGAAGAGAAATTGTCAAGTAAAGGAAAACAGAGAAGGTAAACACTTTAATGGGTTTAGAAGTTGGTTATATTCCTCCATTTACTTGTCAATCCAACAACTTGAATGTCTCCTCCCCCTTGTTTCTCCTGTGTGTGGTCTGAAGGGCTTTATTTTATTTAGAATCTTGTGGGTTAATTGTGCTTGGCCCACAGCTTGTACTGTGAATTTAGGGACCATAGACTTTGTAGCCAGGGGTATAATTTCTTTGTTGGCAGAGCAACTTAAAGTTTGGTTAAGTTTTCATCTGCAGTCTAGTGCTTTAATAACATAACTTGCTAAAAAGTGATATAGCCTGCTAGGGGAAATAGTATTTAGGGGGAAATTATTTTTTCCGAATTGAAGATGAAAATACACAGATAAATACAGTAATAGTGATTTTTATCTGGCACAGATGGTTTCAGAGAAAATGTTGATACCTCATTTCTTATTTTACTGTAAGAGAACTAGCAAAAGAAGCTTATTTTGTTTCTTAGGTGAGTCATTCTCAAACTTCTTGGTCTCAGGATGCTTTTATACTCTTAAATTATTGAGGATCCCAGAGAGCTTTTGTTTATGTGGGGTTACAGCCATTGATTATTTACTGTATTAGAAATGAAAACAGACATTTAATAAAGTTATGTATGCTTTTAAAAGTAACAAAACCCCACTGCATGTCAATTAGATATTTTTATGAAAAATAACTTTTCCAGAACAAAAATTAGAAGAGAGGCATTGTTTTACATGTTTTACAAATCTCCTATCTGGCTTAATAGAAGACAACTGGATTCTCTGCGTCCTTCTGCCTTCAATCTATTGCGATATAATACATCATATAGCCTTTGGAAGAACTCCATAGTACACTTGAGAAAGAATGACAGTGAAAATGGCAAGTAAAGTCTTACGAAAACAATTTTGACCTCTCTGACCTCTTGAAAGGATCTCAGGGATCTTTGAGAACCAGTGTCTTGGACTGCCAAGAGAAGATGTGATGTTATCTTTTGAGTGGCTTATCTACTGTAAATTTTATTTTAACTGAGATATATAACTTACAGTAAAATGCACAAATATTAGATTGTATAGCTTGATAAATTTTTAGAAAATATATACATCTGTGTAGTCATTCAGATCAAGATACAGAATATTTCCAGCACCCTGGAAGGTTCCCTTATGCCTCTACCTCCTCCCTGTAAAACCCCAAATACCCTGACCTCTTTTTTTTTTTTTTCTTGAGATGGAGTCTCGCTCTGTTGCCCAGGCTGGAGTGCAGTGGTGTGATCTTGGCTCACTGCAGCCTCCATCTCCTGGGTTCAAGCGATTCTCCTGCCTCAGCCTCCCGAGTAGCTGGAATTACAGGCACACACCACCACACGTGGCTAATTTTGTATTTTTAGTAGAGATGGGGTTTGGCCATGTTGGCCAGGCTGGTCTCGAACTGCTGACCTCAAGTGATCTGTCCACCTCGGCCTCCCAAAGTGCAGGGATTACAGGCGTGAGCCACCGTGCCCAGCCTGACCTCTGTCTTTTAATGAATGTTATGCCTATTTTTGAACTTCGGATAAATGGAGTAATACACTATATACTCCTGTATCTGGCTGCTGTTGCTCAATACATGATCACTAACTGTCTTTTTCTTTATTGTTTTTTTGAGATGGAGTCTTGCTCTGTTGCCCAGGCTGGAGTGCAGTGGCGAGCTTGGCTCACTGCAACCTCCGCCTCCCAGGTTCAAGTGATTCTCTTGTTACAGCCTCCCGAGTAGCTGGGATTACAGGCGCCTGCCACCACACCTGGCTAATTTTTGTGTTTTTAGTAGAGATGGGGTTTCGCCACATTGGCCAGGCTGGTCTCGAACTGCTGACTGCCTGCCTCAGCCTCCCAAAGTGCTGGGATTACAGGTGTGAGCCACCGTGCCCAGCCAACTTCGTCTTTTTCATTACTGTATAGTATTGTATTAAATCCATGATTTATTTATCCATTCTGTTGGATTGAGGTGGGTTTTTTTCATTTGTTTGTTTTGAAACAGGGTCTTGCTCTATCACTCAGGCTGGAGTGCAGTGGTGTGATCACAGCTCAGTGCAGCCTTGTCCTTCCAGGCTCTAGCGATTCCTCCCACCTCTGCCTCTTGAGTAGCTGGGACCACGGCCACATGCCACAATGCCCAGATAATTGTTTTTTTTTTTTTTTTTTTTTTTAATAGAGATGGAGTCTCACTATGTTGCTCAGGCTGGTCTCGAGCTCCTGGGCTCCAGCAATCCTCCTGCCTCAGCCTCCCAGAGTGCTGGGATTACAGGTGTGAGCCACTGTGTCTGGCTGACGTTTGAGATTGTTCACAGTGTTTTCACCAATATAAAGAATGTTGCCATGAACACTTTTGTATATGTCTTTTGGTGGTCTTTTGCTGCATATCCAGGATTGGAATTGCTGGTTTATAGGATACATATGTGTTTAGCTTTAGTCAATACTGCCAAACAGATTTCCCAAGTAGTTGTACCAGTTTAAACTCTTACTAGCAGTAGGTCGTGTTGCTCTTCCTTATCAATACTTAGTATTATTATCAGTCAGTGTTTCTAATTTTAGCCCTCTTGGTGGAAGTTTAGGAATATCTGGTGGCTTAAATTTGTATTTGTGTCTAGTGTTTAGAATACTTTCACGTGCTCACCAGTCATTTTACTATTTAACTCTTGCTTACCTATAAAATTTGAAGCTTGGCTAATAACATCTTTTGTAGTTCAAAATCACTAGTTGAATGAATTTTCTGAAATGAGGCTTTTAAAAATAAACTTAATTGGCTGGTCATGGTGGCTCACACCTGTAATCCCAGCACTTTGGGAGGCCAAGGCAGGTGGATCACGAGGTCAGGAGATCGAGACCATCCTGACCAACATAATGAAACCCTGTTGCTACTAAAAATACAAAAATTAGCTAGGCTTGGTGGCATATGCTTGTAATCCCTCTTCTGAGAAGTCTTTAATAGATACTCTCTACCCTCTTCTAATTTACTCCCTTTCCAAGCGTTTTATTAAGGAAAAATCAAACATACACAGATGTAGATAAACTTCCATTTGCCCATCAATCAGCTTCAACTCATGGCTAGTCTTTTTTACCTACCCCCTTCCATTTTGATGCAAAACCCAGACAGCATTTCATCTTACATATTTCAGTATATCCCATTCTAATTTAGATGTTTTTTTCCTTGGTGCTCATATTGTGCTGCTCTATTGTAAATTATAAGTTCAATTTAGTTCTTACATATTCTCTCATTCTGCTTTGTAAACTTCTCACAGGTAACAATCACTAACACTTAACACCTGTGTGTGAGGATCTATGAAATTGCTTCACCTGCATAAATTCTTTATATTCTTACAACAGCTCTAAAAGGTAGATATTACTGTCTCTGTTGTATATATAAGGAAACCAAGGCACAGAGGTTGAATAACTTGTCCAGCTTGTACACCTAGTTAAGTGGTAGAACAGGAATTCAAACTAAGGCAGTTTATCTTCAGTCTTTAGTGTTAACTACTGCATTACATAATGTCTGAGTAAATGAGCGCTCTACTGCATATAAGTTCCTTCAATCGTCCTTTTTAATTAGCATTTTTTCCTTGTTAATTTTGCCTCCTGTCTTGCATTTCCAACGGCACACAAGTATTATTTGCTCTTTCATAAAATCTAGCTAAAAGGGCCCTTAGCATACAACTCTCTTATTTTTTATTTATTTAAAAAAAATTTTTTTTGAAATGGAGTTTTGCTCTTGTCACCTGAGCTGGAGTGCAATGGCGTGATCTCAGCTCACTGCAACCTCTGCCTCCTGGGTTCAAGCAATTCTCCTACCTCTGCCTCCTCAGTAGCTGGGATTACTGGTGCCCACCACCACGCCCAGCTAATTTTTGTATTTTTAGTAGAGATGGGGTTTCACCATGTTGGCCAGGCAGGTCTCGAACTCCTGACCTCAGGTGATCCACCCGCCTCAGCCTCCCAAAGTGCTGGGACTGCAGATGTGGCCACCTCTCCTGTTTTAAAGATGATCATCCCTTGCTTTTAGCTGTTCTGCTTCTAATTTTATATGTGATATTCTATCAAAAAATTGCTGACCTCTGGTCTTTTTGTTTAATAATAGTGTCTCTATAATTATGGGGAGAAGGTACCACATACTGAATTTAAATATTTTCATCTTTTATATACTATATTTTAAATTTTTAATGTTTTTATTTTTGCTTTAACATTGTATTTGAAAATTTCATTTGCAGTAACTCGATACAGCTTTCACTTTAGATTTTTCTGTTTTGAGTATTAGCCCTTACGGTGTTAATTTGAGTGTTCGAATCTTTAGGATTAATTGTGCAAAGATATAAAGACTTTAGAGAAGCCAGCCAGGCACGGTGGCTCACACCTGTAATTTCAGCACTTTGGGAGGCTTAGGCGGGTGGATCACGAGGTCAGGAGTTCGAGCAGCCTGGCCAATATGGTGAAACCCAGTCTCTACCAAAAATACAAAAAAAAAAAAAAAATTAGCCGGGTGTGGTGGCACATGCCCGTAGTCCCAGGTACTTAGGAGGCTGAGGTAGGAGAATTGCTTGGACCTGGGAGGTTGGCTCACTGCAACCTCCACCTCCTGGGTTCAAACAATCTCCCTGCTTCAGCCTCCCTAGTAGCTGGGATTATAGGTGCCCGCCACCACGCCTATAGCAAAGATCGCACTACTGCACTCCAGCCTGGGCGACTGAGCGAGACTCCGTCTCAAAAAAAATAAATTAAAAATAAATAAATAAATAATGACTTTAGAGGATACTTCTTCTCAGATCTTTCTTAATGGAATTTGTGTATGTAAAACTATTACAGAAACAACCCAAATGTCCATTGTCCATCAAGTGATGAATGCATAAATAAAATATACAATGGAATATTATCTGTCAATGAAAATAAATGAAGTACTGATACATGCTACAACTTGGATGAACTTTGAAAATGTTATGCTTAAGTGAAATAAACCAGTCACAAAAGACCTCATATCACATGATGCCATTTATATGAAAATAGATTAGCATGGGACTGAGGGGAGGTTGGAGGGAAGGGAGAATGCTATTAATGGTATGAAGTTTCTTTTTGGGGGTGATGAAAAAATAATCTGAGATCGATTTTGGTGATAATTGTGCAACTCTGAATATACTGAGAACCTTTGACTTGTACACTTTAAATGGACGTTTTGTATGGTATGTGAATTAGATCTCAAGGGCGTTATTTTAAAAAACTTAAATATAATTTATAATGATAATCTCATTGATTAAACATAATTTGAAATTCTTTGGTGTACTTTTTCAGATTGTTTACATTTATGATTTAACCAATCTGGTTTTGGAAGATACAGGCAGAAAGAACACCCAGTGGAGGCACATAAAAAATGTTATTAGACTGGGTGCAGTGGCTCATGCCTGTAATCCCAGCACTTTGGGAGGTGGAGGTGGGCGGATCACTTGAGGTCAGGAGTTCAAGACCAGCCTGGCCAACATAGGGAAAACCTGTCTCTACTAAAAATACAAAAAATTAATTAGCTGAGTGTGGTGGCACACACCTGTAATCCCAGCAACTTGAGAGGGTGAGGCACGAGAATTGCTTGAGCCCAGGAGGTGGAGGTTGCAGTGAGTTGAGATCACGCCGCTGGACTCAAGTCTGGGCGACAGAACGAGACTGTCTCAAAAAAAGAAAAAGTTAATTATTAATACTGCCTTGTCTAAAATGTCATAAATGAAATGAGATCTTTGTTTTCAGTGTATTGGGTTAGCATTTCATGATTGGGTTAGTAACTTAGAAAAGTTAGATAATTTTGTCAAAAATTGGTAAAAAGCTGTTAACAGATAACTTTGAGTTTATCTTTTTTTTTTTTTTGAGACAGAGTCTTGCTCTCTCACCCAGGCTGGAGTGCAGTGGTGCAATCTTGGCTCACTGCAACCTCCACCTCCTGGGTTCAAACAATCTCCCTGCTTCAACTTCCCTAGTAGCTGGGATTATAGGCGCCCGCCACTACGCCCGGCTAATTGTTGTATTTTTTAGTAGAGACAGGGTTTCGCCATGTTGGCCAGGCTAGTCTTGAACTCCTGACCTCAGGTGATCCGCCTGCCTTGGCCTCCCAAAGTGCTGGGATTACAGGCTTGAGCTACCACGCCCGGCCTAACTTTGAGTTTATCTTAACCTGTTGTTTCAACAGAGTAGATTGATAGTTAGGCATACCCGCATTCTGTAACATTTGATGTGACTTATGTCTAATATTAAGTCAACATTGCTCACCTATTGGCTGATTTAGGGACTGGGGTTTGTCGGAACTTCACAGCCTTTGTAATGATTTAAAAAAGGAGTTAAAAAAGGTGTTTTCTTTTTAAAATAAGTCTTTTCGTTTTGATGATATTTTTCAACATTAGTACATGCATTTTTGTATTATCCGGATGACTGCCTCATAATCAAGAACTGTTAACATCATTTCGGTACTTATGTTAGCTTAATAATGTGTTGGTGCCGAGGGCAAATGATGTCACAGGATACTATGTGTATAGAGTAGTGTAATCATTCAGGTAGAAGTAGGAACATATGATGGTGGTATAGCCATGCAAAACTCGAACCCATGCCTTAGCATTCAGTAATACACTGCCATCTGTCACGTTATATTAATAGTTTTATTTGTATTCCATTTATAAATTTATTTTGGTTTTAGTTATAAGAGCAGTAAGCATAAGGAATTTAATCCTAATTTCATTTCTGCATTTATTTAAGCAACATTAAAATAGAAAGTGATTAAATTAGTTTTTAAAAATTGTTATGATAGAACCAGAATTTGCAAGCTTGAGCCAGCTTACTTAATATTATTGCTGGAAACCTAGCATTTGGCATTAGGTGACTGGAACTGGGACTGCAGTTTTGTATTTACTAGGTTATTTCTCTATTTATGAAATGGGAAATATATTTCTAACTAAAAGGGTTGTTCATTTGTTCATTCTTTCACTCAACAGATAATTAGTTGTGTAGCACCACATAATTTTATCTCATTACTAGTTTAATTTTCCCTACTGTCAAATTTTCTTTAGAGCCAGCACAAAATCTGATAGGAATATTATGCTATGAATTGTCTTCTAGAAGGTAAGATACCACCCCCACTCCCCCTTTTTTGAGACAGGTTCTCGCTCTGTCACCCAGGCTGAAGTGCAGTGGCGTGATCATGGCTCACTATAGCCTTGAACTCCCAGGCTTAAGCCATCCTCCTGTCTCAGCACTCCCAGTAGTTGGGACTACAGGTGCATGCTACCACGCTGAGCTAATTTTTGTATTTTTTGTAGAGAAGGATTTTGCCATGTTGCCCAGGCTGGTGTGCTGGGCAATTCCTGGGCACAAGTGATCTGCCCACCTCGGCCTCCCAAAGTGTTGGGATTACAGGTGTGAGCCACTTCACACGGCCTATACCTTTAACTTGAAATTTACTTTTTAAAAAATAGGACAAAATAATTTTAAAATGTGGTAGGATTCTGTTGTAATGCAATGGAATAACAGCTATATCAGTAAAACTGTTGAGGCTGTTCATTTATTTAAAAACCTAAGCAATTGTGGTGTGTATACCAGGAGCAGAAAATTCTGATAATTTATAGTTGGGAGAATAATTTTCCTCTGGGCTGGTCTAGAGATCATATTTATAGGGACCCTCTGAAGATTCAAAAATAAGAATTGTCAAGAGGGGATAATCAGCATTTCAAGAGAGGAATAACCAGCACTTGTTAAAACACCTGCTCTTTACTGGGTCCCTCCGTGTGTCTGGTACTTCACATACATTCTCCTATTAAAGCTTTTCAACAGTCTCTGGAGGTATTAGCCATCTTGAGAGAGAGAAAAAAAAGATACCTGGAGTTAGAACATCATCTGTTGTCGGCCTGTCTGCTATGTTGCAGTATATGCATTGTTGAAAACCTCATGGTCTGCAAAAATCAGGTACCAAAAACTAACAATGTGTATAGGGAAAAATGGGCTTAAGAGTAAACTGATCACTTCAAAGCTATGTTACTTTGTAATTAGAGCACTAACAAAACAATAAAAATTCCAGTAAAATAGCACAGTTTTGAAGATCCTAAATTTCTGACAAACTACAATAAATATAGGACTTGAAAAAGGTAGCTTGATGGAAGGGGCAGGTATAAGGGGGAGGGTTGGGGTGACTGACTTAGGGAGACAAAGCTAAGATGCATAAATATCAGGTGGAACTGCGTACATACTTCTGAGACAGAGCATGTGGCCTGACTAAGCCAAGAAGAATAATGTGGGGCTAGGAGGTGGTGGTGATGAGCATCTGGTTCAGACGTATAACCCCCAACCCCATGCTGCATTCAGCTTCTGTTACTCGTGGGTACAAAACATCAATGTGTTGGGGGAAAAGTGGCAACCACTATTCTACTTTGTGAATTTGACGACTCCAGGTACCTCATAAGTGGAATCATAAAATATTTGTCCTTTTGTGACCGCTTTATTTCAGTTAACATAGTGCCCTCAAGGTTCATCCATATTGTAGCATGTCAAAATTTCCTTGCTTTCTAAAGCTGGATTATTTTCCATTGTTTGTATGTATATTTTATTGACACATTCATCTGTCAAACGGATACATATGCTTCCACATTTTGGCTATTGTGACTAATGCCGCTATGAACATGGGTGTACAAGTATTTGTTCAAGTCCCTTTCAGTTCTTTTGAGTGTATACCCAGAAGTCGAATTGCTGTATGTATCATATGTAAATTCTGTGTTTAACTTTTTGAGGAATCACCATATGTTTTCCACAGTGGCTGCACCATTTTACATTTCTTCCAGCAATGCACAGGGGTTCCAGTTTCTCCCCTTATCCTTGCTATCACTTGTGTTTTCTGCCTTTTTGATTATAGCCATCCTAGTGATATCTCATAGTGGTTTTGGTTTGCATTTCCCTGATGGCTAATAATGTTGAGTATCTTTTCATATGCTTATTGACCATTTGTATGTCTTACACATTCAGATCCTTTGCCCATTTTTCAACTGAGTTGTCTTTTTATTATTATTGAGTTGTATGAATTCTTTGTATATTCTAGATACAAGTCCCTTACTGGATACATTATTTGTAAATGTTTTTCTTGTAACTTGTGGGCTGTGGGTTGTCTTCTCACTGTTTACAGTGTTCTTCGGAGCACAGAAATTTTAAAATTTTGATAAAGTCCCATTTAACTATTTATTTTGTTGCTCCTGCTTTTGGTATTGTATCTGTTAGAATCCATTGCCAAATCCTAGGTCATTAAGATTTACCCTCATGTTTCATTCTAAGAGTTCTATAGTTTTTTTATCTTATATTTAGGTCTTTGATGCATTTCATGTTAATTCATGTTGTTACTGGGAAACACTTCTATATGTAGTAGGCTCAACAATGAATTATACACATGTTGTGTTACACAATGCATTTTAAGTCAGTTAAGAGAAAGGAGAAATATGCAGTCATACTGTTTTCTTATAATTGCATAATTGTATTTACCAGTGTTATTTCACTGAGGTTGTGTCTTGTCATGCTCCTCCGGTTGTCATACTGGAAGTTGATTTCTGAATTAATTTTTTTTTTTTTTAGACAGAGTCTTGCTCTGTCACTCAGGCTGGAGTGCAATGGCGCGATCTTGGCTCACTGCAACCTCCACCTCCTGGGTTCAAGCACTTCTCCTGCCTCAACCTCCGAGTAGCTGAGATTACAGGTGCCTGCCACCACGCCCAGCTACTTTTTTGTATTTTTAGTAGAGATGGGGTTTTGCCATGTTGGCTAGGCTGGTCTCAAATTCCTGACCTCAGGTGATCCACCAGTCTCGGCCTCCCAGAGTGCTGGGATTACAGGCGTGAGCCACTGCACCTGGCCCTGAATTCATTTTTGAAATAAATTTGGTTGATAGTTTTCTTTCTTTCTTTTCTCTTTTTCTTTTTCTTTTTTTTTTGAGACAGAGTCTTGTTCTGTTGCCCAGGCTGGAGTGCAGTGGTGTGATCTTGGCTCACTGCAACCTCTGCCTCCTGGGTTCAAGTGATTCTCCTGCCTCAGCCTCCCGAGTAGCTGAGATTACAGGCGCCCGCCACCATGCCTGGTTAAGTTTTGTATTTTTAGTAGAGATGGGTTTCACAATGTTGGCCAGGCTGGTCTCGAACTCCTGACCTCGTGATCCACCCGCCCTGGCCTCCCAAAGTGCTGGGATTACAGGCGTGAGCCACTGCGCCTGGCCAATTTTTGTATCTTTAGTAAGGATGGGGTTTCACCATGTTGACCAGGCTGGTCTCGAACTTCTGACCTCAGGTGAGCCACCTGCCTTGGCCTCCCAAAGTGCTGGGATTACAGGCATGAGCCACTGCGCTTGGCACGATAGTTTTATTTCTTTCAGTGCTTGAAGAATGCCATCCCACTGCCTTCTGGCCTTCATGTTTTCTGGTGAGAAATCAGCTGTTGGTCTTACTGATGATCCTTTGTATGTGGTGATGGATGCACTTTTTGCTGCATTCAAGATTGTCTTTGTATTTGGCTTTTGACAGTTGATGATGTTTCTCAGTCTGGATCTTGAATTTATCCTACTTGGAATTTGTCGAGCTTCCTGCATGTGTAGATTAATGGTTTTCATTAAATTTGGAGGCAGTTTTTGATTCTGATTTCTTCAAATGTCTTTTCTGTTCCCTTTTCTCCCGTTTCTGGGGCTCTCATTATGCATATGTTGGTTTGCTTATTTTGTCACACATTTCTCTGAGGCTCTGTTCATTTTTTTTCTCTGTTATTCAGATTGCTTAATCTAACAGTCTGTATCTTTGCTGATTCTTTGTTCTGACAGCTCATTGGCTGAATTTTTCATTTCAGTTATTGTACTTTTCAACACCAGAATTTCCATTTGGTTCTTTTTGTTGTTAAATTCTGTTAGTCTCTGTTTGTTTAGAAATTGTCATATTTTACTTCTTTAAGCATGGCTTCCTTTAGTTCATTGAACATAAGCATAAGAGCTGTTTTTGAGGTCTCTGCTAAGTCTGGACCTTCTCAAAGTCAGTTTCTTTTGCCTACTTTTTTTCTGTGTGTGGGGCACACATTCTTCTGTGCATGTCTTAAATTTTTTTGTTTAAAACTGGACCTTTTATATAATATAGCAACTTTGGATACCCTACACCTCTAGCAGCTTTGTTGTTTTTTGCTTCCTTATTTATGTAGTGACTGGCTGAACTATTTTAGTGCCTACCCCTCAGCCTGTGATGTTGCTCTTCAGAGGGTGTAGCCTTAGTCATGCCTGGGATGATGGTGATTTTAGCAAGGCTTTGTGAGTTTCTGTGATCTCTCTGTTAAACCTCTCTCTGTGTTGATATCACATGCACATATTAGCCTCTACTAATTGCCTACTGATTGGTCTGTTGATTTAAATGACTCCTTGGGACATAAATTGCCCCACAGTCTGATCCAGTTAAATTCTTATGCTTTCCAGGGGTAAGTAATCTTTGAGGCTGTGTCTGAGGTTTGTTCTGACCCCAGGAAGGTTCTTAGCTTTTATTTCCCTGGTTCTCTCTGGTAAGCTGCTAGCTGAGTAGTTTAACTTGTTGCTGTCCACCACAGGTCTTTTGATAGCTGCTTATTACCATGATCTCTCCTGTTTTCTGTTGTTTTCCAACACACCCTCAGGCAGCATATTACCATATTGTTTCAAATAGTTCACTTTAAGACAACTTCAGAACTCTGTTCTTACGGCCTGCCTTTCCCCCTGGGCAAAATCTTTACACCACTGCTTCAGAACTGGGTTGGACTGTGGCTCACTTCTCAGAGTGACACCTCTGCTTCTTGAGCAGGGTGATTGGCTTTGCCTGCCATGGAATCTTGACTCTGAGTGAGGTGGGGTGGGGGCCATTAGGACCACGCTTTTCTTGACTTGCTGCACCTGGGGTTAAGAGCGTCTGCCTCACAAGTGGGGCCTAGCTGGAAAAAAGAGCCCCAGACTTCTTAGCCACTCTTGGTGCAATAGAGCCTCTGCAACTCAAAGTTGGGGGTGTTGAGAAATGCTGCCTGCCTTTCCCTCCTGGGGAGATACCATCAACTGGGAGCTGGGTCGGGGGAGGTGTGTTCTTGGCCGTTCTCACCTGGAGTGGAGCTACTGTCCTGCTGAGCTGGCTCAAATGCCACAGACTGTCCTTACTGAGATATGGTAGATTTTCTTAAATAAATTATTTTTTCATTTGGTATATGCCCTTAGGACAATTTCCAGAGGCTTTTAGTGTTTTTTGTTTTTTAAAAAAATAATTTTCACCAGTTAACGATTGTTTCACTGGGGAGAGCATTTACGGAGCCTTTGATGGCACCATTCCAGAAGTTATTTTTAATGTAAAATTACTCAAATTGCCTACAGCCACTTAAAAATTTGTGTTTGAGAATGCTTTGGAAAAGATGCTGAAGTTTATATGTATGTAAAAGCTTCATTACTCTAATTGTGTACGTACAACTTGACAGATGCTCGATATGGAGGAGGTTTGAATAAGGGTGTTTGGCCAATTACTGAGCATTTCTAAAAGAATAAATTTCTGCTGCCACAAAGAATTTTGAATGCAGGATGCAGTTCTGTTGCAGTGACTTATAGGAAGTAGCCATGGATGTACACAGTAATTTAGTGACAAAAATCAGGAATCTGTAAGGGGTGTGTGTGTGTGAATAGTGTTGGAAATAAAATATGAGCATTTAGCTCAAGTAACGTATTTGAATTTAACAAAGATTAATTGGACATCTTTATTTGCATTAACCTGAATTATTGATTGGATTTAAAGCTGTCTAGAAGTAGCATCACACTGGGGATGGGGAGGGCAGGAAACCTGTGCTTAATACAGTTATCTTGACTGGCTTTGGGTATAATTTATCATAATGTGTGATAAGAATGATAAAGTCTGTGCAAATGATAATGGCAGTGCTGGTGGAACTAGGAGAAGAAAAGCTTTTACCTTTGAGCAAAGGCCACATTTTAAAATAACTTAGGGATGTTTAGGTGTATAGCTGTGGGCTCAACTATTAAAAATAACTTACTGTATTTCAGACTCCTTAACATGAACCTCCCCATTTAACACACTCTCTCTGTCAGAGGGAGAGATCCCCAGACTTCTCAGCCACTCCTGCCTGTTTGAGAAGCATTCTCAAACACCCCCTCCCCCAGAGAAGGGGCCTCATTTTGTTGCCCAGGCTGGCCTGAAACTCCTGGGCTCAAGTGATCCTCCTGTCTCAGCCTCCGGAATAGCTGGGGCTATAGGTGTGCACCACCACAGCCAGCTAATTTTTATAACATGATTTTTTATTCCATATATCTGAGGAATACAGCTAATTGTGTCTTAGTTCCTTGATATGTACTATAACAGTGACAACGATACTTAACATGCAGAAATTGTGAATTAAGTGAAAAATACAATTTTGTAAAACATGTTTCTGCATCAAAAACTAAACAGTTTGTCTTGGGAGTGGGGTTATGGTGAGATTAATGGTAGTTTCCCCCTCCCTTTTCTGACATTATTGATGTATGGTGTGATAGTTAAAACTGTAGGACACTGGCACTTGTACTGTCTGAGTTTGAATCCTGGCTCCTACCACTTTGACAGCCTGTAGTCCTCTGTCCCAGTTTTTTTACTCATGAAATTGGGCTGATAATAGGGTTGTTCTAAGGATTAACTTGCTTAGAATAGTGCCTGAGACAAATACTTAAATGTTAGCTATTGTCACTATTAATGAGGAAAATGTTATTTAAAATTTGAGGTGTGTCAACCTGGCTGCACTAGTATTGAAGTTGGGAAATGAGAGACAAAGTTGGAAAAATAAGTTAAAGGCTGATTATGAATGACCTTGAATATGTACCAGATGGAGAAGAGAAGCCATTCAAGGTTTTAGAGATTGAAAGTGTTGAGATTAATTTAGCATTAATATACTGAACGATTGGTATGGTAGTGTGGACGCTAGCCAGGATGCTGTTAAAATAGGAGTCTAGGCTAGAGTGGTTTGAGTGGGAGTGGAAAAGATAACATTGGACACATCATGAAAGAAGAATGAAGGAGATGGGAAGGGAGAGATTTGACTTTGTTTTTACTGTATTTCCCCACACTCCCAATTTTAGTTTTGAGCACTGCTATAGACTGAACGTTTGTCTCCACTCCTCCACCTCGCAAATTCATATGTTGAAACCTAACCCTCATGTGATGGTATTAGGAGGTGGGGCCTTTGGGAGGTGATTGGGTCATGAGAGTGGAACCTTCACAAATGGGATTAGTGCCCTTGTATTAATAAAAGAGACTCCAGGGAGTTCCCTCACTCTTTCTGCCTTGTGAAGATACAGTAAGAAGATTGCTATCTGTAAACCAGAACGCAGGCCTTCACCAGACGCTAAATATGCTTGGCACCTTGATCTTAGACTCCCCAGCCTCCAGAACTGTTAAGTGTTACTTGAGCCACTCACTCTGAGCTTTTGTTACAGAAGGGGCTAAGACAGACAAACACCTGTTGTTTGCCAGTGAATCCTTGGGATTCAGTGATGAGCAAAGCTTGCATAGCTTCTGCCCTTAAGGAGCTTTTATGTTTTAGTAAGAAGATAAACTCACACAGGTGCTATGAGAAAATAGGGTAGCTGGCTCCTAGAGCCTAGGATGTGAGTACTTGATGAATCCTGAGTCAGGAGAATTGGGAGCTGCTGAATTAATATGGGTAAAACTAAGCAGACTGCTTTGTTCAGAGGCTCTCAGAGGTGGCATGAAGGAGCACTTTGTGAAGGAACAACAAGAAGGCAAATTGAACTGGAGTTTGAACAAACTTTGGCTGGGGTTAGCTGCAAGATGAGGCTGGAATTGGGTGTTTGAGGGCCTTGTAGACCATTAGATAAATATTTTGATCTTCATCCTGGTCTTTGAAGATTTTTTTTTTTTTTTTTGAGACGGAGTTTCACTCTTGTTGCCCAGGCTGGAGTGCGGTGGCGCAGTCTTGGCTCACTGCAACCTCCACCTCCCGGGTTCAAGCAGTTCTCCTGCCTCAGCCTCCCTAGTAGCTGGGACTACAGGCATGCACCACCATGCCCGGCTAATTTTGTATTTTTAGTAGAGATGGGGTTTCTCCGTGTTGGTCAGGCTGGTCTCGAACTCCCGACCTCAGGTGATCTGCCTGCCTTGGCCTCCCAAAGTGCTGGGATTACAGGCGTCAGCCACGCCGCCCAGCCAGTCTTTGAAGATTTTTAAGCAGTGCTATGACATATTTTGCATTTCAGTAAAACTCATAGCGATGATTTTTAATACCAAAAGAACAAAACAATGGTAGGAATGGATGCAGGCCTGACAGTCACTGCTTTCAAAAGAAAGCTCAATCCCTTTTCCCTGTTGTTTCCTTTTCTCCCCGTTTGAATTTATAGAGAACAACAGAGATTCTGTAGAGAACCTTCATGGTATAGTTGGAAGAGCCAAGGGTTTTAGAGTCTTAACGGAAATTATTGTGATCTTGTATAAGCTCAGTGTACTTAATCTCTTAGCTTCTATTTATGTCTGTTAAATTGGACTGATGGCTGTATGAGATAGGTATTATGATTAAATGAGATTATACAAATAAAGCACCTACTGTTGTGCTTGATACACAAGTAAGTACTTAAAACTTTTCAAGAATAATATACAAACTAAGAACTGGAAAGGAGCCACAGAGAACTTTTGAATGGAATGGAACCAACAAGTCCACAAAAGAAAAAAAATCTTTAGCATAAATACTGAGACCTGTTTCGCCTTGCCCACAGGGTGGTTATGGACCATAGTGTCTAAATATAATTGATTGTGAGGTGTATGCTACAAGTAATTATAAGCAATTAAATAGTTAAAATAGTAATGTTTGCAAATGAGATTACCTAAAAATATTAGAGTCAAGATTATCCCCTTAATAATTATTTTCACTCACATTTCATGTGTTTTCGATTGAGGCATCAAAAGAACCCTTGAAGTCCAGCATATAAGCTATTAATGTTTGCTGTTTTTATTTTGTGTTCTGCTTTATACAGTTTTTGTTTTTTGGCAATTTCTCTGTGTCCATAGAAGTGTGTCAAACCTGTGATAACCTTATTTTAGTGTCCTTTCTCATGCTGTGGTAGAAAAACTGCTGTGTAGGTTACTTTTTCTTCTAGACAACAATGCACTAAAATTTTGTCTTTAAAAACAGAATTGAATCTGTCATAGCAACAGCATGTTCAATTTAAAAATTCAAAAAGATCTAAACTTGGCTTAAAATAAGTTTTTTTGTTGTTGTTTTTATTTGAGACGGAGTCTCGCTCTGTCGCCCGGGCTGGAGTGTAGTGGTGCGATCTTGCTCTCTGCAAGCTCTGCCTCCCGGGTTCACACCATTCTCCTGCCTCAGCCTCCCGAGTAGCTGGGACTTCAGGCACCCGCCACCATGCCCGACTAATTTTTTGTATTTTTAGTAGAGACAGGGTTTCACCGTGTTAGCCAGGATGGTCTCCATCTCCCGATTTGTGATCTGCCCGCCTCGGCCTCCCAAAGTGCTGGGGTTACAGGCATGAGCCACCGCGCCTGGCCAAAAATAAGTATTTTTGTACTCTAAAATGGTGGGCATTTTGAAAGAAAGCTTAGCTGAAAAGATGCTGCTTACTGGATTGTAATAAACATGAAACAATTGATTTATACGTTCACATTATAATTTTAAATCAGTATATAGTTGACCCTTGAACAACATGGGTTCAAACTGTGTGGTCCACTTTCACTGCAGATTTTTTTCAATAAATATATTGGAAAATATTTTGGAGATTTGTGACAATTTGAAAAAAAACAGGATAAACTGCATAGCTTGGAAATACTGAAAAAATTAAGAAAGGTGTGTCATGAACACGTAAAATACATGTAGATAATCTATTTACTACCATAAAATATACATAAATCTATTATAAATTTAACATTTATCAAAACTTAATGCACACAAACGTTTTTATAGACCACATGTGGTGCCACGTGCAGTTGAGAGAAATGTGAACAAATGTAAAGATGGATTAAGTCATAACTGCATAAAATTAACTAGTACATTCTCTACTACTGTAATTTCATAGCCATCTCCTTTTGCTACTGCGATGAGTTTGTTGTAAGTATCCGATGAAAATATGTGACGCTAATCTCTGCATGAGCAGTTCATCTCTCCAGTAAATGGTCTATCGTAGTAAAAAATGATCTCTCATGTTCTCATGTATTTTTCATCATGTTTAGTGCAATACCATAAACCTTGAATAACATTACGGGACTCATGAAGTGCCACTAGTGGTGCTGGCGAACGGGCTCCCAAGAAGCAGAGAAAAGTCATGACGTTATAATGTTCTGCAAAGTTTCTTATAAGAAAAAGTTGAATTGCTTGATAGGTACCATAGATTGAGGTCTGAGGTCTGCAGCTGTGGTTGTCCGCCATTTCAGATGATTGATCTTGTAAACAGATGATGTAATCTTACTTTATTGGTAAAAACAGTACAGTACTATAAATACATTTTCTGATTTTCTTCTTTCCTTTTTTTTCCCCTTTTCTTTTTTTTTTTTTTTTTTTTTTTTGAGACTGTCTCACTCTGTCACCCAGGCTAGAGTGCAGTGGTGCGATCTTAGCTCGCTGCAACCTCCACCTCCCGAGTTCAAGCGATTCTCTGCCTCAGCCTCCCTAGTAGCTGGGATTAAAGGTGCACACCATCACACCTGGCTAATTTTTTTTGCATTTTTTATTAGAGACGGGGTTTCACCATGTTGGCCAGGCCAGTCTCAAACTCCTGACTTCAAGTGATCCGCCCGCCTCAGCCTCCCAAAGTGCTGGGATTACAGGTGTGTGAGTCACCACCCCTTCTGAGTTTCTTTTTTTCTCTAGCTTGCTTTATTGTAAGAATACAGTATTATAATACATGTAACAAAATATGTTAGTCGCCTCTTTATGATCAGTAAGGCTTCTTGTCATCAGTATGCTGTTAGTAGTTAAGTTTCTGAGGAATCAAAAGTTATTTATGGGCCGGGCGCAGTGGCTTATGCCTGTAATCCCAATACTTTGAGAGGCCGAGGCGGGTGGATCACGAGGTCAGGAGTTTTAGACCAGCCTGGCCAACATAGTGAAACCCCATCTCTACTAAAAATACAAAAATTAGCCCGGCATTGTGGCACCTGTCTGTAGTCCCAGCTACTTGGGAGGCTGAGGCAGGAGAATCACTTGAAACCAGGAGGCAGAGGTTGCAGTGAGCCGAGATTGTGCCACTGCACTCTAGCCTGGGCAACAGAGCAAGACTCCGTCTCCAAAAAAAAAAAAAAAGAAAAAAGAAAAAAAAAGTAGTGAGGTCTGGCGCCCTCTGCTGGTGAAGGCTAAGTATAGCTTGTGTTGTACAGTTAGGTCTCTTGTCTCTAGTGAGTCAAATATTTTAAGAATGGAAAAACAAGGGTTATAGATGTCGGTTAAACATAGAAATTTGAAAGGAAGAGAAGTAATTCCCTTTGATTGTTGGTACATAAAACCGGAATAGGCAAAATTCACAAGTCAAGATAATTTCCAAGTCAAGATAATTTCCATGTTTGAGCTTAAGGATGATCTATCAAATTGTTTTCTAAGAAACTCATTTCACTTTGATGTCCAGTAAAGGAAATAATCTGGTAGGGGGTTGGAGTTGCTGTTGCTTGTTTATTGTCTCTATCCCCAGTCTGTAATGTTCCACAAAAGCAGAGATATTTGATGCACTGTGTACTTCCATATATTCTCCTATGATTAGAACAATATGTGGCCCATTGCAGATGCTCAGTACACAATTTTTGAATGACTAAGCTTTGAGTTTTTATTTAAACACCTTTTTTTTGGATGAAAAGAAAAATTGAGAGAAGCAAATCTTAAGTATCCTAGGATCATATATAGAATCAGAGGATTTCAACGTGCTGTATAAAAGGAGAGAGATTCTGGAACATAGGGCAAATTTTAGCAGAGTTGGGATAATGACTGGGTAAGAAAGGATAATTCTTTGTCCTAAAAGGGATTTCTCTGGTATTAAGGCCCTGTGTGAAAGCTGCTGGAGAAATTCAGTTCTGCAAAGTTTAAAGTAAATGGTTTGCTGTTTATGGAGTACTAGATTACTTAATACAGTCCAGCCTTTATCTAGGTAAAGGTGATGCTTTTCCCATTGTGGAAGATGTTAGGATGCTAAGTTTGAATATGAAAATGTGTTGTGTGTCGTAGAGGCAATCAAATCACCATTTTGGTTGTATTTCCCATTGCAGAAAATTAAAGATGCTTCTGTTTGTATAATAATTTTGTTTTTATGAAATAAAGCGTAAAACTTCATGTGGTAAATTTTCACACTGTGATTCATTGTATTTGAGCATGCCTATAGAAAGTAATTGTTACTGTGTCAAATAGTGAATGATTTGAATAATTACTAAGTTGTTCAGTTGTGTGTAGGATACTGCTGCTTTGACTTGGTAGAGAGCTTGTTCTAGCCCTGCTAGGTATGCCTAAATCTCTGTGACATAAAAAACAGGCTCTTTTAGAGTTGTGAGACTGCTACTTGAAATCAGGCAAAGCTGTGTGATTCCCAGCTGTTTCCACCACTTGAGTATTGAATAGGATTTATTAAGAAAAGTAGTGGTGTTATTCTTGGATAACTTAGTTGTATCTGTGATAAGTTTTTTTCCCCCACTCAAACCTTTCCAAATTATATCTGAAGGCAATATTTTCAGATTCATTCCTGAAATATTTAGGAACTCTGCACAGTACATTGTAGAAAGGGAAAAGAAAATTTACATTTTTTTGAGAATTACTGTGCTTGCTATTTGCGAGACTCCTTTTATTAAAGCAATTCTCATGGCTTTCTTTTTTTTGTGTGGGTAATAGCATCTCAATTTTAAATACCTGGAAAAAGAATGAGAGAGGTTGTTACTTTCTTTTTAAGATAGGCAGATTGTAAGTGACAGAAGTTGGATTTTGAATGAGTTATGTTTGAATCCAGAAATTATTTTTAATTGCTCCATGCCTATTTCCTGCTCTTTATCTTGCATCTTAGTGTGCTGAGGGAAAGGGATCAAATTCTTATGTGGTAGTAGAGAGATGCAGCAGAATATGCTATGCTGAGACCTGACATACCTGCTCAGCAATACCGGAAATATAGAAATGAGGACAGCTTGTCGGGTAGAAGAAACAGAAACCAAGAGCTAGAAAGGCGAGACCATATAAGAGATAGGGATAGCAAGCAGCTTGAGGCTTTTGCTGATTGAGTGTCCTGTCATAAGCAGAAGATGATTTAGTTCTGTGGTTTTAGAGAAAGGTGTTTTGAGAGAGGAGTTTCACACTGCCGCTTTTCCCATTTATCTTAGTTATTTTGTTTAAAGGGATAGTCCCTTAGTTATCCACATAATACTTTTGTCTAGAATAATTTATACCATGACTTTTGCCAGGTATTTCTGATTTGTGTATAGATGGTTACTGAATTCATATAGATGGAAGGATATTGTGCATAAAAATATGAGAATATAATTTTGAGGTATTTTAGCTCAAATGATCTCCAAATGCTAAAAGAACTGCAAGGTAAGGGAACAGTGAGTACTCTATATATACAATTTTACTGTGGGAAAATATACATAAAATTTACCATTCTAACCTTTTTTTTTTTTTCTTCTTCTTTTTTTTTTTTTTTTTTGAGACGGAGTTTTGCTCTGTTGCCCAGGCTGGAGTGCAGTGGTGCGACCTCGGCTCACTGCAAGCTCTGCCTTCTGGGTTCACGCCATTCTCCTGCCTCAGCCTCCCGAGTAGCTGGGACTACAGGCGCCCGCTATTGTATGTTTATTAGAGGTGGGGTTTCACCGTGTTAGCCAGGATGGTCTCAATCTCCTGACCTCGTGATCCGCCCACCTTGGCCTCCAGAAGTGCTGGGATTACAGGCATGAGCCACCACGCCCGGCCCTTTTTTCTTCTTTTTTGAGACGGAGTCTCACTCTGTCATCCAGGCTGGAGTTCAGTGGCACCAACTCGGCTCACTGCAACCTCTGCCTTCCGGATTCAAGCGATTCTCCTGCCACAGCCTTCCGAGTAGCTGGGATTACAGGTGTGCGCCACCACGCCCAGCTAATTTTTGTATTTTTAGCAGAGACAAGTTTCACCATGTTGGTCAGGCTGGTCTTGAACTCCTGACTTCAGGTGATCCACCTGCCTCAGCCTCCCAAAGTGCTGGGATTACAGGCGTGAAACACCGTGCTCGGCTGATTTTAACCATTTTTAAGTTTGCAGTTCAGTGGCATTAAGTACATTCACATTGTGGGATGCTTACCATCATCCATTTCCAGAACTAATCTTCTTTCCAAACTGAAGCGCTGTACCCCTTAAGCAATAACTCCCCATCCCCCCAGCCCCTGGCAACCATCATTCTACTTTCTGTCTCTACAAGTGTGACTAATCTGGGTACCCGTGTACGTGGAATTATGCAGTATTGTTCTTTTGTGAATGACTTATTTCACTTAGCATGATGTCCTCAAGGTTCACCCATATCGTAGCACCTGTCAGAATTTCCTTTCTTTTTAAAAAATTCTAAATAATCCACTGAACATAGGTACCACATTTTGTTCGTCCTTGGATTGCTTCCTGGAAAGACTTTTAAAAGAGACACAGTATTGGCTTAGTAGACAAGGTGATCTCCCTGGCCCCCTACTTGCCCCACACTTGGGAATATATAGTTGCTAACCTCATCACTCTCAGGAGGAGATGGTAGGGAGTGGAGGTTGTATTTATTTTCGGGAAAAAAAACAGACTCCCAGGTGGTGCTGATGAATCCATCTCTTCCTACCCTTTTGTGAATAGTTGAATCTGTGTTCAAGATTCCCAAGTTTTGCCTGAATTCTAGACGTGTAGAGCCAACTCTCTAGTGGTTTTCATCTCAGTTTCAATGTTAAGAACTGTACGAACTGCCACTCTACCCCTTTCCTTGGAAGAGAAGTGGATGGGAAACCTGGAGTCCAGGATTATATAAGCCAAGGAAGCTCAGAGTTTCAAGAAGGGAGAGGTGGTCAGTGTCTAATGATGAGAAGAGGGCAAACAGGATGAATATTGAGAAGCAGTTATTTGATTTGTCAGTAAGTAGAACATTGATCTGTGGACCTTCTTCTCATGCGTCCCCTAATGCACATACTCAAAAGCTTTGTATGTAATTTTTTAGGGGAATTAATCTTGAAGCCCATCCCTACATCTCGATTAAGACCTTCTGGCTTAAAGCAGTTTTAGTTTTAGTAGCTTTGGATGGAGCCAGGTGATGAGAGAGAATGGACAAAGTGGAAGGTGAGATGGGCGGGGCATGGTGGCTCACATCTGTAATCCTAGCACTTTGGGAGGCCAGGGAGGAGAATTGCTTGAGCCCAGGATCTCGTGACCAGCCTGGGTCTCAAAACAACAACAACAAAAAACCCAAAATTTACAACTTACCTACTTTGTCTTCATCACATTTATTTAAAAAGAAAGAAAAAGGGGAAATGGAGACAGTCTTATGACTTGTGGGAAAAGGGAAGGGCAGACACTGGTGATTTTCAGTAGGGAAGATTCAAGCACAGGCTGGGAAAAGATTGATTGGGGATGATGATGATTGGAGCATCATCCCTTGGAGAGGGTATACAATGGGATCATGACTCCAGGCTGAGGGACAAGAAAAAGAAGAAACTGGAGCAGATTTGAAGTAGACAAGAATAAAGTTGAATTGGTTAGCTAATATTTTGAGTGCCAAGAAAATAATTATTCACATATTAGCCAGGTGTGGCAGCACGAGCCTGTAGTCCCAGCTACTCGGGAGGCTGAGGCAGGAGAATTGCTTGAACCCGGGAGGCGGAGGTTGCGGTGAGCCAAGATTGCGACACCGCACTCCAGCCTGGGTGACAGAGCGAGACTCCGTCTCAAAAAAGAAAATAATCATTCACATAATTTGTCAGCAGACCCAAAGTGGCTAAGGAAAATGATATGCAAGTTTCTCAAGGTTTTGAAAATTGTCTGCTTCACGTAACACTCTTTGTAATTTAGGGTGTATAAAATGGATAACAAAAGCGAAAGAGGGACTGCTTAAATCAGACCTTTTCATTTTTTTTTCCACTTTATGTATTTAAAGAGCTTCTATGTCTTTAGACTCACCAGTACTTGATAGTATCAGTCTTAAAACTTTGTTTTGCTTCGCCAGTTTGATCAGTGGAACAAATTTTGGTTTTGTAATTTGCATTTTCGCAATTACTAATGAGGTTGAGAGGCAGGCTAGTGTAGCATTTAAGAGCTATGGACTCCCTGGGTTGGAATCCCATTTTGCCACTTAGTACTTACTGATACGGTAATTTACTTTTGCTCTCTGTGCCTCCCTTTCCTTACCTGTAAAGAGGGATGATACTAGTTCCTACTACATACATTTGTAAGGATTACGGTGCTACAAACAGTGCCTAACATGCGAAAAGCTCTATTTTAAAATTACGTCTTATTTCATGTATTTATTAGTCACTTCTATTTCTTTTTGAGAAGTCTATCTTCATATCTGTTTTTCTACTTCTCCCTGAAGCTTCTGAATTTTGCCTAGAGGAGGACATATCTTTTTTGTGTGTGTGACAGAGTCTCGCTCTGTTGCCCAGGCTGCAGTGCAGTGGTGCCATCTCGGCTCACTGCAAGCTCTGCCTCCCAGGTTCACGCCATTCTCCTGCCTCAGCCTCTCCAGGTAGCTGGGACTACAGGTGCCCACCACCACGCCCGGCTAATTTTTTGTATTTTTAGTAGAGACGGGGTTTCGCCATGTTAGCCAGGATGGTCTTGATCTCCTGACCTCATGATCTGCCCGCCTCAGCCTCCCAAAGTGCTGGGATTACAAGCGTGAGCCACCGCGCCCAGCCAACATATCTTAACAAATCAGTTTTTGTGTGTGCTTTAGTCAAGTTTTTTTTTTTTTTTTGAGACAGGGTCTCGCTGTGTTGCCCAGGCTGGAGTGCAGTGGCCCCATTTCATCTCACTGCTACCTCCGCTTCCTGGGTTCAAGTGATTCTCCTGACTCAGCCTCCTCAGTAGCTGGGACTACAGGGGTGAGCCACCATGCCTGGCTAATTTTTTTTTTTTTTTTTGTATTTTTAGTAGAGATGGGGTGTCACCACGTTGGCCAGGCTGGTTTTGAACTCCTGACCTCAAGTGATTCGCTTGCCTTTGGCCTCCCAAAGTGCTAGAATTACAGGCGTGAGCCACTGCGCCTGATTTTAAACATATTCCTCTAGCACTTTCTATAGTTGTTTACATTTTCCTCATTAATCTGCCTGTAATTTGTGTGTATGTCAGGTGGTGGCGGGGGTTAAAATGTACGTCAACTTTTTTTTGACAATGATAGAGAACTTGAAGAGGAAGAAGTCTTAGAGTCAGATCTGAATTAGAGTCTGCTCTGCATAACTTAGGCAAGCCCCTGCTGTCTCTTATTTTTGACTCTGTAAAATGGAGATAATACTCAATTTCTGTGCTGCATAGACTGAGTATGAGAATCAAGTGAGTTGTGGCAAAGCACTTCGAAACTTCCTGCAGTGGCTTGGTAACCTAAGTGTCTGGTGAAAAATACTTGGGTATTAATATTACAGAAGCAAGCCCCAGGTAAGTTTTATATACCATGGTATACATTTGGTTTTGAATGTCTTAAGCCAGGTCATAATTAGAAAACTTAGAAATGAAACTTTGCAATGCTTGTGGGAAGTCTCTCTCAATCTCTTGAGAGCCAGTGAGTTAGAACCAATCAGTTAAGTTTCTCTATCTGGTGGCACATTAGAGTCATTCACTGGGGGAGATTTTTTGCAAAGTTCTGATGCCTAGGCCTTACTCCCAGATATTGTAATTTATTTCATCTGGAGAGGAACCTGGGCATCAGTGTTTTAAACAAAATCACTTCAGGTGATTTTATTGTGTAGCTGAAGAGGGCTACTGATCTAATGAATATAGAATTGAGGATTTGGTAGCATTCTCCTATACTTGTTTGCTGGTCAGTTTGTAAAGAAGAGTTCCCTGTTCTTAAACAGTTGTGGCCTTGTAACCCTGTTATGGCTCTAGGAGTGGCTGGAGCCAAAACCTTGCCAAAGTAGAGAGCTGAGATCATCTGACAAATTCAGTTGTATTGGAGTATTATGTAGTTTGAACCCTCTTAAAATTTTACCAGAGGTTTTTGGGGGGTTTTCAGGGTTTTTTGTTTGTAGGGGGTGGAGAGAGCGGGGAGCTTAACAGAAATTTGTTCTCTCACAATTCTGAAGGCCAGAAGTCCAATATCAATGTGTTGGTAGGTTTGGTTTCTTCTCTGGCTTGCAGGTGGCCACCTTTTTGCTGCATCTTTACGTGGTCTTTACTCTGTATGCGTGCACCCCTGATGTTTCTCTCCAAAGCGTCAAAGTTTATGTTAAAAGTACTTAGAAGCTAGTTTAAAAAAACCGTTTATAATGCCCTAGTATCAGTGATAAATGTTAGTTGTGCGGCCTGCCTTGAAATGTTTTAAAAAATCACTTTGTACTTTGTCTTAGTACACATGTTACTGAAACAGGAGAGTTCCCTGACTCCCTCACAGGATGTGTGACAGGGATGTGGCTCATTTATTCCTCTTATGGGAAGGGGAGCACACAGGTGAGCAGGTACAGGGGCCAGGGTGAGCGCTTTTGGGCTCCGGCCCCACAGCAGTGTCTAGGAGTGTTACAATGCTCCTTTAGCCTTGCTGTCCCAGCATAAGTGTTAAACAGCTCAGAGAAGAGTCAGTGTGACAGCCTTTTTGGGTTTCCGCATTTAGGGCATCCCGAGTTCTTTTCCTGTGTCTGGGAAGAATCAGGTCACAGGGACTTGAAGGATGGTGAATGTGGGGATTTTATTGAGTGGTGTAGGTGGCTGTCAGTGGGATGGGGAGCTGGAGAGGGGATGGAGTGGGAAGATGATCTTCTCCTGGAGTTCGGCTATCTCACAGCCAATCTCCAACTGCCCCCAGCTTGAACCTCCTCTCCACCTTTAGACACTTCCTCTCTTCTCTCCTTCTCTGCTGTGCGTCTCTGCCACTCTTCTGCTTTTGGAGCCTGGGGCTTGGGGTTTATATGGGCACGGGATAGGGGTGCGTGGCAGGCCAAAAGGGAACACTTGGGCGTGAAAACAGGAATGCCTGTTCTCATTTAGGGCTGCAGGTCCAGGCTTGAGCCCTCACCAGGGACCCCACCCTCATACCTCTTGTCCTTATTCTTACAGTATAATGAATGCATCAGCAAATTGAAAACAGATAGTTTTTGCCGTTTCTTAATTTAATTAAAATGACAGTTAAGTACTTTGATATATTGCCTTTGGAGTCATTTCCAGGAGGCTATATTTGTTTGTTTTCTTGGTATAATGGCCAGTGTACCAATGATCAGTTTTAAGTTAAATGTAGTATTAATGAAACTTCAGCTTTTTACTTTCTCTTCTTGTTTGTATAGCCCCTTTTTCCTGATTAGATTCACTGGTGATACTAAATTTGAACAGTTCCATAATTCATGTTTTTTATATCTAAAACCAATTACTTTTTCCCCTTTCTATTTGTAGGTTATGCAATGGTCTCTGCAAGATGGTTTATTCTTGAATTGGACCTTTTTAAGACTGACAAATGCTGGTACTTCATCTTCTATAAGTGGACTATAATTTCTTTTCTCAAGACAACTACATAAGCAGACAAAATTGCAAAGATCTGCCCTGTGTCGAGTATGACAGCCACGACTCGTGGCTCTCCGGTCGGAGGGAATGACAACCAGGGCCAGGCTCCTGATGGACAGTCTCAGCCCCCCCTCCAACAGAATCAGGTAGGATGTTGAAGATACTAGTTAAAGCTACAGTGGGGCTGGACTCAGTGGTTCACATCTGTAATCGCAGCACTTTGGGAGGTTGAGGCAGGCAGATCACTTGAGGTCAAGAGTTTGAGACCAGCCTGGTCAACAGGGTGAAACCCTGTCTCTACTAAAAATACAAAAATTAGCCGGGCGTGGTAGCATGCACCTGTAATCCCAGCTACTTGGGAGGCTGAGACAAGAGAATCGCTTGAACCTGGGAGGCTGAGGTTGCAGTGAGCTGAGATGGCGCCACCATACTCCAGCCTGGGTGACAGAGCGAGTCTCTGTCTCAAAAACAAAAAACCTACATTGGTGGGTCTACTGTTGGGGTACTAAATGATGGAACATGTTCTAAATAATTTGTGAAGCAACTGTTATTTTAAGTTTTGATTAACAAAAGTGAACACATTGGGCGCAGTGGCTCACACCTGTAATCCCAGCACTTTGGGAGGCTGAGGCAGGCGGATCACAAGGTAAGGAGTTCGAGACCAGCCTGGCCAATATGGTGAAACCCCATCTCTACTAAAAAATAGAAAAAGTAGCTGGGTGTGGTGGCACGTGCCTATAGTCCCAGCTGCTCGGGAGGCTGAGGCAGAAGAATCCCTTGAACCGGGAGGCAGAGGTTGCAGTGAGCCGAGATGGTGCCACTGCACTCCAGCCTGGGTGACAGAGCAAGACTCCATCTCCGAAAAAAAAGAAAAGTGAACATAGGTCTTGCATAGTAACAAGAAAGCTCAAGTGGTGTAGATGGTAATACTTGAGTATGTAGTCTGTCTTTTTCTGATGGCTTATACTGTCAGTCATTAAAATTAACTAAGCCATGTGTCAATTCTAAGGGGGAAAGCATTAAATCATTCAGTGTAGCCTATGGTTAGCATTGGACCCATCATAAATCATGACACCACTTTCTACCCCATAAATACATACAATTGTAAATTGTCAATTTACAATAAGATTATAAAAAGAACATGGACCCAAGTCATGTTGCCTAGCGTTCAAATTTCAGCTTTGTACCATACTTGCGTTATGACTCTGGGTTAATTATATAACCTCTAAGCCTCAGTTTGTTTATCTGTACAATGAGGGTAATAATAGTGTAACTACTTCATGGACTGTTAAAAGGATCAATTGAAGTAATGCTAAACATAGATTTTGGTATTAAGGTTATGCTGGCCTCAAAACTCATAGGGTGTATCTCTTTCTGTTCTCTGGATGAATTTATGCGAAGTTTATTATTTCTTCATTAATTGTTTGGAAGATTTTACTGGTGGACCCATCTGGCCTGGGGTTTTATTTATGGAAAAGTTTTAATTGAAGATCCATTTTTTAATTTGGAGATGGGGTCTTGCTCTTTTGCCCAGGCTGGAGTGCAGTGGCACGATCTTGGCTCACTGCACCCTCCACCTCCCTGGTTCAAGCGATTCTCCTGCCTCAGCCTCCCGAGTAGCTGGGATTACAGGCACGTCCCACCACACTCAGCTAATTTTTGTATTTTTAGTAGAGATGGGATTTCACCATGTTGGTCAGGCTGGTGTCGAACTCCTTACCTTGTGATCCGCCTGCCTTGGGCCTCCCAAAATGGTGGGATTACAGGCATGAGCCACGGTACCCGGCCGATCCATTTTTTTTTTTTAAGTGGAGGAATTTTTTAATTTTTAGTGTCTTTTGGTAAATTATGGTTTTCAAGGAATTGGTTTATTTCATCTAGATTTTCAAATTTGAGGTAAAGTTGTTAACGACCCTTTTTATTATCTTTTTTGTGTCTTGGGGCCTATGGTAATGCCTCCTTATTTCTGATACCACTACCAATGTCATTAAACCTTCTAAAAACAACTCTCTTGGCTTTACTCCCTCCCCCCACACCCCTCCCGCCAACACACACACACACACACACACACACACACACACACACACACACACACTCACACACTCACACACTCTCTCGCACGCTCTCTCTCTCTCTCTCTCTGTTCCTTTTGCTTACTTTGGATTTGGTTTGCTGTTCTTTTTCTCATTTCTTGAAATGGAAATTTAGATAATTGATTTCAGTTGTCTTTTCTAATATATACAGTTTTATATTGGGAAGTATTAAATTGAATGACAAAACATTAAAACTTACGATGTACAGCTCACATCACAACTTACCTTCTATAGAGGTAAGAGGTAAGTTGAGGTGTGTGTAAATGATCACAAACATGCTGCTTCCAATTATTACATGTTTATGTAGAGTCAGGTAAGTTTTTAGGCAAAAGTGTTATTTTGAAGTTTTTATACTGTTATTTGGGGATAAGTTCTTATTGTCCAGCTATTACAGATTAGATATTCTATCGTAAGTAGTATAGAAAAGAGCTTCTGTCTGTCTCTCCTTTTTCTTCTTTCTCTGCCATTTTAGAGAAGTGAACAAGTCGGGGGTTTTTTCTCCCCCAAATAAATGTGTCAGTTTTATTCCTTTTCCTCTCTAGTTCCCATTTTCGAGACATAAAATATTAAAGTGTATGGTCACAGGTCTTGGACAGAGTTAAGACCTTCCTGTGACATAAATTTGTTAGCCAGTATTCAGGTTTTTAAAAGCGTAGTCAGAGGTTTGAGTTGGATGCTAAAGATTTCTAATTTTACACCAGAAGCTAGTAGTTAGAGTTCCAGTATCTTTCCCTCTTTCTTTTTCATTTTATACCTGCATTGTCCATGGAATTCTAACCTCTTTTGCAATGTTTCTGACTTGCATGGCTTTAGACAAAAATCAAACCTTTAATTTAACCTTACTCTTATTTTAAGGTGTACTTGATGATTTTTAGAGCTCTTGGGTTTGTGATATTCAACCTAATATTCTATGTCTACATTGTGTTCTTTTTCTTCTAAAAACTTTACATTTTTAAAGATGACTGGTAATTTAAAATAACAAAGGAATGAAACAAATTACATTATCCCTCACTCTTACATTTTGTTTTTCTCTACTTTTTAATGTTAGGATTTTATTTTACAAGATCTGACACGGTTGTACCAAGAAGCAGCAACCAAAGTGTTAATCACTGTTCAATTTAGGGCTCACTTTTTGGATATGCTTTTTATGTGCTGGCATAAAGGGAATTTCTAAAATCAGATTTTTCACTTAATTTTTTTTAAGCATGCCTTTAAAAAAAATTCTCTTAGAGAATTTTAGGCTTTAGTATGTAGTAAAACTCGATAAATGAAACAGCCTTGGCAGAGACACCGTGGGATGAACACTCTTGGATGTGGTTGCTGGGAGGGTGCAAATTTTCTGTAATGAAATTTGGCAGTATTTGTCAGTGGCCTTCAAAGAAATTGTTTATACTGTTCTAGTAATTATATATCCAGGATCCTATCCTAAGGAAAAGTTGAAGTTCAACACAAAGGTTTATATATGAGAACATTAATTACAGCTATGTTTATTTTTGTTAGCAGTAAAAATTACCAAATACTAAACGTCCCCTTAATTTTGTTTAATTCATGGAATATTATCTGGCCATTAATATTTTTTTAAGATTCTTAATCAAAAAATTGAATACCTAGATATATTGAATGGAAAAGGACAGAGACTTATGTATAATTCCAGTTTTATTGAACATATATATGGACAGTTTTTATTTACTCTTAAAGATTACAAGGAAATAAATATCGGTGGTGTTTATAGGTGTGGAATTACAGGTGTTTTAAATTTTATTTTTTATATTTTCTATGAGCATGTGTAAACTACCTGTATATCAGGGGGCAAGGAGTTAAAAAATAATAAAGCAGGCTTCCAAAGTTACATACTTCACATCGGACATTTTTGTTGGACTTGTAACACTTGACTTCCGTGCTGTAGTTTCCTGTGCCTTGAGACCAGCTATGTGAGCACCTGCACAGTGTTACTGTGTTACTGTGAGCACCTGCACAGTGCACCATTTAGTTACTAATTGACCATATGAGTTCATGTATAAACTTTGTGAGTAAAACATATTAATGCTGGTAAACTCATCTGTCTTCGTGCAAGTGCTTATTTATGCAACTCTTTATTTTACAACTGTTAAATAGGTGCTTGAATGATAAGGCGAGGGGCCCGTTTCTTTTAAAGGGCCATCAGCCTACAGTGAATAGAAAATTCAAGAACACATGAATAAAAATCAGTTTAAAATTTAGGTTAGTTTCATTTTGAAAGAGAAAATACCACCTGCTTTCTGAATTAAGAGTAAAGGTCATAAAAGTCCATTCACTTAGTTGTGAAAATATTATGCACTGCTAAAGCGGGGGGAGAGAAAGACATGCTAAAAATGAGGAATGAAAGAGAAAAATAGCCACGTTAGTTGAAAGTGATGTTACTTATTTAAGAACCATAATCATGAACTTCTAAATAATTATTGTTTGGATAATGGTTTGGGTGTAGGGAAGTTATGGAATAATTACATTTTCTCCCTTCGAATAAAAAACAGAAGTTATAAATTACTTTATAATGTATAAAATGTGATGTATCATATTTGTGGAATAATTTCTGTCATGGCTCATATAATGGGAAATGTAAGCAGAGAGGCAGTACACATTATGATTAAGAACACAAACTATTTAGACTTTGATAGAAATCCTGAGTATAGAATTTGAGCTGTGTGATCTTGGGCTACTTACTTTCTGAGTTTTTTTCATCTATTAAATGGCAGTAACATATTTCATTAGGTTGTTGAGGATTAGATGAAATTATTTTAAAGCACAGTAGTACAGAGATGGCCTGAAATATCATAAACTTTCAATTATTTTATCTTTTGTAAAAATTTACAATGCAGTTGTCCCTTAGTATTCATGGAGGATTGGTTCCAAGACCTCTTACCACTTGGATAGCAAAATTGGTGTATGCTCAAGTCCCTGATATAAAATGGTTTAGTATTTGAATATAACTCATGCACATCTTTCTGTATATACTTCACATCATCTCTAGATTACTTATGATGCCTAATACAGTGTAGATGCTATATAAATCATTATTATGCTATATTGTTTGGGGAATAATGACAAGCAAAAAAGTTTGTACATATTCAGCACATAGGCAATTTTTTCTGAATATTTTCGATCCAAGGTTGTTGGTTGACTTTGCAGATGCAGAACCCATGGATATGTAGGGCTATTTACAAAATTTTTAAATCTGCAATGCTTGTCTATGTTGGTGTTTGGATTACTATTTTACATATGTTATAGAAACTTAAATGTGGAATGTTTAATTTTTAATTAAGACTTCATCGCCTGATTCTTCCAATGAAAATTCCCCGGCAACTCCCCCAGATGAGCAAGGTCAAGGTGATGCCCCACCACAGCTTGAAGATGAGGAACCTGCATTTCCACATACTGACTTGGCCAAGTTGGATGACATGATCAACAGGTGAGTTGGTGTGTAACACCCAAGAAAGAGAGCAGACAGGAAAGTAACCCCACTGCCTCCTTAATAGTCTTTATAGCTTCGTCACTGCCAAGTGCTTTATAACCCATGATTCTTAATAGATTTAATAAATGAAAGGGAGTGACAGTGTTAGTAAAAATTTTACATTAATGATGATGACCCTAGTTGGGTTGTTTCCGAAGTAAAATTGTATGTTCAGTTTCCCTCTTGGAGAGTTTATGAAGTTTTTTTCTCATTGGTCTCTTGGTTGCTGGATGACTTTCATAATTTTTGGGATGGCCTGAGGTAAATCAGGTCATGAGGACATTGAGTTCCTCAGAGCCTGATCCTAGTGAACTCTTGACTAGTTTGAGCTATTTAACCATCCTAGATGTTTCCTTTTTTTGGTCTTCATCTCAGGGAACAGTTCAGAATATAATTTTTCACACTTATAGTACAAACAACCACCCTATCCCACCCCACACACTTTGATTATTTAGAGGAAACCTCCAAGAGAGTGAAGCTTTAAGCTTTTGTGCAGAGGAAGAAAAAGATTTCAAGAGGCTAGGGAAGAGCACATCAAGGAATCCCATGTGACTGTGATCCTCACCAGACTGTGGGCTCAACAAGTGAGTGCTAGGAAGGTGTGACACATTTCCCCCTCACTCCCCAAAAGGAAAGTAATGAAAACACATGTTCTTAAAGGCACTTGCTTTACTGAGTTTTTTTTTAAATTTCATTTTCTAAAAATAAGTCAACACTATTAAATGCATAATGTGAGGGGAAATAGAAATCCTTTGCATTGAAAAAAGAAATCTAAATACATAAATAATGAGTATGCGTTAACAGAAATATTTTGTGTAGGTAAATTTCTCTGTAATTTCCCCCTTACATACACATATTCCTGCCAAAAATTACTGTTAACAATCAATACATTCTTCAGATTACCTTTGTGTTTACTATCATATATGAATTGATTTTTCTATAAATAGAGGATTCTTACTATAATTTTGTAACTTGCTTTCATTTATCTTGAATATTTTTCCTATTAATAAATTCCATTGTTTTTAATTATATATTTATAAGAATACATTGTGTGATTCTGGCAGGTGCCTATAGTAATGGTATATAATAAATTATATTTAATAGTGGTCCCTGACCATTCTCTATAGCAGTGATACCATAGCAGAAGGTTGTATTGTTTGTTGCTTTTCCATACTTGTCTGGTGGTTGGTGATTGGTAATAAAATACTTCTTAGGCTGAAGTTGCATATTATTAGCAAGTTCTCAGGGGGGAGAAAAATACAAATGATTTTTTTTTTCTTTTTTTCTTTTTTCTTTTTTTTTTTTTTGAGGTGGAGTCTCGCTCTGTCACCAGGCTGGAGTGCAGTGGTGTGATCTCGGCTCACTGCAACCTTCGCCTCCTGGGTTCAAGCGATTCTCCTGCCTCAGCCTCCCGAGTAGCTAGGACTACAGGCACGTGCCACCATACCCAGCTAATTTTTGTGTTAGTAGAGATGGGGTTTCACCATGTTGGCCAGGATGGTCTTGATCTCTTTTCTTTTCTTTTTCTTTTTTTTTTTTTCTTTTGAGACGGTGTCTCACTCTGTTGCCCAGGCTGTAGTGCAGTGGCACAATCTTGGCTCACTGCAACCTCCGCCTCCCAGGTTCAAGCGATTCTCCTGCCTCAGCCTCCCAAGTAGCTGAGATTACAGGCATGTGCCATCACACCTGGCTAATTTTTGTATTTTTAGTAGAGACGTCATTTCACCATGTTGGCCAGGCTGGTCTCGAACGCCTGATGTCAGGTGATCCTCCTGCCTCGGCCTCCCAAAGTGCTGGGATTAGAGGCGTGAGCCACTGCTCCCGGGCAACCCTGTCTCTTACCAAAAAAAAAAGGGGGGGGTGGCGGGGCAATGAAGAGGTTTATCATAATGTCTCCTTTGATCTGAATCCTGAAAGAGCACTTCCCTATGAATTTTAACAAAAATATCCATGATACCTAATTAGTTAATATTTGATTGTTATAATAGTTTTATATCCTAAGTTATCAAGATAATTTAGTTTTCTTCCCTCTCTTATTGCTGTATCTTTTGACAGTACCTGTAAAAATTTGTAGAGGCATCAGGTGGTGCTTAGTCCCACAAAGCAGATAATCTGCCAACCTTGTCTTAATATTATTTTAATATTAATATTAAATATTTTCATAGCAAGATAATTATAATTAGTAGCTCATTTGTAGTGCCTCTTTTAGTGTACAACCATTAAGCATGTTTTTGTTTGGTAAAACTTTTAGGCCTCGATGGGTGGTTCCAGTTTTGCCGAAAGGGGAATTAGAAGTGCTTTTAGAAGCTGCTATTGATCTTAGTAAAAAAGGTAAGTTATATGTTTTTATGCTTCCTATAATGTATGCTACTAGATGTATTTTTACTTTATCCCAAAAGCGGATGAAGTGGATTTGTTTTCCTCCATCATAAACACATACTGCAGCTTGCAAGGAGGGGCTCATATCCTTTGGACGTTCTTAAAGGATGTTTGTGAACTCTCTGAGGTCACATAAAATTTATATTTGTATTTCTAAGGAGTGGATTCATTGTTTCGTCAGATTTGCAAAGAGGTTGTCACTCAGAGGTTAAACATTTTTAATTGAGGGTCTTATCTGTTATGGGAAATACTATACAAAAGAACATTTTACAATTAAGTACTCTATAAATGATGGATGGTATGATGGACTCCAGACATATCTGCCCCCTGCCCTCCTTGTAATTATCTTGAGTCATTTCTGTCCTCAAAATATTACTATGTAAGTCTACAAATTATTTACACTTGACCTTTGACTGCTTTACTGAAATGACAGTGAATTAGGATGTGTGGCTCTTTGTACTCAGTAAAATTTTACCTAGTAAAATCTTCATTCATAATCCTTCAGGTAAAAATTACCATTTCATTAATATTGTACTTCTGAAATAAACTGTCTTGCTTACATATTTGTAAGATAGGGTCTTGCTTTGTCACCCAGGCTGGAGTGTGGCGATGTGATCATGGCTCACTGCAGTCTCTACCTCCTATGTTCAAGCAATCATTCCACCTCAGCCTCTTGAGTGGGATACAGGCATGCGCCACCATGCCCACTATTTTTTTTTTTTTTTTTTTTTTTTGAGATGGAATTTCACTTTTGTTGCCCAGGCTGGAGTGCAGTGGCGTGATCTTGGCTCACTGCAACCTCCACCTCCCCGGTTCAAGCGATTCTCCTGCCTCAGCCTCCCGAGTAGCTGGGATTACAGGCGCCCACCACCATGCCCGGCTAATTTTTGTATTCTTAGTACTAAGACGGGGTTTCACCATGTTGGCCAGGCTAGTCTCGAACTCCTGACCTCAGGTGATCCACCCGCCTTGGCCTCCCAAAGTGCTGGGATTATAGGCATGAGCCACCGCGCCCAGCTAATCTTTTTTTTTTTCTTTCTTTCTTTTTTTTTTGTAGAGACAGACTGGTTCCCCGGGCTGGTCTTGAACTCCTGGGTTCAAGTGATCCTCCCACCTCGGCCTTCCAGAGTGCTGGGATTGCAGGCGTGAGCTACTGTACCCAGCCTATTTTTTTTTTTTTATTAATACACAGGAAAGGTGTGATTTTTCTCTTAAAGAATCAGAAGATGAAGTCTCAGTTTTTGTTTAACCAGCAAAAGGAAATCTGGTGTTTTTACTCAGTTGTCCAGAAAAAAAGCTTAATGCTGGAATTAATCTTTTTTTTCCCCCAATGACTTTGGTCTACTTTAGGTGCAGTTGAATTATCTAACAGAGGACTACCATTGTAATAACTTTCAATTCATTGTTTAAGATATTGCAGATTAAAAAGCAGTAACATTTCATTTTCTGAAATAGGATAGCTATGGATGTGTTATAACTAACAGTAGGCACTATCACAATTGAAACTGATTATTGTCAAAATTAACATGTTTAGTACTTTAAGTTCAACTCCATGGCAAGGGAAAGTTTATCTTTTAATAATTCCCCTCTTTTGTTTAAAGAACGTGTCCTTATGCCTCATTAATCTTGTAGAAATAATATCCCAAAGTGAAAATACAATACGCGGACAGGTTACAGTTGTTTTCACCACTCAGAATTTTTTGTTCTTTTACACGTTCACTAATTCATCAAAATTTTTTAAAGAAAATATCTTTTTTTATTTTAAAAATGTTGAATTTTTATGGGTATATAGTAGGTGTATATATTTTGGGGTAATGAGATATTTTGATACAGGCATACAATGCGTAATAATCACATCAGGGTAGATAGAGTATCCATTACCTCAAGCATTTATCCTTTGTGTTTCAGACAATCCAGTTTTACTCTCTTAGTTATTTTAAAATGTACAATTAAATTATTTTTTTACTGTACTCACCGTTTTGTGCTATCAAGTAACTAGGTCTTATTCTAATTTTTGTACCCATTAACCATCCCACTATTCTTTACGTCCGTGAGTTCAATTGTTTGATTTTTAGATCCTGCAAATGAGTGAGCACATGTGATGTTTGTCTTTCTGTGCTTGGCTTATTTCACTTACCATGGTGACCTTTTGTTCCATCCATGTTGTTGGAAATGACAGGATCTCATTTGTTTTTAATGGCTAAATAATACTCCATTGTGTATATGTACCACATTTCCTTTATCCATGTATCAGTTAACACGTAAGTTGGTTCAAAATCTTGGCTATTGTGAACAGTGCTGCATCAAACATAGTAGTGCAGATATCGCTTCAATATACTGATTTTCTTTCTTTTGGGCATATCAGCAAATTTTGGAAGACTTCTTTGCTAAGCATGTTCTAAGTCCTGACTGTAAAATGATGGATAAACACTGATTAATGGTATTTCATTTAATAGCATTGACATTCAGTGGACATGTATTCCTCCCTCCACCATATTTTTTTTCTGAGACCACGGTTATTTTCAACAAGTTCCAAATTTTTAAAAGTTTAAATTACCATCTCTTTTGTACTATCAATCAAATAATACTTTATATACAAATTGAATAGTTTTTATTTTGTCATTAAGAGTTACAGATTTTCTTTGTTTGGAAGCACATTGCTCTGTTGCCTTTCTAAAATGAGGTGAAATTAAGCAAAGATATAAAGAAACAGAGACACTGAGATAATTGAGAGAGGCTAATAAGGAAGACAAGACATAATTCATTTTATTTGATCAAACACAGAATAGTATAAGGATATTGATGCTAAATGAATGATTTATGAACAAAATAAGATTTTAAAAATTGGGAAATGCTTTTAAGGTCGAAGACTTATTTTCAGGGAGCAAAATACTATTTAAATTTGCCTCTTCTTGTGGTGCTGCTGATCACCATTTTGTGTTTAAGGCTAGTGCCATAATTTGTAACATTTTCAGTTAGTGTTAATATTACTTGGTTAATCTACTTTTATGCAATTAAATATTTGTTAGCTGTCGGTGAAGTTTCCAGTTATTTATTACCTTTTATTGTATATTGGACAATGTAAAAACAACCAGATAAACATTTTGTTTGCATTAATTTTTCTCCCTTTTTCTTAGGCCTTGATGTTAAAAGTGAAGCATGTCAGCGATTTTTCCGTGATGGGCTAACAATATCATTCACTAAAATTCTTACAGATGAAGCAGTGAGTGGCTGGAAGTTTGAAATTCATGTGAGTCTTGCATTTGACTTTAAAGGATCAGATTTACATAGTGATGCCTGTGAGTGGGGAGAGGTATATGTGTGTGTGGCTGTGTTATATTTATTCTGTTATAATTGAATTAAAAGGTCTAAAAATGAAAAACTTAAAAATGTTTATAAATTAAGTCTCTTGAAGGCCGCATGGTCATTTAGAATAAGCATGAGATTTAGAGTTAAGCTTGGGTTTAATCTCTCCTCTGGGATCTCAAGTGTCTGTGACCTTAGGCAAGTCATCACATTTCATTGAAAATGTAATGCTATCAATTGTAAGGTACATCACTGTTTTATGGACTATTAAGGAAGAAAAACACCCAAGATGGGGCATTTCATATACGTCTGGGACACCAAAGGGTCAGTATAGAGGTAAATGAGAAATGAACTTGCTATGCAGAAAGGGACAGCAAAAAATCCTGCATATCTCAACCTTAGCACTTGGTGGAGGGAGGGATTAAAAAAAAAAGTGAAAATCTAAACCACAAGCCAGTATTTAAACAGTTTCGTAGTCTGAATTCAAATTATAGTTGCAATACAAAAAGCCCTTAAGTGGAAAATGTAAAGTGGTCTCATGTTGGTAGTGCCCCCAAGTGACTAGCAGAAGCAAACACAATTCCTCTCTGCAAATACCTTCCATTTAGGAAAACAGTAATGTATTGTTCATTGATTATAAGATAGAGTCAGATTCCAGAGATCTTAAAAAGTGAAAAAAGTATATGTCTCAGACTGATAAAATGCCATAACTAGTCTAAGTTTCTGTTGCTTTTGTTTTTTGTGTGTTCCCCCCCCCCCCCCCCGCCCCCAAGACGGAGTCTCACTCTGTCTCCCAGGCTGGAGTGTAGTGGTGCGATCTCAGCTCACTGCAACCTCCGCCTCCCAGGTTGAAGTGATTCTTCTGCCTCAGCCTCCCGAGTATCTGGGACTACAGGCGTGCGCCACCACGCCTGGCTAATTTTTGTATTTTTAGGAGAGATGGGGTTTCACCATGTTGGCCAGGCTGGTCTCGAACTCCTGTCCTCAAGTGATCTGCCTGCCTCAGCCTCCCAAAGTGCTGGGATTACAGGTGTGAGCCCCCATGCCCGGCCTCTATTCTTTTGTATACTATGGAAATGGTCATAAGTTGTCAAGCAGATAATATTTTTGTGGCCTATAACCTATTTCCCAAATATGACCATAGCATAAAAATTCCACATTTTCTGATTTAACATGTAATTTTATAGGTGTAGAAATGGAAACTTTGGAAGTGGCGTCAGACTTCTGCATTTGACATTTAGCTAGCAAATTTATCTTGGATGATTGACATATTGTTTATTTTATTTATTTTTATTTTTTGAGACAGAGTCTTGCTCTGTTGCCCAGGCTGGAGTGCAGTGGCGCCATCTTGGCTTCCTTGGAGCCTCTGCCTCCTGGGTTCGAGCTATTCTCATGCCTCAGCCTCCCGAGTAGCTGGGACTACAGGCACATGCCAGCACACGTGGCTAATTTTTGTATTTTTAGTAGAGACAGGGTTTCACCCTGTTGGCCAGGCTGATCTCAAACTCCTGGCCTCAAGTGATCCGCTTTCCTCAGCCTCCCAAAGTGTTGGGATTAACAGGCGTGAGCCACTGTGCTCAGCCTGACATATTGTTTAGACTCTAGAATTGCTGCCTCTCGTGTACAAATTCCACAGAGAAAAAATAGTAACTTGCATCTTACCTGTGGACGTAGAGCAGGAATAGATAACTTATGGTGCCTCTTGTATTTTTTAAGCCATAGCAAATGGCTTTTGAAAGTACCATATAAATTATGAAGTAAACAAATTCTAATTTGTCCTTTGATAATCAGTTTGATCCCAATATTAATGATTAGAAAAATGGAGAGATCATTATTTGTTAGGATACGATTAATATTGGAAGATATTTCTGTTTGAAATTGCAGTGTTTTGATCTTGTAAATCGCCTTTCCCCCTTGTATAACAGAGGTGTATTATTAACAATACTCATCGTCTGGTGGAGCTATGTGTGGCCAAGTTGTCCCAAGACTGGTTTCCACTTTTAGAACTTCTTGCCATGGCCTTAAATCCTCATTGCAAATTCCATATCTACAATGGTACACGTCCATGTGAATCAGTTTCCTCAAGTGTTCAGTTGCCTGAAGATGAACTCTTTGCTCGTTCTCCAGATCCTCGATCACCAAAGGTGTGTTGGTTTGTTATTTTCAAAATTAAATAATACAATTGTTTTGTTCTGACACAGAATCTTCAGTGATCTGTATTTAAAGTGTGACAATGAAATAACACTTTAAATGAAAATACACACAACCAGGAGCCTTTTTCGTAGCTTTGTCGTTCTAGTTCTTTGTTTTTTCTGCATGTATAATTATCCCCATTGTCTTCTGTCCAGCCTCTTTAGAAGTAGTCATAATTTGGGTTAGTAGGAAACAGACTGTATTTTTTCTTTGAAATAGAGTAGGAGATTACTTCTTTGACCAAGGACTCAATTGTTGTTCTGTAGGGCCGTGATCATTTTAGGCATTCTAAGATTTTGACTCCAAAATCAAGTATATCCTCTAAATACCTAATGATACATCATAAAATTACAGAAATTGTTAATGAAATCAATATAGTAAATCTTCCAAATCTCACTTAAATATATTCTGTACATAAATGTAAGTTTTCTATATTGGTGTAAACAGACTGTACACTTTAAAAATTTTTTCCCTAAACGCTGCTTCTTTTAATAAATATTATATAATTTTAAAATTTTAGATTTTAGGGAGACATTTTTAATATTATAGGTCTTGTACAAATTTCCCTTTTTCTATCCAGCCAGAAAGATTTTAAGTCATACATTATGCAGAACTTGGTTTATTTTACTAATAAGCTGAAGTTATCAAAAAAATGTCAAACTTAAGTTGAGATTTTCTGATATTTCCTAGTTCATATAGTTGCCACTAGATGGCTTATTTTTGCTTGAGTAGATCAGGTTACTATCTAAATAATGGCAATCTTCAAAATGAAAATTTTAATCTATACCTGTATTTCTTTTTAAATTTTACTTTTTTTTTTTTTCTCTATGTGCCAGTAATCCACAACTTAAGAGATTCACAGGGCACAAAACTTGATTTAACATGGCTAAATGTAAAATTTTTAGTTGACTTCTGGTTGAAGATAGTTTTATATCTTTGAAATATAGTTCTTGCTATTAAACTTATAAAGTGTAGCGATTGTGAGAGTGTTAGCCTTTCAAAGCCTTCAAGAGTACAATTTTTAAAAATATAGCCCAAAATATAGTTGCGAATCAAGGAGAAGCATATTCTATGGAGTTACCTTCACATTTACTTGCTATTGAAGTAAGAGAAATTTTATCATACAGCTAAACAGGTCTTCTATAAGCTTTTTAAAATCTGATTAAAAGGGGACATATTTGGCAGCATCTTCAACCATGTCCTAGTTGAATGCAGATGTCATGATATAATGAAAAATCTAAGAGATATGTAATAGCCTCCATATGTTTTTTTCTCCTGTTCTCCAAAAGTGATAGTGGCAAAATTCAGATCATCAGACTTAGTCGATGGAGATAAACTTTCTAAGCTGTAGATTCACTTTCGGATACTGTTTGTAATGAGTTTCATTTACCTTTGAGAAATTTGAGTTACAGAGCTTAAAAGTGTTTTATTGGGAATATTTTTGAGCCTTAATACTTAATCATTCTCTGGAGCTTTTGGTAGGTCTTCTGTTCTACTTCAAATTCTCTCTACACCTCCTACCCTCCTGGGACATTGAACCTCTGTGGCCTCAACTTTTGACCCATGACAAAGCTAAAGCTGTCAGGACTATCTCTCAGAGTGTTTCCTAATCCCCATCTTCCCCCAAGATGTTTGAAGATGTTTAAATGAGATCATTTATTCAAACATTTAAAATATAATAAAAACTTCATAGGTTACGACAAAAGGTCTTAGGTGAAATTCACCATGCTATCTTTGAGAAAAGGAACTTGTAGCAATAGAAAACTATGTGGAAAGCATATGGTGAATTGTAAGCTATGTGGTCATTTTGAATTTTCTATTTAGGGCGACTGATCTTTCTCTGCCAGTCTTGAAAACTTAGAGCCAGAGAAGGAAAGCTGTTGTTGGCAGCTGCTGAAGCTAGCCTATTAGCCTCAGTTTGAAGCACTCTTATCTGAATATTCCCAATTGTTTAAGCATACATTGCAGCCAAAGAAATACAGAAAGATTAGCTTTAGACTAATTCTTTACTGTGTCCACACCTGCTGTTTTATAAATATTGTATGTAACTATCAAGTATATCAATCTAATAGTCTCATTATAGTTACTGAAGAAATAAAATATATTACATAATGAGCATGTACTTTCTTACAATTGCTGAATGACAAAAGGGATCTGGTGAATTAAGTACTCGAGTTTTAATGGTTTTGAATTAGCCTTTCATGACTAAAAAGGTAGGAAAACACTATTAAATTGAAATACGATAATGGATTTATTAGAGAACTTAGTTCATTCATATTCTTTTAAAACCATATAAAAACTAGCAGTAGGCCAGGCAAGGTGGCTCACGCCTGTAATCCTAGCACTTTGGGAGGCCAAGACGGGTGGATCACCTGAAGTCAGGAGTTCAAGACCAGCTTGGCTAACATGGTGAAACCCTATCTCTACTAAAAATACAAAAATTAGCCGGGTGTGGTGGTGTGTGCCTATAATCACAGCTACTTGAGAGGCTGAAGCAGGAGAATCCTGCTTGAACCCTGGAGGCAGAGGTTGCAGTGAGCCGATAATCGCACCATTGCACTCTGGGTGACGAGAGTAAAACTCCATCTCAAAACAAAAAAACACACACAAAAAACTAGCATTAGCTATCATATTTTCTCTTTAAACAAACATTGAACATACAGCCATTTAGCATCTTTACTTTTTCCTGTATTTTTTTTAAAAATAGCTGTAGAAATTATTTTTGCTTAAGGCTTAGAAGAGAAATTGTGTATTTTGCCCCTTGTTTTCCAGTGGCTTCTAAAACATGGCCTAAATTTTAGAAGGTGGCAAGGTGTGAAAGGTTTTCTTAGGTGCATTAATTTCTACATATATTTGATTCTTATATTTATATAGCCTTTTAATTCATTTTAGGTTTTTACATACAGACAGGCTTTTAGCCTCACAACTGTTGTCTGTGCCAGCTGTATGGTACTTTGAGCTACAGCTCTTTCTTAGACAGTTCATCCTGTTGCATGGTGTTACTTCTAAGATAAGGAGAACTGGGTGCAATTTGTATAAGCAAAAGTATCAACCAGCATATTCTACTTAGGAACAGTAGATACTAGTACCAGACCTTAGTTTTTAATTGACAATTGACTCTCAGGCTATTAGTTACTGTGTTTATAGGGAAATTTTAATGTTTTACAACTAAACAAGAAGTAGATTCAAAATTCATTACCAAGTAGCTTCTTCTTAACTCTCTTGAAGTCTTTCTGCCTCCTGAAAATTATTTTAATATAAAAGACTTTCCAGTAATTAGAAGGTATTCATTCTTATATGGTGGGATATCTGAAATAGGAGCATGTCTTCTAATTCCTGTTCACCACTTACATTGGTACAAACAGACAGAACTATGCCCCAGTGATTTAATCTATACTTACTACGTATACTGCTTCTGTCTCACAGATGGAATTACTATGAACAAAATGCAATGTTTCGTGGTCCTTTGAAAGATGATTTATTTTATTGAATTTACTATTTCTAGTATATTTCAATAAGGCTTTTTTTAAGTGCTTTTTACCCTTTAAAGTAGGAAGTTAACTTTTTTCATTAATTGTGTTACAGGGTTGGCTAGTGGATCTTCTCAACAAATTTGGCACTTTAAATGGGTTCCAGATTTTGCATGATCGTTTTATTAATGGATCAGCATTAAACGTTCAAATAATTGCAGCCCTTATTAAGTAAGTTACATTTAAAAATCAATGGTTAGTGCACCGTAGAATTGCTGGTTTTTGCTTCATAAAAATTGAGTTTTTCAAGTGTGGTTTCTTCAACTAATAACTTGGATTTTTAAAAAGTAATATAAAGAATTTAGTCCTAAATTGATTTTAAGAAATTGCGTATTTACAGGAGTTTTGTATCTTTCTTATTTCAGACCATTTGGGCAATGCTATGAGTTTCTCACTCTTCATACAGTGAAAAAGTACTTTCTTCCAATAATAGAAATGGTTCCACAGTTTTTAGAAAACTTAACTGATGAAGAACTGAAAAAAGAAGCAAAGAATGAAGCCAAAAATGATGCTCTTTCAATGATTATTAAATCTTTGAAGAATTTAGCTTCAAGGGTTCCAGGACAAGAAGAAACTGTTAAAAACTTAGAAATATTTAGGTTAAAAATGATACTTAGGTAAGATACTTACCTCTTGAAATAATTGTTAATGCCGATTTTAGAATCATACTTATCACTGAATTTTTCTTACAGATTATTGCAAATTTCTTCTTTCAATGGAAAGATGAATGCACTGAATGAAGTTAATAAGGTGATATCTAGTGTATCATACTATACCCATCGACATGGTAATCCTGAGGAGGAAGAGTGGCTCACAGCTGAACGAATGGCAGTGAGTCTTTCAGTTCTTCTTCATAGGAATAAGAACCTACTTAAGACAAGAAATTAGAATAGCTCTAGCTAAAAAAATTAGTAATAGTAACATTTTAAAGTAAACTGAAATTGGGAGGTGTTTTGATTGATTTATAACTGTTAATTCTGAGAACTTTTTGAAATAACATAGTTTATTATTTGGTAGTGATATATGGGTAGCTTTAAAACATCTTTGATAAACTTAGTGATGAATGTGGCGTTTTGAAGTAATTATTAGTTTGTTGGAGAGTGGGAAGTTGGTTGAAATGGAGTAGGTAGAGTTGATCTAGAAAATGGATTGGGTAGTATCTAGTACCTTATAAAGTGGCCTATTGTTCATTTGACCATTTACAGTTAAACGTTTTAAAACAGGAAATAAAATTACTAGAATAAGATCTATACAAATTGTTTTATCACGATTTTGAGAATTTTATTTTGAAAGCCCTTATTTTGACATTGAAATTTTATGAAACTTTATGTACCATAGCTATTTTGTATTATATTGTTTTGAAATGAGTAAGTATGCCATTTAAGTTACAGTGCCAATATTTTTTGAATGTATATGTGTAAACTGTCCTTGCCCTCAAGGAGCCCTCACTTAATAGGGGAGTTAGTGATTAGAGTATGTTAAAATGCATGTGGAGACTGCTTAGATATTGCCCTGTGTTAGGGGGTCAGGTGGTAGACATCTGGTTTCATACATATGATGTACGTATCTGCCTCATGGAAAGTCCAGCACAGAGCTATTCAAAGTGTGCTCTGAAGACTGGTGCTGGTTCTTGAACTAGTCCTAGATAGGACAGAAAATGGCATTAAGTGTTTAGAAACTTTCATTGCAGTTTGACATTGCGACATTTTTATTGTGTTTTACAAAAGTATCTGTGGCTCTGCAGTGGCTCACGCATGTAATCCCAGCACTTTGGGAGGCCGAGGAGAGATTGCTTGAGGCCAGGAGTTTAAGACCAGCCTGGGCAACAAAGCGAGACCCTGTCTCCATATTAAAAATATATGTGTATATATGTAGAATAACATAAAAACAAATATCTGCAACAGATTAGACATTAAAAACTGGCTCATTATCAGCTGAGACATGTACTTCTCTAGCACATTTTGGGCCTAACTACTTTTTATTCTCAGCTAAATACTGCAAAATCATATAGTGTGGATTACTCCCTGTTTGTATCATGAGTTAGCACTTTATTCTGTTGCTATAGATTAAATGAATGCTAGTTGAGCAAGCTAGCACAGTGTTACAGAAAAACAGACTGTGGAAGCATATGACTTGATTCATATTCCAATTCTAGCATCTGTGAGCCTGTTTACATTTTGTAATAGAATAATGTATCTCTTACTAGGATTGTTTGGAAAATTAAAGAGATAATGGATAAGCAATAATAGTGCCTAGCACATGATAATTGTTAATAAATAAAAGTAAAAAATAGCCTTTTTACCCAAGGTCAAAACATAATTCTGTGGCAAGATTGGGATAAAGAATCCAAAGATCCTAAAATTGGTCCTGTACTCACCCTACCATGGTGATTGTGTACTTAAATAATATTTTTCTGAGTAAATGCTGGAGTGTAGAATCTTCTTAATTTCAGTATTATTTATGGGAGCATTTCTGTATGTGCAAAATTGTTATAAAATTTCATAATTTTCCATTAAAGCAACACATAAGTATATTTTACCAGTATTATATTTTGTAAATGTGTTTTGAATTTCCTTATATTATTTAATAATAGTGTGAGCAATTAAGAAAAAATTGTTTTAATTTCTGCTTTCAAACACGTTTTTGAATTAACATTTAGGAATGGATACAGCAGAACAATATCTTATCCATAGTGTTGCGAGATAGTCTTCATCAGCCACAATATGTAGAAAAGTTAGAGAAGATTCTTCGTTTTGTCATCAAAGAAAAAGCTCTGACCTTACAGGATCTTGATAATATCTGGGCAGCACAGGTAAGGAATTTAAGATGATGGCTATTTAGTTTTTAAAATAAAGATACTAAAAACTGAAGAAATACATTAGCTGTCATGAAATGGATGCAGGCTTGTATTGTTTGACTTTGAGAACGTTTAAATGCTTGTTACCCTGCCAGGAATCTTTTTGAAATAACCAGTAATCTTTTAAAAATAAAAATATTCTTGTATCTGTATTTGATAAAGGTTGAGAATTTGTCAGTGGTTTTAAATAAAGATGCAAACAGTAACATCATAAGGAATGTCTATTGAAAGAGAGTAAAGACATCTGTAATTGGTTTCTTCATAGATTTAATAGAAAGCAAAAACCTCCAGTGTCAGGAGAATTAAATCACTTGATTATTTATAAAGACCTGTAATAATTATTCCAGAGAATTTATAACTCTTCAGAAGGATTAGTAACCTTTTTAGTTTTTGAATTGGAAACTACAACTCCTTCTGTTATCTTAATGACAGTTTTCTAATCGTGGATTTCTTGGGAAGCATTATTGAGTTGTAGATTATAAAGCTTTGTTTTTTTAGTCTATAAAAACCAAGAAAACAGCTTTGCCTTTGAGTGCTTAAGGTTCCAGTTTTGAAACAATATTGTTAGTGTGCCTTATTTTTGTATTTGCAATATTAAAATGGTCAAATTAAATAAATTGTATTAAAGGTTTGTATGAACCGCCAAAATACACATTAGCTGTATTTATTATATCATGAAATTAAGTTGCCAGGTTTTAGATGGCAGTTCTAAAGCATTTTATAATGTTAGAATTTTTTTTTTTGTTTTGAGATGGAGTTTTGCTCTGTTGCCCAGGCTGGAGTACAGTGGCTCGATACCGGCTCACTGCAACCTTGGCCTCCTGGGTTCAAGTGATTCTCCTGCCTCAGCCTCCCGAGTAGGTGGGATTATAGGCATTTGCCACTGTGCGGGCTGTGTTAGGAATTTTCTTGTGTTACATAGTTAAATGAAGGAGATAGGAGTACTTTATTAATTGTCAGCAAGCAGTATACACTACTTGATCTATTACTCAGATTCTTGTGCATTGTAATTTCGTTTTTGTTTTTCAATAGGCAGGGAAACATGAAGCCATTGTGAAGAATGTACATGATCTCCTGGCAAAATTGGCATGGGATTTTTCTCCTGAACAACTTGATCATCTTTTTGATTGTTTTAAGGTAATTGTTAACATAGCAAAATATTACCATTCTATTTCAAATAGAATTGATTAATTAGATCTGTGAATTACTTTTAGCCAATAAATACTTAAATAGGAATCCCATTAAACAGTCTGTGGTGTGAAGGAATTGGCCCATTGTTTTCTTTTCCAACAAGAACTTGATGTTCATTTTCTTAATAGCCCCCATAATGGAAACTCAGGCTATCACTTTTTCTTTCTTCCCCCTGGTAGTTTCTATTTTAGTTACAGGTTCAAGCAAATTGTAGGACTACAGGGAAGGATGATTGGCTACAATAAACAGTAAGATGAAAGCAAGAGAATACCAATATCTTGGTATTCTGGGGTCATATGTACAAGCAAAATATGAGTTAATCAAAATGTAACTGATAAGGTAGCCCAAGAACTCCTCCTACAGTCATATCTGCATTGATGCCATCATGTTGGTTTTTGAGGCCATGTTTTGTAACATCTTTGATTAGTTGCCAGGGTTAGGTTTGTGAAAGCTCAAGTGGTTAGTGAATTTGTGGATTAAGAACATAACTTTTTGGCAGTTTGCACTAAGAGGTGTTCTGTTAACAACTGGCATTAGATCAATAGGTCACCAACGTTTCTTGTTAAAAATAATAATTATACTGACCAGTGGGAACATAAATTGCTATAGCCACTTTGGAAAATACTTGGTATTTCTGGTAAAGTTTAAGATTCTCATAACTCATCAGTTTGACTTCTGAATATACACTTGAGAAACTCATGCACACCAGGATACGTGTTCAGCAACACTTGTTAGCAGAATTACTTGTAATAGTGCAAAAACCTGCTATGTAGGATAGATAAAACATAGAATAGATAAATTATGGAATGTTCATACAGTGCAATATTTCACGGCAATGAAAGAGCAACTCAACCATATGGATGAGTCTAATAAACAGAAGGTTGAAGAAAGGAATAAAGCCACACGGTAATTAATACACCTTGATTACATTAATGTAAAGTTCCGAAATGGGCACAGCTGGTTTCTGGGATGTTACTTGCCGTGTATTATTTTTTACCTGGGTACTAGTTACACAGGTGTTCACATTGTGTACTGTAATAATGGTATATGCTTGTACTTTTCTAGATATTTCACAGTAGAAGAAAAAAATACCATTTTTACTGGCTTCCATCACAGACATATTAGATCAGTAGGTACTGAAGCCCAAGAGTCTGTATTTTAAGCAAGTTTCACAGATAAGTCTTAGGGACATTAAAGCTTTGATTTATGGAAGAATCGCTGCCTTATGGAAAATTTTATTTTGAAGGGAACAAATTATTGAGTGAATCTTTTATGTGGTTTTTATATATTTTGTTTCTATACATGTAAAAGCAAAACTTAAATACTTTTTCCATCCATTGAAGTATAGCAAAGGCAGCTGAGGAAATAATAGAATTGGTCATCATGGGCACTGCAAAGATAAAGACTTCCGAAATGATGATACGTGCGTGACCAGTGATGCCTTTGATGAGAGAAGGAAAAAAAGGGGTTGTTATTATATCTGCTGTATCCCCCCTCTTCTCAGGATAGTCTAAATACAATAATGGTCTGAATATAATAATAACTCTTCATGTTCTTCCCCCTTTGGCTTAACATATGTTTATTGAGCACTTGTCATTTGGTAACAAGCAATTTTTTTCCAAGGTGTTGGTAAATCTGGCAATTCTTATGGAGTGTTGAAAGTTTCTGCTAAAGATGATTTTGAAAGGAAGCAATGAAGTCTGAGTCACCTTGTGGTTCTTTGCAGATTGCAACCAAATGATTCCAACCTTCTGGGTTAGACTTTGCTTTATGTACTTGGCCTAGAGCCTAGTTTTTAAACATTTGAGTTCTAAGTAAGTTTCATATCTTTGCCAGCACTTGTTCTTGTCAGAGTTCTGAATTTTTGACAATCTTCTTGGTGTTTGAAATGTTACCTCATTGTGCTTGTGCTTTTAGTTTTTATATCCCTTGATCAATAATGAGATTGAGTATCTTTCTGTATATTTTTTGAGCTATTTGCCTTTTTTTTTTTTTTTTTTTTTTTGGTGAATGCCTGTTCAAGTCTTTTGCCTGTTCCCCCCCTCCCCCCACCGTGGCATTATTTGTATTTTTTTTGGATTGTAGTTCTTGATATATTTTGAATGCTAATCCTTGTCAGTTCAAGAGTTACAAATAATTTCTCCCAGTTCGGTTATCTTTTTCATTCACTTAATGGTTGTACTGGTTGAACAGATGTTCTTAATTTCTCCTTTTCATGTAGTTTGTATGTCTAAAAGATGAGTACATGAAAAAATTCACGATACCATTATCTACCTAAAAAACAATAATTCCTTAATATCATAAAATAGTTTTAAAACTTCCAGTTGTCTTAGATCATACATCTTCATTTTAGAAGTAAGTTTTAATCAGGATCCTGGTGCAGTCCATGTGTATGTCTTTTAAGTCTCTTTGAAACTAGCTTTCTTCTTTTTTACTTCCCTTGCAATTTATTTGTTGAAGAAACTGGATCGTTTGTTGCCTTGGTGTCTGTCAATAGTTTTGATACAGAAGATTTTTTTTTTTTTTAATTTTACTAGAGCATATCTCAAGTGGTGGTGTGCTTTTCCTTGAGGAGGAATACCTAGTTGTCTCTCTTTTTATAATGTTAGCTAGAGGTTTTTAATTGTAATCTGATATTTTAGTCTTACATTTTTAGCAGTTGTCATATTCCTTTTGTTATTTTGTGTAGGCTGGAAGGAAATAAAAACAGGCATTCACATCATCTTTGAAGACGTACCATATTAATAATTCCATTGAACTAATCTTCTCTCATTAACTTAATCGTTCTTTTTTTTTTTTGGAGACAGAGTCTCACTCTGTCACCCAGACTGGAGTGCAGTGGCGCGATCCCAGCTCACTGCATCCTCCACTTCCTGGGTTCAAGCAATTCTCCTGCCTCAGCCTCCCAAGTAGCTGGGATTACAGGCATGCGCCACCACGCCCAGCTAATTTTGTATATTTAGTAGAGATGGGGTTTCACCATGTTAGCCAGGCTGATCTTGAACTCCCGACCTCAGGTGATCTACCTGCCTGGGTCTCCCAAAGTGCTGGGATTATAGGCGTGAGCCACCGTGCCCGGTCAGCTTAATCGTTCTTCTGCTGTTTGACCTTAAGTTCGTTTCAGTTTATTTTCTAATAAACACTGATCAGCAACTTAGTGCATTTGCTGCTGCTATAACAGAACACCACAGACTGGGTAATTTATAAAGAACAGAATTTTATTTGGCTTATGGTTCTGGAGGTTGGGAAGTACAAGAGGCATGGTGCCAGCTTAACTGTGAGTTTTTGGGGGGACATTCAAACCATAGCAGTAACTTTACTCATAAAACTTTTCCCATATTGCTTAGCAGCATCCCTGGTCTCTACTCACTAAATGCCATTAGTACCCTGCCCTTCCCCAAGCATGATAACCATGTTGTATTACAATACCATTTTAGAGGTTTTAAAAAAATGTATTTTAGAGTTTTTAATTGGGTGTCTTCTAAATTGAAATAGTGTATCATTTATTTTTCTTTTTTGGAATTTAACTCTACCCTATAAAAAAAATACCAGGCTAACTATATTTTTAGATCTCACTTGAATAGTTCTGTGCTTAGCTACGTTGCTTTTGATGAATTTGAATATAGTTAACCTGGTGACAATTTATGAAGTGGTGACTAAATATGTGTTGTTTTCATGTCACTTAATTTTTTTCTAGGCCAGTTGGACAAATGCAAGTAAAAAGCAACGTGAAAAGCTACTTGAGCTGATACGTCGTCTTGCAGAAGATGATAAAGATGGTGTGATGGCACACAAAGTGTTGAACCTTCTGTGGAATCTGGCTCACAGTGATGATGTGCCTGTAGATATCATGGACCTGGCTCTCAGTGCCCACATAAAAATACTAGATTACAGTTGCTCCCAGGTAAGAGTGTACTGCTTTGCTCACTTTTTGTGACTTTTCCCCTTCAGTTAGGTTGGCTTAGTTACAGGATAATTCTGTTACTCTGACATTTTTAGTTTTTAAATGATCTTCTGGAGTTGACTTTTTTTGTTCATTAGTCTGCTTTCCTTAGGATCTGCACATCAAGGTTTTGTGACTCATCTGAAAAGCATTTTAGTCTCCTTGGGAGAAAGTATAAACAGAACAGATTATACAGTGGTGGCATTATCAAGTGTATGGTTCTGAAATGCCGTTTCGAATAGAATTCGAATGTTAAAGCTGATAGGGACTTCAGAGGGAAGAGAAATTAGGTTTTCTTTGCTCATAGGGAAGTTAAGAAAAATTAATAGAATTTCCTAACCATTAAAACATTTAGTGCCTCCACAGTGAGCAAATCACACAGTTTCCCTACATTCTAATTTGTGGCATGTGTATTTTTTAACACATGGTAAAGTGAACATTGCTGAGTAATTTCTCACATGTTAATAAAACTATTTGTTACACTGATGAACTGGTATTTAGGTAAGAGCCAAGAAAAGCTCAGGAAGGTGTATTAATGTAGATACTACTCAGGTTTTGACTATGTTTACTTGTGACAGTTCGGTAAGTATTTATTCAGCAAATTAAATAGTAATAAGGGCCTTGAGTATAAATTATTTCATTAAACCAGGGGTCCTTCTGAGGAGTCTTGAAATCAGAGCAGTACATTTGCTATCAGGGCTTTTAACTAGTAACTTCTCTTTTAAATATCTATTAGTATCAGTGCCTGGCATAGTGATGTACACATTCATTCATGAATAGTTACTGAGTTTCACTGAATTTAGTAGACTGTTGCCTTTTTTCAACTTCAACTTTCATTTATTGTTTGGGAAAAAATTTTTAAAAGTCATTTTCCAACTGTCACCTTTTCCCTTCTGCTTGCCAAAACTGTTGTCAAAGTGTACATTTGATCATAAATGTTTTCATGGCCTTAAAAATGTACACACTATTAAACCCAACAATTCTACTTAGAGAAATTTCTTCTCAGAAATAGTGAAAAAGGATACAAAGAGGTACCCACAAGGACATTCATTAGTGTTTATGGACATGAACATGTGGAAGCCTCCTGAATAATTACTTTTTTTTTTTGAGACGGAGTTTCGTTCTGTCGCCCAGGCTGGAGTACAGTGGCGCAATCTCGGCTCACTGCAACCTCCGCCTCCCAGGTTCAAGCGATTCTCCTGCCTCGGCCTCCCCGGTAGCTGGGATTACAGACGCGTGCCACCACACCCAGCTAATTGTTTTGTACTTTTAGTAGAGACTGGGTTTCACCATGTTGGCCAGGCTGGTCTCGAACTCCTGAGCTCAAGTGATCCACCCGCCTCGGCCTCCCAAAGTGGTGGGATTACAGGCATGAGCCACAGCGCCCAGCCGTGAATAATTACTAATAGTTTATACAAGGTTCGATTATGGCGCCATTAAAAGGATTAATATCACTTAAGAGTATGATTCTAATTTTGCTGCCGAAAAAGGAATATCTGTGTATTACAAAATAACCCCAAACTTGAGGGGTTTCAGGAAAAAAAAAAAAAACAAAAAACTTCACAAAATTGTTTTCCTTTCCCTGTACGCAAAAGTAAAACAATCCGAGCTTACGAAATTGTTAGGCACACAAACTTGCAGTTCTGATTACTATTGACTTTAGGGGAAGAGGTGAAGTAACTGAGGTTTGAGAAGTAAAATACCATAATTGAAATAATTTTGAGTTTATAACATTTTTAATTTTTAAGTTTATATCTGCCTCTGTCCTTTTTCTCTCCTTGTACGTGTGTTTCTTTATTTTGATTTTGGTGATTATTTTTAAATGTAGTTGTCATTCTATTTATTTTCTTAGTCAAATATACATTTTTTGTGTTCTTCACTGTACTAAAAGATGGCCCATTTAGAGTAAGTCAGGGTCTTGTTATATATTAATTCTGGATTTTATGATACGGTAGAATCTCTTAAAATACTGGCTAAATACCTACCCTCTGGCAAACTTGGAAAATCAAACTTTCTGTCAGTGTGCCTGATACTTAGGATCTGTAGTGTGTACAGATATATTTCAGTCCATATAATACAAAGCTTTTATAACAGTGCTGGGCTTTTTGGAGTTCTGGTAGTAAGTGTGAAATAAAAACAAACTTAAAGCTTTTATTATTTAAATTAAACTCTTTACTGTAATTACAACATGATGCTTGTATTGCTAATCTTAAAAGAAAAGCTTTTATTTTATAATTCTCAAAATAATTTGAAAATAAAATTCTCCTGAGTATTGATCTATTTAAAACATTGAAATCATTTGTTTAAGGACCGTGATACACAAAAGATCCAATGGATAGATCGCTTTATAGAAGAACTTCGCACAAATGACAAATGGGTTATTCCCGCACTGAAACAAATTAGAGAAATTTGTAGTTTGTTTGGTGAAGCGCCTCAAAATTTGAGGTAAGACTTTTTAACATAGAAAATTTCAATACTTAAAATTTATGTACTTTATTGAAAAGAAACAGCATATTGGCTGGCAAATGCAAATTTTTAAATTAGTGGAGTGAGAAGAGGCTATATAAGAAGTGTTTGGAACAAAAGAATTCTTTATTACATCTACCTCCTTTTTTTTATTAATGAGGAGGTAAGCCACAGTTAAGTGATAAATCTCAGAATCAAGGTAATATTGCCTTTGGGTTCTTGGTTCAGAATTATTATTATATACATACTATATTTCCAGCAAGTATGCCAAGAAGTTTCATAGCATGTCTTTAAAGATGGATTAGACCACAAGAACATTTAAATTGATGAAACATGACAAGATAAAGTTTCATAATTTTTAAACATTTATTTTAGCTAAATTTCTTTTTAATAGCTGTCTTTATACTATCTTAGGTGTCAAATTCTGGTTACTGAAATAATTTGTCCTATTTTCTGGTAGTACAGTTGGAACTGATAACATGAAAAGGAAAAATAATGTGAAGAGAAAGAGAGCAGGGTGCAGTAGAAGGAATATTCACAGTGGAGTCAGGATTCCTAGGTGTGAATCTTGTGTCAAACCAGTAATTTAATCTTGTAAAAATTCTGTAAAGAATCATGTTTGGCCTGGTGCGGTGGCTCACCCCTATAATCCCAGAACTTTGGGAGGCCGAGGAGGGCGGATCACCTGAGGCCAGGAGTTCGAGACCAGCCTGGCCAACATGGCGAAACCCCGTCTCTACTGAAAATACAAAAATTAGCCGGGCGTGGTGGCATGCGCCTGTAGTCCCAGCTACTCGGGAAGCTGAGGCACTAGAATTGCTTGAGCCCGGGAGGCAGAGGTTGCGGTGAGCTGAGATTGCAGCACTGCATTCCAGCTTGAGCAACAGAGTGAGACTGTCTCAAAACAAAAACAAAACAAAACCAAAAAACATGTTTTCTTTATATGTAAGATTAAATGATTGCTAGGATCCTTTACAGCTCTAGATTACTATGATTATACCTCAGACAGAAATAGAAAAGGTCATGTATATGTCTTTATTTAAACAGTTGAACTTTGTCTCACTTTTTTCCCTAAGGCTAGAAAAAATTAGCAAATTGGAAAAGCTATAGAGATAAACACTGTAAGAAATTGAGACATATATCTCGTTAATAATATTTATTTGAGGGGCATATTTTGAGTATGTTTGGCTCATCGTACATATTTCGGCCTTTCTCAAATGAATGCATTTATCTTTCAAAGTAAATACAGTAGTTCACATACTCTCCCAAGAACAGTGGCCTTGTTTCCCCTAAAATAGTAGTAGTGGATGTGAAAGTTGATTGGTTTCAGTGAAGGTAGCAAAACAGATTAGGGTTTCAATGAAGATAGCAAAACAGATAAGTCTTTGTGGTGACACCTGTGGGCAAACTTGGCTACAAACAGAGTGTCCCAGGATGTTTTCTTAAATAGCTAATAAGAAGAAAATGCTAAGAGCATTTTCTTTGATTGAATTCTTCCTTACAACTGTAGCATAATCTTTGTGATGCTAGTCTTGCAAAAAATGTTTCTATTTTATAATTTTGGGAATAATTACATAACATAAGTGCTTTGGTACAATTATAGTATAGACATTAGTCATTGAGGTATACTCCCATTTGGTGAAGTTGGAGAATAGTGATGAATGCTTTTTGTGTAAAATAATAATGTAATAAATGTCTTATCTTTTGAAGAGTTTAAGTTGGTTGTGATATTTTCATTAAAAGAAGTAAATGTACAAAAGTATAATTTTTAAGTTTTTACATCAGTAGCTAAGAATTTAGATAGTACGAACTCTTCTGGTTACAACAGAGTTTAATTGCCTAATTATATTGTTAAGTTCTTCTCGTTTCAGTCAAACTCAGCGAAGTCCCCATGTGTTTTATCGCCATGACTTAATCAATCAACTTCAACACAATCATGCCCTAGTTACTTTGGTAGCAGAAAACCTTGCAACTTACATGGAAAGCATGAGACTATATGCTAGAGGTATGTATTGTAAGCTAAAATAAACTATGGGAAATAGCAGGGACCTTTTTTTGCATTAATTACCTTAGAAATGTAAATCATGTTCCTTTATGGATTTAAGATCCACTATTACTCCCAACTCTTAGACATCCTAAACTCTAGGCCAGCAGTTTAAGAGTCTTCACTAAGTGCTTGCCTTCCCCCATTCTCTTTGTTAAATAGATTTTTGTTCTCTGCTTTGGGAGCTCTGCCTGCCTTTTTTACGATTGATCGCTACCTTCTTAGGAATGTACTTGGCTCATTTTCAATCTTTATGTCCTTCACCACCACCTTTAGCTTTTTAAAAGGAAACTTGTTTTGTCTAAGTCTGTTCTTACTTTATAGTTCTTTTATAATGCCAAGCCTATGTTTTGTAAGTGCTTCAAGACTCCATGAATTTAAAAAACATAAGAGTAGAGATGAGAGCCTGGCTGTAAGAATCTAGATGTTTACATTGGCATTCAAAGTGTGAAATTGTTTGAACATGTTTAGGATAAAGTTTCCTGTGATTTCAACAGATCCTGATTGTAAGTCTTAGCCTGCCATGTGTGGAGCCCTGTGTCAGTGCTCTTTTGCCCTTTGACAGTTATGTCATTCTGTGTGTGCAAGAGTAGGGATGGCTTCTCAGTATATACTGTTCCTCTTCTGTCTTATGACAAATTCATACCCCTTTCCCCACTGATACTTTGTTGTTTCACGTTTGTTTCCCGAGCAGTATGTAAGAAAATACTGTATTACGAATGTTAGTTATAGAGTTAAACATACTGATTACTCAACTTACCATTCATTTAACATGTTATGTAGGATCTGCAGAAGCCCATAGTGTATGTTAAAAATGAGAATATTTATAATACTCATTATTTGAGGAGTAGGCTTTTGACATTATTGAATAAAATCCCCTCGTGCTTAAGAATTACCAGATTTTTGCTTAATACTTATGTACATTTCCCAATGAAATTCAGATAAACATAAAAATTAAGCAACTCTTCTGATACTCCCAGTGATAGTGTTGACTCTTTATTCTTCCATTTATCCCCTCGGGGCCAATAGATTGTTAGAGCTAGACAAGCAATCTAAATGTTAGGCAGCTGATGAGCAACAGACAGTGATCTTAGCATTTTAGTCTTAGGTTCCTTCTAAGCAGTGTAATAGAATGATCAAGGCAATACAACCATGTGATTTATGTTCTGTACCAAAGGTACTCAAAATCAGTGACATAAAAAAGAGGTTTATGTGTAGTATACCCAAGCATTTGGGTTTAGTATCTTATGATTATAATCTCTTCCTGGTGGTACAAAGTCCTCATGGTTGCCAAGGAGGGCCTTCCCCCAGAGTGGAGACATATAATTCATATGTGCTTTAATGCTAATTTTTATTTACTTCATTTGCATGTGGTGTTTAATTTCATTGTCAGAGGTCAGGAACCCGGCTGTCTCACTAGGGTTTTTTCTGCTACATTTTAGTACAATTCTACTTGAGTTACCGCCTCATCTCAACTTCGTTATCACAGGAATGATTACATTCTTCAGTTTTTCCTCCTTATGTTGTCTGTATATCTGCAAACTGAGAGATGTCAGTCTGCATAGTTGCCTAGGTCTGAAACATGACCCAAACATATTAGCTGTATGACTGTGGGCAGGTTATTTATGCTAGAATAATGTCTGGCACATAGTAAATTCCCCTCTGAATTTTAACATCATACCTTTTTTTCCTCCTAACCTTGGTACCTTTTCTTCTTCCAATTTATTACACTATTCTTGATTAATACTGATGAGTCTGGAGATAGTTAAATATGGGGGTGGGGGCAAATAATTTTTAAAACTAGTAAAATTCTTCTATTAAACTTTTTACAACGTTAAATCACTTCTGTGGTAACATCCACTAACATTTCTAAATTTGCAATTCTAAAGTTAATTATGGTTTTTGCCTCTATAATAAAAGTGATAGACAAATCCCATTAGCTATGAGGCATTAGGTTACTTGGCATGATAACATCAGGCTTCCACAGTTTACTGATATTCTCAATTTCTGATAACCATTTTACCAATGGTTTGTGCTGCCTGTATTTTATCTTCACTAGCATCTTTAGCTTTTGGGGGAAAAACATTTCCTCAGTAAGCATGATCAGCTGATTTTACCTCCTATAAACATTATTTAGATAAAAGAATGAACTTAGTAAAATTCTCTACAGTATTTACTCATGTTCTCACTACAAGTGTTTTCATACACTGGTACTTAAATTATTCTTTAAAAGTTTTTCATATGCATACAATGAAGTATAAACCACCTTTTAGTTTTCACTCAAGTTTTAACTCATTGGTAGAATAGTCATTCTACTGACTTCAATACTTACCGAAAGTTTAATTTACCATTTTTTCTTGTTTCTGGATAGAGTTGGATGACCCAACTTCACTGTAGGTCAGATTTTTGCACTCTGTTTACTTAGGATGCTACTTTCTGTTACTTCTTCCCGGTCTTTTCCATCCAACAGTAACAGTTTTTAGGAACGTTTTCCACACAAAAAGATTGCTTTATGAGTGTCATTCACCAACAGTGCTATGTTAGGGTACAGATCCTGTGCTAGATTTTCTCAGGACTCATTCCTATACATCAACTATGAAGTACTATTAAGTCTGTGTGACTTCTCTGTGGTTTAAAAATAATTAAATATTATCCATTTTGTGAACAGTTTATACCTTCTTGGAGAAACGGCTGTTTCCAGGCGTGGAACAGGGAAAGTACCACATGATCCTTGACCATCCTATTCCAGAAAGTAAGAAAGTGCTCAACGATCATGTTGACATGTCAAAAGGACACAGGAGTTGGCTTTCACTGGCCATAATTAGGTCAAAATTAGTAATGAAAATAAAATATGAAAATACTCATGTAGACAAAAATGCCAACTAACAAATGAAGAGTATATGATGAAAATAAACCCAAGGGGGTGAGGATTTTCACGTCTGGAATGGCAGAATAAAATGTTCAGCAGACCTTAACAAAACAACCATTTAACCGGAGAAAAATATAAACAATAGTCATTTAGAGTACCTGAAAATTGTCCTAAGGGAGTATAGCAAATGGGAAAACACTCAAGAAAATCTATTAAATCTGCAAAACAGCAAGAGTCTGTAGCATTTGAGCCACAGCTTGTTCTGTTCTCCCATGTTCAGATCCAGCTTTCTTGTGTGGAAACTCTACTCCAGGCAGGTGTGACTAAGAAGCAGGGGCTCCTTCCCTGAGGCTGCCAGTCTAGGGCTGTAGTTTGACCACATGAGGTGGTGTGGGCTACTGGCATTTCTGATCCTTTTCAGTCGTATGTGGCAGAAGCTCTGTTCCAGGCAGTCATGTCCAAGAAAACTGAGACTCCCTTACCCCATTCAGTGCCTGCTTGTAGGATAAATGCTTTACTTAAGGCATGGCAGGCTGAGAATATTGGGCTCTGATTATCCCCAACCTGGCTTGCTCACAGGGTGGACATTATATGTCAGGGAGTGCAATCTGAGAAAATCAGAGTTTGATCCCACACACCCAACACCAGCACCTGCTCTTAAGGGCAGGGATATAATTTTGGGAGAAGTTAGCTGCTGTCCTCCCTCTATCTCCTGAACAGTAACATAGATGTTCTGTCCAGATGGAGAGAGAAGGTGTGAGGATGCTGTGCTCAGCAGTTGTGCTTGAAGGGACCAACTTTCTTTGGACCAGACCATGCTGTGCCTAAGGGTATTATCACAAATGGAGATTTGGGTGATGAAGAATTAGGAGAGTGCTTGTGGCTCCCTTATACTGGTATCAGCAAGTCACAGGATGAGCAACCAGAAATTTAACAGAAAGATCTAGATAAAGAGATGGCCAAGACAAGCTCTCTTGTGATCACAGTCAACCCTGGGGGTCAGGAATGCTACGTGTATGCATTAGGCTTCACCTAAGCAGAAACAATCAGAACTGGACACGGGACAAATTGAAAACATTCCCCAAGCTTCATGTCAATCCGTCAGCAAAGGGTGAAAGCCTCACCAGTACAGTGGACTTAAATACAGCTCTGACCAAACAAAGCATTGGGTGAATAATAAGCTACCCCGACTCAGGGGCAACTCTTAGGAAGCCAGACATGAAAATTACGTGTATCCCTGGCAGTCTGGAAGACTTGCTGCATCCTTGCTGGAGTGATTGAGAAGGGAACAAGCAAGCTGCTAGTCTCCGAATGAGCATAGGACAAAAACATAAACTTTTTGAGTAGTGTGATAGCAGCCTCCAAGCCACACAGACATCCAGTGGTAAAGGGTAAAAATCTACTAGTCAAGGAGGCTTAAACACAGCGTTTGGCCAATAAGGGGCTTATACTGATGCAGGGGCAACTCCTAGGTAGGCAGGCTAAAGGATTAAAAGAAGGAGGAAAACATGGGGGCAGAGCTGTCGGAAGCTGTGCACTGTGAGGGAAATAGACTATGAAGTCTATTTCCCAGTCACTATATCCCATAGCCATAGCCCTTATTTCCCATAGTCATATTTCTGTTTCCCATAGTCATAGCCCAGTCACTAAACAAGCAAGCAAACGGGTGGGGGAAGGGAGATCAGTATTCAGGTTGTTGTTGCATATCTAACATGTCCAGATTTTGATGACAAAAATTGAGGCATGCAAACAAATGGGAAGATGTGACCCGTAGACTGACGCAGAGACTGCCTTTGAAGGAGGCCAAATGGAGGGCTTTGCAGACAGACTTGACAGCAAAGACTTGAATTACAAATATGCTCATAGAACTGAAGAAAACCATGTCTAAAGAATTTTTAAAGTATGATGACAATGTCTAATCTAAATTAGAGGATAGTAAAGAGAAATTATTTTTTATTTAAAAAATCATGTAGAGATTTTGTACTTGAAAAGTATAATAACCAAAATGAAATATTCATAAGAGGGGCTAAAGAATAGATTTGAGCTGGCAGAAGAATGAATCTGTGAACCTGAAGATAGATTAGTAGAAATTATGCAATCTGAAGAACACAGGAAAAGTGAACAGAATCTCAGGGAAATATTGGGTACCATGAAGGGGACCAACATTAATTTTAATGGGAATACCAGATGAATGAGAGTGACAGAAAGAGACATAGTCACTGAAAACGTCTCTAATTTGATGGCAGACAAGAAGCTTAAAAAAGAATTGCAAATAGGGTAAATGCAAAGAGCCCCAGACTGAGACACATTATAGTCAGAGAGAACAATTGGAAGGTGGTGAGAGAAAAACGAGTCTTCCTGCACAAGGAAACCCCAATAAAAATTAACCGCTGACTTCTTATCAGAAACATTGAGGCCAGAAGGCAGTAGGACAACATATTCAAAGTGCTGGGGTTGGGGGACAGACATGACAACCAAGAATTTTACATTCAGCAGCACAGTCTTTAAAATCTGAAGGCAAGCTGAAGATATTCCCAGATAAAGACTGAGAGAATTTGTTGCTCTAAGACTTGGCTTATGAGACACCCTAAAGGAAGCAATTAGGCCCAAAACAAGTGACATCAGACAGAGTGTTCCGAATTTGCAGGAAAAAAATACTTGAATACTATAAACCAGCAGTCCCCAACCTTTTTGGCACTAGGGACTGGTTTTGTGGAAGACAGTTTTTCCACGGACTTGGGGGTGGGGGGCTCACCTCCTACTGTGCAGCCCCGTTTCTAACAGGCCACAGACCTGACAGACATCTATGGAATACTCCATCCAACAATAGTGAAACTACTAAAAGCACATATCATCTTAATAGACGCAGAAAAAGCATTTGTCCAATCCAGCCTCTTTTCAATATAGAAAGGCTCAAACTAGGAATAGAAGGGAACTTCCTCTACCTGATCAAGACTGTCCCAAAAAACCCACAGCTAACATCATACTAATTAATGGTAAAAAACTGGTTGCTTTCCCCCTAGGAACAAGAATGAGACAAAGATGTCCACTCCAACCACTTCTATTTAACATTCTGCTTGAGGCATTAGCCAGGATAACTAGGCAAGAAAAAGAAGTAGACAACCCAATTAAGAAATGGATGCAAAGGATCTGAATAGAAATTTCTGCAAAGAAGGCATACAAATGGCCAATGAGCACTTGAAAAGATGCTTAGTATTATTAGTTATTAGGGGAATGAAAATCAGAACCACAGTGAGATAATGCTACTTCATACCTACTAGGGTGACAAAAAAGACAACAGTAAATGTTGATGAGGCTATGGAGAAATTGGAGCATTCATATAGTCCTTGTGGGATTGTAGAGTGGCACCCACCTTGCAAAATATTAATCGTAGAATTTACCATATTACCCATTCCCAGTTACATACCCAAGTAAAATGTATACATAAATCTGTACAACATGAATGAACTTTGAAAACATGCTAAGTGGGAAAAAGTCTGTCAGAAAAATACCACATATTGCATGATTCTTTTTTTTTTTTTCTTTTTTTTTGAGATGAAGTCTTGCTCTGTCGCCCAGGCTGGAGTGCAGTGGCGCCAACTCGGCACACTGCAACCTCCGCGTCCTGGGTTCAAGTGATTATCATGCCTCAACCTCCCGAGTACCTGGGATTACAGGCACATGCCGCCATTCCCGGCTAATTTTTTTTTTGTAGAAACGGTTTCGCCATGTTGGCCAGGCTGGTCTCAAACTCCTGCCCTCAGATGATCAGCCCGCCTCAGCCTCCCAAAGTGCTGGAATTACAGGCATGAGCCACTGTGCTCAGCCATGATTCCATTTTTATATGAAATGCCTCAGACTTAAGCAGGGAGAACAAAGGGAGAGGGTGGTTTGTACAGGGTTTCTTCTTGGGGTGAGGAAAAATGTAGACTTAGATTGTGATGATGATTATACAACTGTACTAAAAAATTTGAATTGTATTTAAATGGATAGATTTTATGGTACTTTATGACTCGATGTTTTTTTTTTAAATGAACTTTTAAAATAAGTTCTAAAATGGGCCCTAGAAAACTTGCTGTTTATGATGACAAGAACCAATTTATGTTAGTCTCTGCCATGATTCACTACCTCTTCCTACCTATTTTCATAGACATCTGAGTAATTTAGTCTCATCTAATTCTTCCTGCTGTTTTCAGCGGGATATTTGCCACCTAGACAATATGAGTCAAAAGTGGATTATCCTCCTCATTTGACTGCTAGCTAACAAGTCCAGGTATTTGTTTTGAACTGAATATTTACTACTAAACTACCAATTTTATATATATATATATATATATATATATATATATATATATATATATATAAATTTGACAGCTTGGAAGCTTCTCTGTAGTAAGAGGGCCTCTTCATTCCTATTTAGCATAAAGGCATCTTATTTCTTGACTTTTATTGATTAGCTGTCAGCTGAATGTTTCCAAAGTTCTACTCTTTGTGCAGGGTCCCAGTTCTTCATAAGTAAAGTGTTAGCACCTAAACAAAAAAAGGGAGGTGGGTTGTTAGCTAAAACTAGTGGGCAAAAGTTTAACAAAATACTTACATAGCCTCAAAGTCTCTCTCTACAAATTACTTATTAATTACAAAGAGCAAAATAGTACCTTTACAGCAGAGAAACCTGCCTCCCTTCTGTGTTACTCGCCACAATGCTTAGACTGATCTAATTATGACGAAGTGGCATGGAAGCCCAAATTGAGTGACATTTCAACAAAATTGACCTCCAGTTTTCAAAAAGGTCAAAGAACACAAAGGATGATTAATTCTGCAGATTAAAGAATAGAAAGTCATGAAAACCAAATGCAATGTATATTTAATCTTGGGCTTTGTAGAAAAGATGTAAAAGGACGTTATTGGGAAAATTGATGAACTCGAATATGGACCATGGATTAAATCAGTGCTCCTCCGAGGGGGTGGAGGTGGCTATTTGACAATGTCTGGAGCTGTCTTAAACTGGGGTTGAGGGGTGGGTAGAAGCCTGGAATGTTACTAAGTAACCTATAGTGCAGTCCTAGACAGAACAGTCCTGTACAACGAAGATTACCTGGCCAAACGTCAATAACGGAAACCCTGGGTTAGATGATGATAGTATTTTACTAGTGTAGTTTTCTTGTTATTTGGAAATACTCATTGAAGTATTTAAGGGTAAAAGGACATATGTCCAACTCTTAAATGGTTTATAAAGATTATGCACACATGTGTATGTGTGTATTTTTTACATGTGTGGCAACTAATGAAGCAAGTGGAGGAAGATGTAAACAATTGGTGAATACAGGTAAAGAGTATAAGAGAATTCTTGCCTTTTTTTTTTTTTTTTTTTTTTTTTTTTTTTGGTGACGGAGTCTCGTTCTGTTACCCAGGCTGGAGTGTAGTGGCACAATCTTGGCTCACTGCAACATCCACCTCCCGAGTTCAAGCAATTCTCTTGCCTCAGCCTCCAGAGTAGCTGGGATTACAGGCGCCTGCCACCATGCCTGATTTTTGTATTTTTAGTAGAGACGGGGTTTCACCATGTTGGCCAAGCTGGTCTCGAACTCCTGACCTCAGGTAATCCGCCTGCCTTGCCATCCCAAAGTGCTAGGATTACAGGCGTGAGCCATGGCGCCCTGCCTTTTTTTTTTTTTTTTTTTTTTTTTTTTTAAAGAGATAAGGTCTTGATGTTGCCCAGGCTGGAGTACAGTGGTGCAATCATAGCTCACTGCAGCCTTGAACTCCTGGGCTCAAACCATCCTCTCACTTTTTTTTTTGAGACAGGGTCTTGCTATGTTCCCCAGGCTGGTCTCGAACTCCTGGCCTGAAGCAATACTACTGCCTGGGTTGGGCTTCCCAAATTGCTGGGATTACAGGCATGAGCTAAAACTTGATTTTCTTTACAGTTTCGTAAGAAAACCTCTTGAAGTAGTCCTTTAAGTCCCAATCTCTGATGAAATATGCATTCCTGAAAGTAGAGTGTTTATGCCTGTTTGCATATTCCGATATATGTGGAATTAGAAAGTAGTTTGGTCGTAATATATGGGGCTTTTTTCTTTACCAAAGCATCAAAACCAAATATGTTTCCAGACATTATGAATGTCCCATCTTTATAACACATCAGGAGTTTGTTCAGAGAAGAAACATCAATGTTTTGAAGAATTTGATTACTGATTTCCAAAAGAGCTTACATAATTAGAATCTTTAACAATAGCTTGCACATACCATAGGGTCTGGGATCTGATATGGAAATATAGTAATTAATGCTGAAGGAAAATGACACATTCTGGACATTAACATGGTAATGGTGACAATTGTATGATAACTTGGTCATGTAGAGTAGCATCTTGTGTTACCCTCACTTCTTAGGTGTAAATTAGTAATATTTATTTTTATACCAAAATAATTTTTTCTTCATGAAAACACCTTTCAGTATAACAGGTAAGAAATTGAAGAAAAAAAATTTGTCTTCCTTATCAGTTCATAGACCACTTAGGTCGGTCTTAGGCTGCAATCATGAATTGCTTCATTGCGTGTGAAGGTTGCACGAAGGGGTTGTGCTGAATAATTATTTTTGATAGCATATTTAACAGATTGTTTTGGTTATGTAACAGGAACGTATTTTTGTGGGGAAAACAGGAGATGGATAGAAACCACCAACTGGTAGAATTTAGGTTGCCTTTTAATGATAAAGGATTAGTGACATTTTAACTGGCCTAATTTCTTTGGTTGAAGTCAAAGCAGTGATTTGGGTTATCCATGTGTATAATGCATGGTTTTTTCTTAATTTGCAGACCATGAAGATTATGACCCACAAACTGTGAGGCTGGGAAGTAGATATAGTCATGTTCAAGAAGTTCAAGAACGGCTTAACTTCCTTAGGTTTGTTTTATACAGTTAGTGTTGCTCTCTTTAAGAAAAAGATAAGGAATACAGAATGAATAGACTGTATAGCTTGGTCTTTGTTGGGTGGCCTTTTCCCAAGTCCCCAAGTCATGTAAGACATTTCCCTGTATTTGTTACTAAATACTTTAAAATGATTCGCTGAGTTTTAACTTTGTTGCAATATTTTAAGAGAACACATTTTAACCTTTAGAATTGACTTTGTTCTTCATATCTGTTTATGCTGGAAATAATGTTTATTTTTAAAGGGCAAATTCCCATATTTTGACACAACCGGAAGGAGGACTATACTGACTTAATGATATCATAGACACTAAGGAAACGGGGGCAAAAGGCTGCTAGACCAGCACCTCAAAAGAGTGGTTGGAGTCCTCTGGTATCTTGTTTATTCTAACAGTGGCTGACAGGCAATCTAAAGTCATGTGTTAATAATATCATTTCTGATTGGCTTGAGGGGAAAAGGTTTATTAAGATAAAATGTAGTCTAGGGCTGGATTTTCTCTGCAATATTTAGCTTTTGGTGATCATACACTTACAGATGTGCAAAGTGCCTTTGTTAAAAATTTTGATGGTCAGGCACGGTGGCTCACACCTGTAATCCCAACACTTGGGGAGGCCAAGGCAAGCGGATGGTTTGAGCCCAGGAGTTCAAGACCAGCCTGGGCAGCATGGCGAAATCCCATCTCTAAAAAAAAATACAAAAATCAGCCAGGCATGGTGGTGTTCACCTGTAGCCCCGGGTACTCGGGAGGTTGGGGTGGGAGGATCACTTCAACCTCGGAGGCGGAGGTTGCAGTGAGCTGTGATTGCACCACTGCACTCCAGACCCTGTCTCAAAAAAAAAAAAAAAAAAAATTTTTTTTTTAAATGAGAGGTTCCTTTTGAATTCAAAAAACCACATGTAGCAAAAGAGCTTGTTTAGATTACAAGTGTGCTAACAGAAATGCCCAGATTATCACTGCTTCTTGACGTCTATTTTATTTATTTATCTTATTTTATTTTTTTGAGACGGAGTCTCACTCTGTCGCCAGGCTGAAGTGCAGTGGTGAGATCTCAGCTCACTGCAGCCTCCACCTCCCAGGTACAATTCTCCTGCCTCAGCCTCCCAAGTAACTGGGACTACAGGCATGCGCCACCACGCCCAGCTAATTTTTGTGTTTTTAGAAGAGACGAGGTTTCACCATGTTGGCCAGGATGGTCTCTATCTCTTGACCTCGTGATCTGCCCGCCTCGGTCCCCCAAAGTGCTGGTATTAAGGTGTGAGCCACCGCGCCTGGCCCCATTTATTTTAATAACATATTCTGGGGAGTTTTGTCCTGGGCTGTGTTAATTATGGATTTCTATTTATTGAACTCTGTGCTTATTTATGGAGAAAATTTTAAGTAGCTATATTAATGATTTTGAGGAAAAACCTCTACCAAATTTTAAGAAATTTGGCATTTGTTTAAAGTGCATTGTTTTTTTTTTTTTCTGTGTGTTTTGTTTTTAACCACCTGGATAGAAGGACTTGCCTCCTCCCCACATTGAGAGTTACTGCCATAGTAAGCAGTCGTTACTGATTGGCATGTGTTATATGTCTCTTAGGTTTACTAGAACAGAAAAGTGGTTTCAAGCCTTTTTGCCATTTTAAAGTTTGGAATCAGAGGAACTATTGTAGTTTCTACTCTGTTAGTACCTCTGTATGTGAGCTAATAGCAACTAACTCAAGGAAGAGGAACCTGACTTTAATGCCTGCTGTGTGTTGGGCCTGTGCCAGACACTTTATATTTACTCCGAAGCAACACAGTGCAGCAGGTGTTACTCCCATCTGATCAGTAAGAAACCCAAGATTCCAATGGCTTAAGGTAGCTTGTTTGAAATATCACAGCCAGTATATGATGGAATTGCACTACTCAACTAGGTCTCTTTTACTTAAGTCTGTGCTCTTCCTATTAGACCGGTAGTTTTTCAAACTTACGTAGGAGCTTTAGGGCTTCTGAGTTAAGTTCCTTGAAGATTTCTGAACAAGCAGTAGGAAGTTTCCCGATTTTTCCTTTCTTTTTCCTCTCCCAACAACTGGTGCAGCTCTACTTTTTAAAATATATATCAGATTCCAAATGGGATTTTCATTTGAAGAAGGGTCTATGCCATCTTTAGAAAAAAACGAAAAAATGGAAAACCTTTGAAAATTTAAGCAGTTTTAACTCATAAATATTGATGGATTAGTTATTTGTGAAAGTCACTTGATTGAATACCTCATTTTTCAATGATGCCATATAAGCAGGCTGCTAAGTCTTTGTTGTTGTTGTTGTTGGAGACAGGGTCTCACCCAGGATTCTCTACTTAAATATGACTGTTGTTAATTGAGTGCTACAATTAAATTAGCCATTGCCATCTTTAATTGGAGTGCAGCGGCACAGTCTTGGCTCACTGCAACCTCCGCCTCCCGGGTTCAATTGATTCTCATGCCTCAGTTTCCCCAGTAGCTGGGACTACAGACATGAGCCACCACACCCGGCTAATTTTTATGTTTTTAGTCAAGATGGGGTTTTGCCATGTTGGCCAGGCTGGTCACAAACTCCTGACCTCAGGTGATCCGCCCACCTCAGCCTCCCAAAGTGCTGGCATTACAGGCGTGAGTTACTGTGCCCAGCCTAAGTCTTTTATTTTTAACTCAAGCTACTAAACATGCTTCTTTCCAAAAGTCTGGTTTCAAAAACTAAAGGTTCATGGAATGAATCTTTTATTCCTAATTCAGCTAGCTGCATTTCAGGCACAAAGTGGGTGTTCAGTGTGTGCTTGTTGAATTAATTAATATCTAGTGGGGATTTTTTTTTAGTACCAGATAAAAGTAGAGAAATAGGTTATTTTGAAAGAATGAATATCTTTTTATCTATAGTTAAAATATAATGGTGATAACTGTATTTTGTAGGTAATACAGATTGCCTTTCCGGATAAAAATTACATAAATCTAATTGCCAATTTTTAATGTTTTTTCAAGATTTTTATTGAAGGATGGCCAGCTGTGGCTATGTGCTCCTCAGGCAAAACAAATATGGAAATGCTTAGCTGAGAATGCAGTTTACCTTTGTGATCGTGAAGCCTGTTTTAAGTGGTATTCCAAGTTGATGGGGGATGAACCAGACTTAGATCCTGATATTAATAAGGACTTCTTTGAAAGTAATGTGCTTCAGCTTGATCCTTCTCTGTTAACTGAAAATGGAATGAAGTGTTTTGAGCGATTCTTCAAAGCTGTGAATTGTCGAGAAGGAAAACTAGTAGCAAAAAGGAGAGCCTATATGATGGATGACTTGGAGTTAATAGGATTAGATTACCTTTGGAGGGTAAGTCAAAAGTAGGAACTCTGTAAATGGTGTCTGATGTACTTTTTCATATACGTAAGGAATTGTAATTTTGCATATAAATTGTGTGTTTTACTCTGATGTTTGTCTCAGGAATTTGGTGTAGTTAGGAATTGTTCATTTTTATTATGTCACCTGTCAGTGGGCTTTTTCTTCTCTCTTCCTCTCCCTCCTCCTGCCACTGATGTTCCTTTTGTCTTAGCTTAGTATCTGTGTATTCCATGGATGTGCACTAAACATACAAATCTTTCATTCCTCCCCCGTGGATATTAATATTCCTTCCCGAGTTTTCATTCAGTGTCGATCTGTTTCCTCCTCTTCAATGTTTAACACTAAAATAGAGGACAGAAGAGAGGACTTGTGTTTAGTATAGATTATGAGTATATGCTTTATTGGCACTGTTTACCTTGTGATATTTTTAAATACCTGGGGGAATAAAATACTATCTTTTTAAGGCTAATCTATTTTTATAGTACTAGTATATTATGCCTATCTTTAATCTGACCTGTTATACAGCAGTTTATATTGTTTGGATGTCTCAAATATTTTCCTGCAAACCATAGATAAAGATGTTTATTGTGGCATTTGAGTATTTAAAAGCTTTTAATTAAGTATGTGGTTTTCAACATTGTTTTAACAGCAGAAACACATCTTAAAACTCAAAATTTGCACCACACTACAAAAGTAAACTGAATTGAACAAGGAAAATATGTTTTCTTACTTGGTCTCCCCATGCTTACCCCCTTTCCCCTCCCCAACCCTTTTATAGGGGCCAACACTGAAACACTTCCTCAAAGTCCCCTAGGGTTCTGAACATAGTTTGGAAACCACTAATGTAATTAGATGAGTGATAAAGATTTATAGAAACTGGGGGTAGAGTAGTCCTTTATGCTAAACTGTGTTTCATGTAATCTCTTATTTCCTGTCAACTAATTTGAATTTCTTCTTGAGTGTCTCACTTGGTTATCAAGATATTAAATTATAGGGTTAAATAATAGTGGTCAAAGCGTATTTTATTTTTACAAAAACGTACCTTTCATTCTTAAATTATTCAGAGACTTTCATTTTGCATTTATTACCCTTCCTTTTGGTCTGTGCTTCTCACTTAATTTTACTTGATTATCAAAGTCAACTTACCATTAAATCATTGAATAGTGTGTTTAAGATAACTGAGGATATGGTTTGAATTTAAATGCCCAACAAAAATATATGTTGAAAGGGATGAATACTTTTATCATTTTGAAACCAGGTCGTGATTCAGAGTAATGATGATATTGCCAGCAGAGCTATAGATCTCCTCAAAGAGATATACACAAACCTTGGTCCAAGACTACAAGTCAATCAGGTGAGGATTGATGTGCATTAAAACTTCCATATATAATTCTTTCGGCCCCCATTTCTCTTATACAAAAGAAAAAAAATATTATCTAAATGAATCTTGCCTTGATAGTTGTCTTGAAGTGATTGGGTTATTTTTAATGTAACTATTTATTATATGTTGAAATGGCAAAGAAAGTCTATGTGAATTCATTTTGATGCTAACACCTAATCCTGAAGTTCACTTTTGACTAATTTATGTTTGTTAACTTATGTAATGCTAGCTTCCTTTTAATAAACATACATTTTATTATTGTATGGATTCTCTACTTAAATATGACTGTTGTTAATTGAGTGCTACAATTAAATTAGCCATTGCCATCTTTAATTGGATTAATATTTGGTTTTTACATTTTAAAGCAATTTTAACTGTGTTTATTTGGCCCGATATTTGTAGGTGGTGATCCATGAAGACTTCATTCAGTCTTGTTTTGATCGTCTGAAGGCTTCCTATGACACATTGTGTGTTTTGGATGGTGACAAAGACAGTGTTAATTGTGCAAGACAGGAAGCTGTTCGAATGGTTCGAGTATTAACTGTTTTAAGGGAATATATAAATGAATGTGACAGTGATTATCATGAGGAAAGAACAATTCTCCCTATGTCGAGGTTTGTGAATAACTAATCTATTGGTGCTAATTCTTAATTATTTGATATTTTCCTAGCCATTTGGTAAAAGGAGAGCAGAAATTTTTCTCGTTTGAAAATTGTTGTCTTTGCCCATTAAAAACATTTTCATTTCATCTAATTTTTTTTAATAACCTCCCCCACTCTCCCATCTGGTTTTTTTTTGGTTTTTTGGGTGAGGCATTCTTAAGTAGTTTTCTAGTTTTCTTTTTGTCTTTGACATTATTACTCATTAAGTGTTGCAGTGGTATTTTGCAGTTGAAGTGTTTTTGTTTATTTGTTTATTTTGAGAAAAGGTCTTATTCTGTCACGCAGGCTGGAATGCCGAGGTGTGATCATGGCTCACTGCGGGCTCAAGTGACCTTTCCACCTCAGCCTCCCAGGTAGCTGGGGCTACAGGCACAGGCTACCACACCTGGCTAATTTTTTTTGACTTTTTGTGGAGGTGGGGTTTCACTACATTGCCCAGGCTGGTTTCAAACTCCTACGCTCAAGCAAATCCTCCTGCTTTGGCCTCCCAAAGTGCTGGGATTATAGGCGTGAGCTACAGTGCCTGGCCTGTAAAGAGCTCTTAAAAGCTGCCTTGCATGGCATATAACAAATATTTTCAAATGGTGTTTCTAGTTTTGGGATGTTTTTTATAGTCAATGCCATCATTTTTTTTTAAAGAGTTTTGTTTATTAATCATGAAATTATATACAGTTGCTTCTTGAATATGATTTTTATTTTGTATTTTACTTTAAAAAAAGGTACTATACCAATATAAATAGCATTTTGGAGTGAATTTTGATATGAAGGCTTTTTTCCAGAAAAAAAATAAAGTGCATTGTGGCATTTTTGTTGATGCTTTTAACAAAATGTAAAACGACCTTTTAAATGTAAAAGGTAAACTCTACCTTCTTTTTTTGAATTTTTTTTTTATTAATACAAGGTCTACCTATGTTGTCGAGGCTGGTCTTGAACTCCTGGGCTCAAGGGATCTTCTTTGCTTGGCCTCCCAAAGTGGTAGGATTACAGGCATGAGCCACTGCGTCCAGCCAACCTTTTACATTTAAAAATAGTCTTAGTGAGTTGGGCTTTTACAGCATAAAAATAAGCGTTATATCTTGGATTTAATTTCATTTTAGTAGACACCTCATTTTCTGCAACCATAGATACAAGACTAACAACAATAGAATATGATTATGTTTTTAAATATTATTTATATTTTTAGTTAAAAGGAGCAATATTTTTTTTTCTTTTGCATTTCACTCTTGTTGCCCAGGCTGGAGTGCAGTGGTGCAGTCTCGGATCACTGCAACCTTTGCCTCCCAGGTTCAAGCGATTCTCCAGCCTCAGCCTCCCAAGTAGCTGGGATTACAGGCGCCCACCACCAAGCCTGGCTTATTTTCTGTATTTTTAGTAGAGATGGAGTTTTACCATGTTGGCCAGGCTGATCTCGAACTACTGACCTCAAGTGATCCACCCGCCTCGGCCTCCCAAAGCGCTGGGATTATAGGCATGAGGCACCATGCCCGGCCTTATTTTCAAGATACTGAAAGTAATACAGGTTGAGTATCCCTAATCCAAGAAATCCAAAATTTGTCTGGTCCCAGACATTTCATATAAGGGATTCTCAAGCTGTATTAAGTATCTTTAATTCACATCCTCTTGTTTAATAAGAAAATACTTAGTGTTAAATCCCCAGCATTATTTTCTTGGCAACAAAATTTCAGAGTCTGCTGAATATGATGATGTCTGTCTTTCTTTTTCCCCCCAGAGCATTCCGCGGTAAACACCTCTCTTTTGTAGTTCGATTTCCAAACCAGGGCAGACAGGTTGATGACTTGGAGGTATGGTCTCATACAAATGATACAATTGGTTCAGTACGACGATGTATTCTCAATCGTATTAAAGCCAACGTAGCCCATACAAAAATTGAGCTCTTTGTGGGCGGTGAGCTGATAGATCCTGCAGATGATAGAAAGTTGATTGGACAATTAAACTTAAAAGATAAATCGGTATGTATGTATAGTTAACAGATTTTTCAATAAAATCAAACCAGAGACTATCGTTTAATCAGTAAATACTAATTGAGCATTTGTTATGTTTGGGACTGTGTTAGGTATTAGAGTTACAGCATTAAAGTATAGCATGTAGTCTTTTGGATTTTTTGGTTGGTATATCACTAAGTTTTGTGTTTTGTGTAAGTATTTTTCCTTGTTTTTGATATTAACATAGTATATAATTTTCAGCTTATTACAGCCAAACTTACACAGATAAGTTCCAATATGCCTTCAAGCCCTGATAGCTCTTCTGATTCCTCCACTGGATCTCCTGGAAACCATGGTAATCATTACAGTGATGGTCCCAATCCAGAAGTGGAAAGCTGTTTGCCTGGAGTGGTGAGTAGATACAGTTTTGAACTACTGTATGTAAGGCATCATGCTAGGGTTTTTGAGAATAAAGTATATAGAGTGGTTCTTTCTTTTCTTGAGGAGCTTACAGTTTAATGAGACAAAAAAATAAATATACAGTTAACCACCAACTTCAGAATGGATCCCTTTAAAAGGTAATTGTAACACAGTTGGAATTTAAAACATAATTTCCCCATAGGTATAGTATTGTTACTTTTACATAAAATTAACCAATTAGAGCTTAATAATAACACTATTGGATGTATAAATTTAGAGGAAAACAGTCATCCCTCGTATACGTGGAGAATTGGTTCCAGGACCTCTGCATATACCCAAAATGCTGCAGATGACCCTGTGCAACCAGATATACAAAAAGTTAGCCTTCCATATACTTGGGTTTTGCTTCCTGGAAATACTGAATTTTCTGTCCACATTTGATTGGGAAAAAAGTCTGCATGTAAGTGGACCTGTGCAGTTCAAACTTGTGTTGTTCAAGAGTCAGCTGTATCACTTTCTAAAATTTATACCACAAAACGGATAGTTCTTTTAGAACTATATATGAGCTGGGCATGGTGGCTCACACCTGTAATTCCAGCTACTGGGGAGGCTGTGAGGCAAGAGGATTGCTTGAGCCCAGGAGTTCTAGGCTGCAGTGAGCTGTGATTGTGCCATTATGCTCTAGCCTGGTCAACAGAGTGAGACCCCCATCTCTAAAAATATAAATAAATGAAAACAAGAACTATGTAGGAAAATACCTGTAATCTTTATCAGATTGTCAGTAACATATAGCCAAAGAAATATTTTTAAGCTCTCCTTTCGCCCCTCCCCACAGAAATTTTAATGGTTACAATAGTAGCAGCCACTCCAGTGTCAGGAGGATTTGGCTCTCTATAACAACTGGATTAAGAATTTGGTAGTGGGCATGGCAGCCTTCTGTTATGTCCAGAGTCTAAATTGTATATATGAGAGAAATGGTTTAATAGAACAGGAGAGGAGCTATCACAAAAAAATGACTGGAAGTGACTTGATGATGTATTTGATCTGCACTATTAAGGATTTGTAGGGATTAAAAGATGGGAAAGTCAGACTATTTCAAAGAGTAGAAATTTCATAAGTAAAAGTATAGGGATTAACACAGAGAAACTTACTTGGGCTTTTATAAAACGGGAGTAAATAATTTAGAGGTAATTATTTTGTGTATTTTATATTCTAGATAATGTCACTGCATCCCAGATACATCTCTTTTCTTTGGCAAGTTGCAGACTTAGGTAGCAGCCTAAATATGCCACCCCTTAGAGATGGAGCAAGAGTACTTATGAAACTTATGCCGCCAGGTAAGAATTTTTAAATGATGATCAAGTACTTGCTGGACAATAAAGGAGTATATTAGCAAATTCTGTTTCTAAATGGACCATGCTTTTTGGTATAGACTATAACAAGAGTTGACAGATGACAGCCCACAAGCCACATCAAGCCCCCTGCTTGTTTTTGTGCATCCCAAGAGCTATATTTTTAAGTGGCTACAAAAAAAAAAATCTAGAAGAATAATATTTTGTGATACATGAAAATTATATGAAGTTTAAATTTTAGTGTCCATGATCAAAACCAGGCTCATTTGTTTACATTCTGTCTGCATGACTGCTTTTGTCTTAAAATAGCACAGCTCAGGAGTTGTGGCAGAGGCCATATGGTTCACAAGCCTAAACTGCTTAACTTTCCTGGCCCTTTACAGAAAATGTTTGCCTATACCTGGACTATAATATGGGTCATGTGTCATCTGCGGTATTGTTCCTTTTTTATCCTTAGAAACAACCACTTCCAACTTCCCACTTTTACTTTAGTATATATATGTACCATTATGTCTGGAGTGTCCTCATACAGCTATTTCTTTGTTACTTACAGATATATACTGATTTTCTGCTGTGTAGATGAAAACTTAACTGTTACATACCCCCACATCCTCCCAGTATTTGCTTAAATCCAGATTCAACATTTACGTTTCCAAGATTGTTTGAAATATAGTTCTCTAGATCACTGACAACTTTTATCCTGGATTTAATAATTTCCCTTTTATTTTCCTGATTGTACACCTATCACTTATTCTTCCCACATACTTTTTTTTTTGAGATATTTTTTATCTGAATGTAGGCAAACTATCACATTTGATTAATGGTTTGTGTATAGAATCCTAGGTTTGAAAATATATTCCTTCTGGCTGGTGGCATTGCTGATGAGAAGACCAAAGTCCTCTTGGTTTCTATTCCTTTGCATGTGACCTTCGTTTCTGGAAGTTTTGGTTTTATCCTTACGTTTTGAAATATTATGATGTGCCTTAGCGTTAAGTCTGTTTTGTGGTGCGTCACCTGTGGGCCTGGAGATTTCCTCAGTTGAGAGAGATTTGTATTCTTTGATAGTTTTCTCACCAGCATTTTGCATTTTGTGTGTCTTTGAAATGTCTAAGTGTGATGGTGAATTTACTAGATCTGATTTTACCTTTTCTCTCTTCCCTTCTCTCTTTAATCTTATTCCACCTTTGGGGTGGCTTCTTTAACCTTTTCCAGCTCTTCTGTTGGCTTTTCCCCTCCAAATATTCTAGTGTTAAAATTTCAAGACCTTTCTCTCCTTAGTGATCCTTTTCCATATACAGGATTTTGTTTTTCACTAACACATTCTTGCATTTATGTTCTAATATATGTGTGTTCCTTTAAAACCTAATGTTCGGCAAAATTATGCACTAAAAATAGTAGGGCTTTTGGGGAAAAAGTAGAGTTTTGGCAGATCATTCAAGCCTATACAACCTAAAAATTTTTTAAATGTATTTTTTGGAAATACTTACAATCTTACAGAAAAATTAGAAGTATAATTCAAGAACACTTGAGAGTAATTTACTGGTTTTTGTAGTCCCATCGCCCACCAAATACTTTCCCTACAAACAAGGATATTTGTCTGTATAAGCAAAATTAAGCCATCTATACCAGGAAATTAATGTCGATTCATTACTGCCATCTACTTAGCGGACTCTATTGAGTGTTTTCAGTTATCTCCTTCACAGCAAAAAGATATAGTTCAAACTCAGATATAGTCAGCCCTCCATATACATGGGTTCTGGATCTATGGATTCAACCAACTGTGGATTGAAAATGTTTGGGGGAAAAAACATTGTTCAAAGTTCCAAAAAGCAAAACTTGAATTTGCCACATGCTGAGTACTGTGTTGAATCCACACGAATGAAGCTATGTGTAAGCATTGTATTAGGTGTTACCTAATACAATGTACAGTTAGGCACCGGATAATGACGTTTCAGTCAGTGATAGACCACATATACAATGGTGGTTCTATAAAATTATAATACCATGTTTTTACTGTACCCTTTCTATGTTTAAATACACAAATACCATTGTGTTATAATTGCCTACAGTATTCAGTACAGTAACATGCTTGTATGGGTTTATAGCCTAGGAGCAATAGGCTATACCATATATAACCTAGATATGTTGTAGGCTGTATCATCCAGATTTGTTGTAAACACACCCTATGATGTTCACACAATGATGAAATCACTTAATGATGCATTTCTCAGAACATATGCAACACGTGACTGTAATCTGGAGATAATTTATACAGGAAGATGTGCATCGGTTGTATGCAAATTCCACATCATTTTATATAAGGTATTTGAGCATCCCTGGATTTTGGTGTTGGGAGGGTGGATCCTGAAACCATCCCTGCACCCCCACCCCCCATGGATACCGGGGAATAACTGTATTGCATTTAGTTAATGTATCTCTTAGTTTCCTTCTGAAACAGTTCCTCATACTGTCTTTGACCTTCATGACCTTGACTCTTAACGATTACAGGCCAGTTAATTATAGAATATCCTTCAGTTTAGATTTGTTTTATCATGATTGTATTCAGGTTATGCGTCTTTGGCAGAAATACCACAGAAGCGATGTTCTGTTCTTCTCAATGCATCCAGTCAGATAGTATGTAATTTCAATTTTTCCCATTACTGACGATGATCACTGTGATCACTTGAGTTTTTTCCTTGCTTTCCCACTGTAAAATTACCCTTCCCTTTGAAAGTATTTTGGGCCAGGCACAGTGACTCATGCCTATCATCCCATCACTTTGGGAGGCCGAGGTGGGCAGATCGCTTGAGGCCGGGAGTTTGAGACCAGCCTGGCCAACATGGCATAACCCCGTCTCTACTAAAAATACAAAAATTAGCCGGGCGTGTTAGCGTGCACCTGTAATCCCAGCTACTTGGGAGGCTGAGGCTTGGACCTGTGAGGCGGAGGTTGCGTTGAGCCGAGATCATGCCACTGCACTCCAGCCTGGGCGACAGCGAGATTCTGTCTGAAGAAAAAAAAAAGTATTTTGTGCAGAGGTACTTTGAAAATATTTATACTGTTCCTCATCAGACATTTTATTCATTCGTTTATGTCTGTATGAAATCATGATCAAGGAGTTATAATCTGTTACTATCATTTATCTTGATGCTGAAATGATCTCGTTTGGCCAGTGGGAGTCCTTTCAGACTGTTCTGTGTTACTTTAATATGTTCCCATTATTCTTTCAGCACTTGTATGCTCTTTGGCTCAAGATGTTTAAGATTAGGTCAAGTGTAGTGGCTCACGCCTATAATCCTAACACTTTGTGAGGGTGAGGCAGGAGGATCACTGGAGCTCAGGATTCATGACCAGCCTGGGCAACATAGCCAGACTTCATTTCTATTAAAAATTTCAAAAATTAGCCAGGTGTGGTGATGTGCACCTGTAGTCCCAGCTACTTGGGAGGCTGAGGTGGGAGGATCACTTGAGCCTGGGAGATGGAGACTGCATTGAGCTATATGATCAAGCCACTGTACTCCAGCCTGGGCAACAGAACAAGACGCTGTCTCAAAAAAAAAAATTTTTTAAAGTTCCAGATTAACATCCTGTACCCTCTCTGCCCCAGTCCTGAAATTGGCTATTTCTCCAAGGAGGCCTGCTTGATTTATTTTCCTGGAGAATGGTGTTTAGAAACCAAGATCTGGACATTTATTGCACTCATTGCTATTGATGTATTGTTGCTCCCTGGCTCTCTAAGCAGTTAGAACTAAGGAATGTGTGTATGTGTATCCACATTTAAGTCTATTACTATACACACACACACACACACACACACACACATGAATATATATATGTGTGTATGTTTTTACAAAACCATGAGGTCACACGACTTCCTCCCATCCCAGCCTATCACAGTTTCATTCTAGTTTTCTCCCTTTCTATATTTGTAATTTTTTTTTTTTTTTTTCTGAGACAGAGTCTCGCCCTGTCACCCAGGCTGGAGTGCAGTGGCGCGATCTCGGCTTACTGCAACCTCCGCCTCCCTGGTTCAAGGGATTCTCCTGCCTCAGCCTCCCAGTAGCTGGGATTACAGGCGTGAGCCACCATGCCTGGCCAAACTCTCTTTTCTGACGATGAAAAACCTGGCTTCTGTTATCCTCTCACTTATTTTCCTATTTAATCAGTTATCTCCAGCACCCCCCACCCTTTCTTTGAATGCAGAAGGACTCTTGTCTCTGAATGTTGGGTCTCTACCCCAGGGACGCTCCTTGCTCTGCTTGAGTTGAATCTTTATGCTGAGCTCTACCCACTTGTTGGGCTCCCTCCTCCTCCTTCATGGTCTGTAATTCCCAACATAGGACTACCTTTAAAACTTGCACATAGTTTAATTGGAGCACTCATAAAATGATAATTAGTATCCTCAGAGATAATTTGGACAGTCCAGGCAGGTACTTCAGTGTGGCTGAAGGCTTCCTCAGGAGATAGTAAAAAGACACAAAACCAGTACAGAGGAAATGCTGACTTGACATTGCTGAGATACAGTGCAAAAGAGTGGAGCTCTGAGATAGATGGGCTACCATTAAGATAGGCACAGGGGGAAGTAGAACCTGCCAAGGTCCATGAAAGTCTAGTTTAGGATTGTATCTCACAAGATGAGCCCTTGATGCAAGTATTCACTTTAAATTTTCCTTTAAAAAGAAACAGGCTTCTGCTTACACATCTACCAAGCTGAGGGGGCTTTTTGCTTTGCTCATTTTAATTTTTTTGTTGAAGATTAACAGTTCTGCTGTTCTGGCTACTGTTGCCTGGAAGAAATCACACATGAACAAACTCACCTTCTGCATTATACTGACATCATTATATTTGCCAATTGATTGTGAGCTAATTGGGGTTATAGAAATGTGCTATAGCATAACAGACTGTAATTATTTCTCTCTAGGCTATTACTGATGGATATTATGTTTTCTTCTTTTTCCAGCATCATCTACTGTCCTTGAGTTTTTTTTTAACTAGCTTTTTATATTAAAATAATTTCAAACTGTTTACAAAGAATACAGTTGGCTCCCAAATTCAGTAATTAACAGTTTGCTGTAGTGATGGCAAAAGTTTCCTAACATTTGGAGAGCAAGTTGTAGACAATCATCTTTTTCTTCCTAAATAGCTTAGTATATGTCTTCTAAAAACAAGAATGTTCTCACTTACATTAACATAGTATTATTCAGAATAAAAAAAATTTAGCATATACAGTAATATCATCTAATCTGCAGACCATTTTCATATTTTGACACTTTCCTCAGTATTGGACTTTATAACAATGTTTTCTGGTTGAGGATCTAATCCAGGTTCATACATTGCATAATTATTCGGTATCTCTTTCAGTTGTCTTTAATCTGGAATAGTTCCTCAGTCTTTGTCTTTTGTGACTTTGTTTTTGAATGGCACATGTCAGTTGCGCTGAATATCTCTCATTGGGTCTTATCTGTTCTGATGATTATATGGAGGTTGTACATTTGACAGCGTACTACTTGTATGTTGATGTGTCTAAGAGCATCACATTGAGAGACACATGTCACTGTGTCTTGGGTGACATTAACCCAGATCACTTAGTTGATAGCTGCCAGGTTTCTCCTCTAAAGGAGAGAGATGCTTTGTGTAGAGAGATGCTTTGAGACTTCGTAACTATCTTTTTCCTCATCAAACATTTGTTTTATCATCTATTGTGATTGTTGCCTAAATGTTTTTACTGTGATGGTTGCAAAATGGTAATTTTGTTTTAACTTTGTCATCCTTTCTACATTTATTAGTTGACATTCTGTAAGGTAGTGCTTTGTTTTCTTGCCTTTATATTTGTCATATATGATCACTCTTATGGGTTTATTTTATTCATTGGGTTATAACCATTGTAATGGTTATTTATTTTGATGCTCAATTGTCCTAGATATGGTCAGTGGAAGCCCCTATAGGTTAGACCCAGACATACAACCTCAATTTTTTTTAAGGTACTTTATTGTACTTTATTATTTTCTGGTATGAGAAGATGTTTCAAGCTTATCTATAGTATTTCCTCTGCCCCAGCTCTGGAATCTGCCATTCCAGAGTTTTTAGAAGGAAGGGTATTTAGAAATCAAAATCCGAGGTTTAAATCTTTTTTTTTTTTTTTTTTTTTTTTTTTTTTTTTTTTTTTTTTTTGAGACGGAGATTTTGCTCTGTTGCCCATGCTGGAGTAGTGCAGTGGCGTGATCTCGGCTCACTGCACCCTCTGCCTCCTGGGTTCAGGTGATTCTCCTGCCTCAGCCTCCCGAATAGCTGTGATTACAGGCAACTGCCATCATGCCTGGCTAATTTTTATATTTTTAGTAGAGACGAGGTTTCACCATGTTGGCCAGGCTGGTCTCGAACGCTTGACCTCAGGTGATCCACCCACCTCTGCCTACCAAAGTGCTAGGATTACAGGTGTGAACCACAGTGCCCCTGCCAAGTCATCCTTATTTCATTCTAATTGTGGTAAGGTGATACCTCATTGTGGTTTGGATTTGCATTTCCTTAATGATTAGTTATGTTGAGTGTGCTTTCATGTACATGTTGGCCATTTGGATGTCTTCTTTTGAGAAATATCTATTCAAGTCTTTTGCCCATTTTAAAAATCGGATTTTTTGCTGTTGAGTTCCTTATATATTCTGGATATTAACCCCTTGTCAGATGCATAGTTTGCAAATATTTTCTCCAATTCTGTAGATTTGTCTTTTTGTGGTCTTATTTCCTTTGTTGGGTAGAAGCTTTTTAGTTTAATGTAATTTCGTTTGTCTGTTTTTGTGTTTGTTGCCTGTGCTTTTGAAGTCTTAGCCAAAAAGTCCTTGCCCACACTAATGACATGAAACATTTCCCTTGTGTTTTCTTCTAGTAGTTTTATAGTTTCTGGTCTTACATTTAAGTTTTTAACCCATCTTGAGTTTATTTTTACATATGATGAATAATAGGGGTTTAGTTTCATTTTTCTGCATATGTATATTCTGTTTTTGCAACACCATTTTTATTCAAGAGATTGCCTTTTCCCCCAATGTGTGTTCTTGGCACCTTTGTTGAAAATCAGTTGTTTCTGATTATGTGGATTTATTTCTGGGTTCTCTATTCTGTTCAATTGATCTGTGTCTATTTTTGTGTCGATACCATGCTGTTTTGGTTACTATTGCTCTATAGTAAATTTTGAAGTCAAGTAGCTGATGCCTTCAGCTTTGTTCTTCTTACTCAAGATTGATTCGGCTATTTGGAGTCTTTTGTAGTTCCATATGAATTTTAGGAGTGTTTTTTGTATTTTTTTGTTTTACCTTGCAGATTCACCTCAAAGGATGTTTTTTTCTATTTCTGTGAATAATATAATTGGTATTTTAATAGAGATTGCATCAATCTGTAGATTGCTTTGGGTAATATGGACATTTTAACAATATTTGTTCTTCCAACCCATGAACATAGAATATTTTTCCATTTATTTGTGTCCTGTGTTCGTTCTTTCATCAGTTTTTTTTTGTAGTGATCTTTCTCCTCCTTGCTTAAATTTATTCCTAGGCATCTTATATTTTTGTAGCTATTGTGAGATAACTTTCTTGATTTCTCTTTCAGATAGTTTGCTATTGGCAAATGGAAACACTACTTAGTTTTGTATATTGATTTTTGTATCCTGCAGTTAACTAACACAGGTTCACGCTTGTACCAGTCCAGCTTCCTAGTCGTCTTCCATTCCGTATTTGTATCTCTACAGCAATGAGAAATCTGAAACCTGAGGGAATTGGAAAGGCTTCTTAATCAGTCTTCAGCCTCTGTCTTTAGGCCTTCGAATCATTTGTGCCTTCCCAAGTGTTTGTTGTTTTCATACCCTTGGCTTTTCTCAGATTTAGTGGGGCATTAATTTATAGGCACCCTCTTCTCCTTGCCTTCACAACAACTAAACCAACTTCACAACTTCAGCTAAACCAACTATCTATCCCCATCTTCACTACACCTTCAGTAATTTGTTGACAGCTGTTTAATGTGTTGCTTCCTCTTCTGTTTTTATGTTCTTTTGAGTTTATGTATTTTTACATTCATTCATTCTCATTTTAGTGGGGTTTGGGGATGAAGTACTGATAAATATAGTTCAGTACACCATATTTAGTTGACATAATTTTTAAAGCTGTCTTCTGCTTTTATTACCTCCATTTTCTAAATTAAACACCTTGTTGGGCTTCTCATCTTGCTTTGCAATTATTATGGGACAGAAGCATTTCACATTAGATTCTTAGCTAAGGCTTCTCTCAAAAGATATATTTCATTCTTGTCTGTTACGTCGTTTAGAATTTACATAGTTTCATTTGCTAGTATTTCAGTAATAGTCCTTGCATTGCTTTACTGCAGATTCAACCTTCACAACATACTGTAAAAACACAAACCCACCACTGAATCCTTGATCTTGTGATTGGCGCTTAATGCCACCAGATGGCGAGCATGAGCTCTTGTCAGACAGTTAAGGCAAGAAACTTGAAGTGGGTGCTTTCTTCATGTTTTATATAATGAAACTAGAATACCTAAATTTGAAACAGCCAGCTTTTGAAAAAGCTGGTAATGGTTGTATTGCAGCAGAAAATCATAGGCTTTGGACTCAAATGGACTTGAGTTCCAATCCTGCTTCTAATTGCTACTCTATGGTGTTAAACATAAGTTTCATAGTTTATTAGAGCTTCCTTATCCTTATAATGATAACTTTTTTGTGTAATTGCAGGGATTAAATGAAACAATGTATGGAAAACCCCTAGCCTAGGGACTGGCACTTAGTATTCATTAAACATTAAACCACTCTCTGTCACTTCCTTTTCTTAGAGCTCCTGCTTCCTTTCTTATTTAAGAGTTTGTGTCTAAAACGTGGTAATACAATCTTTTGTAAAAGTCTGTTGTAAGCTCTTAGCACTGATAAACTCAACTTAAACCACACATCATCTCTATAAGGTATAGTTAATGACTAGGAAAAAAGCTAATGATTCTATCTTTCCCCTCCATTTAAAAATACATCCAAGAGTGCACAAATGCTAAATGATCACCCAAATGTTACACTTCTTTTCATTCTGAATCTTTGCCTGAAGCCAAGTGCCCATGTTATGATTTGCTGTTAAACTTAAAACTTCTGCAGTCCTCTCTATATGTAATACCATCTTTTGTAAAAGTCTGTTGTGAGCTCTTAGCACTGATAAACCACACAACATACCTATAAGGAAATTATTAATTTTATCTGTATTTTAAAGACGGAGAAACTGAAGCACAGAGAGATTGTTAATTCACCTGGGACACATAGCTTAAATGCTATTTCTCATTTCTTTTTTTTTTTTTTTTTTTTTTTTTTTAAAGAGAGAGGGCCTTACTCTGTGTCCCAGGCTAGAGTGCAGCGGCATGATCCTAGCTCACTGTAACCTCAAACTCCTGGCCTCAAGTGAGGCTCCTGCCTAAGAGTAGCTAGGACTACAGGTACACACCACCACACCTGACTTTTTTTTTTTTTTTTTTTTTTTTTTGAGATATAGAGTCTCACACTGTCGCCCAGGCTGCAATGCAGTGGCGCAGTCTCTGCTTACTGCAGCCTCTGCCTTCTGGGTTCAAGTGATTCTCCTGCCTCAGCCTCCCGAGTAGCTGGGATTACAGATGGACGCCACCACGCCCAGCTAATTTTTGTATTTTTTGTAGAGATGGGGTTTCACCATGTTGGTCAGGCTAGTCTTGAACTCCTGACCTCAAGTGATCCGCCCACCTCCGCCTCCCTGAGTGCTGGGATTACAGGCATGAGCCACTGCGCCCGGCCCACACCTGGCTTATTTTGAAAATTTTTTTGTAGTGATGGGGGTCTTGCTGTGTTACGCAGGCTGGTTTTGACCTGGGCTCCAGTGATCCTCCCATCTTGGCTTCCCAAAGCTTAGGTATCTTTTCAAAAGGCTAGAAAGAAACCAAAATCATCATAAACTCTGGATGACAAGATTATGACTGGCTTAAATTTTTCTGGCTTCCATTTTTTATAAAATGTAACATGATATAATCAGGGATGAATATGAGAGCTGGAATGGCCACTGAGTGTTAACTTTGATTCACATCTCTCAAATGAGTAAACTATAATTCAACACCATTAAATGATTTGCTTAAAATTCACTACTTCTGACCGGGTCACGCTGGTAATCCCAGCACTTCAGGAAGCCAAGGTGGGAGGATTGCTTGAGCCCCTGGAGTTTGAGATCAGCCTGGGCAACATGGCATAACTCTGTCTCTACAAAAAAATATGCAAAAATTAGCTGGGCATGGTGGCACACGCCTGTGGTTCCCAACTACTCAGAAGGCTGAGATGGGAGGATCACCTCAGCCCAGGGAGGTTGAGGCTGCAGTCCTCACGCCACTGCACTTCAGCCTGGGTGACAGAGTGAGACCCTGTCTCAAAGAAGAAAAAAAAAATCCACCACTTCCTTTTCTTGAGCTCTTCTTTTTTTTTTTTCCCTCCTACTCCCCTTTGCCTCCATCCTTCACTCAGAATATTTTTAAGCCAAGCAAGCTACTATGAGATACAGTGGTTAAGCATATGAATTGGTTTGCTTTTAGGGAGTAATTTGACAATGTATGTCAAGTCTTTGGGCATTATGTTCAACTTCTTTATGCTTGCAGGGTTTTGCATGGTGAAAATTATAAAAATTCAGCTGCTAGGATCTTTGATGTTTAAAAAGGTGAGGGGAGGTAAAAACCTAAATGCCCAATAATAGGAATTAAACTGGTAAAATAATATTGTCATTTTAATAATCAGATAAAATGATATAGATGAATATTCAATGACACGAGAAGATATTTATAAATATTTTATTATAAAAACAATATTTTAATTGGTTACATTATATGTCACTATGCCTTCAGAGTAGAGAGAAGTGACAGTTTCAACACAAACTGAAAAATCTGTAAGATAATGGCTGCTATTTCTAGGCCTGTAAAAATTCATTTACCCAAAGAAAAGCATAGTTTTTTTTGTTGTTGTTTTTTTTTTCTGGAGATGGAGTTTCGCTCTTGTTGCCCAGGCTGGAGTGCAATGGCGCAACCTTGGCTCACTGCAACCTCCGCCTCCCAGGTTAAAGCAATTCTCCTGCCTCAGCGTCCCGAATAGCTGGGATTACAGGCGCATGCCACCACGCCCGGCTGGTTTTTGTATTTTTAGTAGAGATGGGGTTTCATCATGTTGGTCAGGCTGGTCTCGAACACCTGACCTCAGGTGATCTGCCTGCCTCAGCCTCCCAGAGTGCTGGGATTACAGGCGTGAGCCACTGCGCCCAGACCTATTTTTCTTTTCTTTAAAAGAAGCTTTTACTTTAAAAAAAAAAAAAAAAAAAATTATCAAGGTTTTTTTTTAAATCATAGGGCAGTTACCTTAGATCATCAAAATACTTTCCAAGGTTGATTGACTATTAATAAAGTTGGAATATTTGGTAGCTAATGCTTAATTGTATTTTGGGATTATCTTATTTTTCCCCCACTGTGTCTTTTCACTGTAATTTAAAATTATGTTTTAATATTATGACAAAAGGACAAAAGCTCTGCTTGCTTTGAGGTGAATGTACATAGGCACTTACCCTTTTTCGATGTTTGCTTTTTAGGGTTCATTTTCTTGGATATCACTACATTCCTTTCAGTGAAGCAAGCCAGTTAATATATAGTGTCAGGGGGCAAACAATAAAGAGGTTAGAGGGAAGAATTTATAATTTTTTTCTTGTTATTTTCAGTCAGAACTACTTCCTTTTGAAATGTATTTTTTTCCATCTCCAGTGGCTGAGAGGAGAGTATCTTGATTTGAGGTCCCTGAGTAGCAGATGCTTTGTATTGAGAGTAACTGATTAAAGAGCCCTGTTTTTTGTTTTTGTTTTTGTTTATTTTTTTTTCTTTTTTAATCATTCCAGGTCTTGTCATGTCTTAGGAAGTTTGAGCCTATAGCCCAACTGAGTGGATTGTTATTCCATATTAGTATGGTCTTCAAGATATCAAAAGTTAAATATTTATGAACACATGAATTACATTTTCACACTGTCTCTTTTTTTCCTCCAGATAGCACAACGATAGAAAAATTAAGAGCTATTTGTTTAGACCATGCCAAACTTGGAGAAAGCAGCCTTAGTCCATCTCTTGACTCACTTTTCTTTGGTCCTTCAGCCTCACAAGTGCTATATCTAACAGAGGTTGGTTTTTGGGGTTTTTTTTTGTTGTTGTTGTTTTCTTTGTTTTTCCTTTTAAATTTATTCTGTGTTCTTTAAATTTGACCTTTCTTTCATATGGTAAGGTGAATGATTTGGGTAAAATTGTAATGTAGTTTTGAAATGAAATATTAATTTGAAATAAATAATAGTGAGATGGTCAAGAGTTTCTTGGCACTGACAATAGTACAAATAGAAGTTATTTTTTTTTTTAAATCTTTTAATACAGCCCTCTCCCCCTCTTCTCTATTTTTCCAGGTAGTCTATGCCTTGTTAATGCCTGCTGGTGCACCTCTGGCTGATGATTCCTCTGATTTTCAGTTTCACTTCTTGAAAAGTGGTGGCCTACCCCTTGTACTGAGTATGCTAACCAGAAATAACTTCCTACCAAATGCAGATATGGAAACTCGAAGGGGTGCCTACCTCAATGCTCTTAAAATAGCCAAGCTTTTGCTAACTGCCATTGGCTATGGTCATGTTCGAGCTGTGGCAGAAGCTTGTCAGCCAGGTGTAGAAGGTGTGAATCCCATGACACAGGTAATACAGACTTTTAAAAAATCCTTTTATAATAGTAGATAGCAATTTTTAAAGTAAAACTAATTAGTATTTTAAGTGTAGAGTTCAAGGTTGACTCAATGTTCAAAGTGCCTTATTTCAGAGGTTTTCTTTATGATGTTTGTATTAAAAGTGCAAATACTTTTCGCTGACAGCTGATAATCTGAGGGTAGTTTCTCCCTGCCCACTTAAATCTTGCTTGACTTTCATTTATTTTAAACCTAACAAAAACTCCATATGAATCTCTTATTAACTTGTGCCTGGCAGATATATAAAGACACAGATTGTAATAAGAGATACAATTGGTTTATCTTGTTGCTTGTTTCCCTTCCCACCTTGGGCTTAAACCCAAGTTCTGAGCTTATTCTGACTCGGTTTCTGCCTTGGTGGCATTCTTGATCCATGTCACAAAAAATTCTCAAGACATGCCAGAATTTGATACTTATTTATGAGAGATCAAACTACGCATTTAATTCTAAGTAAAATTTTATAAACATCATAAATGATTGTTTTACTAAGTTACTGATAGAAGGTAAAACTTCAGGGATAAAGATTTTCTTCTTTAGAAATGGCTTAGTTTTCAATTGTGGAGATCAGAATGTTGATATTTATGGTAATATCACATATAATTGTTTTAGCTATGATAATACTGTGGTTATGTTTAAAAGGAAGAGCCCCCTATATTTTTGAAGTGATTGCTGAGATACTTCCAGGTGAAATTATATGATATCTAGGATTTGCTTAAAAACAATCCTGGGGTGGAGAAGTGATGGAAAGCAAGGGAGGATAGTCAGATTAAACAATTTGGTTCACTGGCGATAATTCCTGAAGCTAAGTAATATGTACATGGGAGTTAATTATACTACTTTCGACACTTTGGTGTGTGTTACGAATTTTCTGTAAAAAATGGCTTAAATTTTATATTGTTTTGTATCACAGGTCCCATCTTTGTTAGGATTTTTTTTTTTTTAAAGTAGTTCTTATTAGGTAAGTAAAAAGACAGCTTCTTGTTAGGATAAAAACAGATTTTTGTCATGATCCCTGACACAGATGCTTAATGAAGTACACAGAAAACAATTACATGTTTCCACTTTCACCTTTCTTCAGTATTTATTCAGAGAATGTGCCACTATGGATACAGAGGTACATAATAACCTCTAATCTCAACGAGCTCACAGTAGGGAGCCCAATGCAAACTTAGTAATATAGAAATATCTTAAAATAATATTGTAGAAATATTTACAGTATATATATATAGGAGGGGAGTTACAACTTGAAGGCAGTCAGAATTACCTCGCTAACAACTACGTAATGAAATTAATCTGTCACTGATTTAACAACTTGATTATAGCATTAAGTAAAAACTAGGGTACCTTTCATACATTAGTCCTCTTACTGCTTTTTCAGTATTCCTTAATTTTTCTTTTTTTTTTTTTCAAAGCAAAATGTGGTAACAATGGGGAATACAAGCAGGGTCTGCCCAAGGCATGTACATAAAAGATGTACAATACTTTACTGAGTCTCTAGAAGGGAACCAGTCTATTTAGTGTATCATTATCCCCTGCAAGTTAAGCTGAGGCCAGATTTAGAGACACGAGTTGATTGCTCTAGAATGGGGATTTGCAGACATGTGGCACTACAGTGCACAAGGAAGAGAGGAAGCCCACTTTGTTGGCAGTGCTTTTTGTGTAAGTTGCCACAGGTTCTATAATGTGTATATGCAAGGAAGTCGTTCTGCGGGAGTGGGTGATGAATGAAGAGCAGTTGGTTAGGTCTGGTTATGTACAAATTATTTACTCCAAATAAAATGGTTAACTTTTTTCAGATCAACCAAGTTACCCATGATCAAGCAGTGGTGCTACAAAGTGCCCTTCAGAGCATTCCTAATCCATCATCCGAGTGCATGCTTAGAAATGTGTCAGTTCGTCTTGCTCAGCAGATATCTGATGAGGTTAGTTTTATCAAGACTTCTGTCATAATTTTAACTTTCCTAGGCCCACTTATTTTAATCACTGTCTCATTCTATAGATAATGTCCCCTTAATATCAGTTTTGTCTACTATTAATATTAGTACTTTCTGTTTTTAATCAACTTTATGTATAATAAACAGCATCCTTTTAAAGTATACAGATGGGGTGATTTTTTTTTTGAGACGGAGTCTCACTCTGTTGCCCAGGCTGGAGTGCTGTGGTGCTATCTCGGCTCACTGCAACCTCCACCTCCCAGGTTCAAGTGATTATTCTGCCTCAGCCTCCACAGTAGCTGGGATTACAGGTGCCACACCCACCCCGCCATGCCCGGCTATTTTTTTATTTTTAGTAGAGATGGGGTTTCATGATGTTGGCCAGGCTGGTCTCGAACTCCTGACCTCTGGTGATCTGCCTGCCTCAGCCTCCCAGAGTGCTGGGATTACAGGCATGAGCCACCATGCCCGGCCCAGATTCGGTGAATTTTGACATATATGTGTGAAACCACTGCTGCGGTCGAAACCGAATGTTTTCATCACTCTTTATGCACTTTTGCAGTTTATTCTTTCCCCAGGTAACTACTGCTCTTTTTGTCCCTAGAGAGTATTTTCTGTCTTCTGGAGTTTTATATAGGTGGATTATAGTGTGTGTTCTTTTGTGTCTGGCTTCTTTCACTAAGAATAATGACTGAGAATTACCTGTGTTGTGTGGATTAGTAGTTCATTCCTTTTTATTGCTAACTAGTACCCATTATGAATATTCCACGTTTTGTTTATCCATATACTTGGTGAAGGACAGTTGGATCATTTTCCCTTTTTGGCTGTGAATAAAGCTGATGTAAACATTGTGTACAAATGTTTGTGTAGACATAAATTTTCATTTTTCTTGGATAAGAAACTACGAGTGGAAAGGTTGTCATCTTTGTAGTAGTAAAATGTAATAGTAAAGAGCTAGAGAACTTGGGGAGCGTACTTTGTTGTATTGCTGTTTAAAGGCAGGAGGTGGGGAATAAGCCAGGTGCAGTGGCAGATGCCTGGACTTCCACCTACTTGGGAGCATGAGGTAGGAGGATCTCTTGAGCCCAGGAGTTCAAGGCTGTAGTGAGCTATGATCACACCACTGTACTCTAGACTGGGTGACAGAGCCAGAGGGCCCTCCACCCCCACCTTTTTTTTTTTTTTTTTTTTTTTTAAGACAAAGGCAACTTGGGAATTTAAAAACAATGGTACTACACAGTAATTCCTATTTCCTTTACAAAGTGAAACATTTTTGTTTTTCTAAACATAATTTCACTCTCATTCTATCAACAGTTCTATTTACTCATTATCTTGCAGGCTTCAAGATATATGCCTGATATTTGTGTAATTAGAGCTATACAAAAAATTATCTGGGCATCAGGATGTGGGTCGTTACAGCTAGTATTTAGCCCAAATGAAGAAATCACTAAAATTTATGAGAAGGTAAGAATTATCACAGAACTATATTCCTTGTAAACAAATGTTTCTTAATTGTGCATGTGGTTTGATTTTTATTAGCTTTGCTGTTTTTAAAAATTGAATCACTTGCATCTTAATGGTTGAAAATTAATTGATAACTATGTTGAGAATATGGTAAAATTTTACTTTGAAAATGAAGTACTTAAGAATCGTGCCATGTGGCTGCTTTTTAAATGAAATTGCCTTTTGCTGCTTCTTGTGGGGGTCAGATATAATTGTCTCATACTGAATTTGCTTTATCCCATTCTCTTTTTTCTTTTATCATCTTTCTGTCCTGCGTAAATTTTGGTTTGTCAGTTATGGTATGGCATTTAAGTATTTTTATTTGGTTGTCTTAAAGCAGTCAAAAATAAGAGTGTTAGCCAATTAGATATCATTCCTGACCTTCTATTAGATTAAGCAAATTATCTACAGAAGAGAAGCTGTGGTTGGCTTTTTGATTTATCATGTGTACCTGCCCCTGATGCTACATATTTAGAAGGAGAAATTGAGTTACAGGAACTTCCCTGACTTGGTAGAGCTTCTTTTACATGGCCAACATCACCCTGATTTGCCCAGGATATATGTTGATGTTCCATAGTATCTGTCTGGCACAGCCCTGGGTATTCATTCAGCTTATTAACTGAATACTTACTCTGTTTCAGGCATGTACTGTAGTTACTACTTTTTGATTAATAAAGTCAGATTAGAATTCATTAGGTACCTCCCCACGCATATTTTAGGTTGTAAGCCTTTGAAACCCTTCCTGAATAGTTGTCAGACAATTGATTTTGAATAAAATGGCACAATAGGCAAGCAACATAATGGAACTAGTCAAAAGTACCTAAGTGCTATGCCACAGTGGTTCCTGAGAAAGGATTGGTTGTTGGTTCAGAAGTAAACAACTCAGAAGGTCTCAAAAAGATAGGTAGTGTGCTCAGTGTGCTCCTTCAGCCCTCCTGAAGACATAGGAAAATAATGGAATTAGACTTTATTTTCTATTATAGTCATTTCCAGACTATTCCAAAGGGGCCTCAAGAGTTAACATGCAGCCATGAAGAGACTGAGGCCAGGTGGTTTAAGTGAGCAGATGAGTTTTAAGCACTAACTAGAAGTTGTGTGAGATTTTTCTTAAATACTTCTTTGGGTAATTTGTTCTTGATTGTAATTTTACAGACCAATGCAGGCAATGAGCCAGACTTGGAAGACGAACAGGTTTGCTGTGAAGCATTGGAAGTGATGACCTTATGTTTTGCCTTGATTCCAACAGCCTTAGATGCTCTTAGTAAAGAAAAGGCTTGGCAGACATTCATCATTGACTTACTATTGCACTGTCACAGCAAGTAAGTATCTTTTTTAATTGTAAGAAACTTACTTTTTGTAAATGGAGTGAATTAATTTAGGCTGGCAAAATGTGTCCCCAAAATTAAATATTTATTGTCTCTATGGCATATTGGTATTGAGGAAAATTTTATTATTTAAGAGTGTTTTGCTTAACCTAAATGTTTGGTTTTAGTCTCTGCAAATGCCAATATTAATTGTCAAAGCATGATTTTTTTCTAATCTTAGAATTTAGTTTTACCTAGGAGGTATATAGATTAGCCTATTTCTAAAAATCTAGTTTGCAAGATTTAAATCATATAGGACATTAGCCTCCTATCTTAGATTCCTAGATGCTAGGTTTTTTTAAAGCCAAACAGAATTTGATATGAAATTTGTAAGACAGGGTCATGGTAAGAACTTTTGCAGTTTACACTGATAATAAAGATCAGTTATAAAGCTCATGTTTTCATTTCAAGAGCATTTAATCAGTGGCAGTAATTTTGTTTTGGGTTTCTTTTTCTGCAAGTCAGTCAGATTTATAGAAAATGTTGGTTTCCATCCTCTTGTATCAATCTGATCCTGATCTTCGTATATGGTAACTTTATTAACTTGGGCTCTAATTTGTGTCACTGTTGTATGTAATTAACCTGTTTTATCTGTATTTTGTGAAAAGACACAGCAAATGTTTACTTTCATCATTCCATCACATGCCATTCAATAATGACAAAATTCATTGATGAAAGGTTGATGTAAATTCACAATAAGTCATTTGTTGAAATGAAACATAGTAATAATTAAAGTTTTAAAAATGTACATGCTGTGGGGGGTAGGGTTCAACTTGCCCACTCGAGAGGATGTAGAGTCTGAAGTGGGAATGTCACTTTAGAGTCTAAAGTGATTTAGTGGGTTTAAAGTGTGAATATCACCTATTTTAAGAAGGTCCTTGGGTAAGTTCTTTGAAGAAATCCAGTCCAGCCTATTCAGAAACTCTTAACAGGATCCCCACAAATCGGGTTGGTCATGCTACCTCCTTGAGAAGACAATCCTGCACGTTGGAAAAGATAAATAGGTTTAGTAAGTCTAGTTCCATTTAATGATGCATACGTGTGGGAATGGTGAGGATAGGAAAGATGATTAGCCAACAGTTTTAATGACGTCAAACCTGGAGGGTAGCAAGTTTGTTATTCTATGTTGAATTTTAAAAATCTTAAATTAGGAACTTATTTCATCTCTTAGTCTACTAACTATTAAGGAACTTGATTTAATAGGGTTTTTTGCCCTCTACCCTTTATGAAAATTACCCTTATATAAGTCAGAACCATTTTGCCCCTCTCTTCCCTGAAACTTGCATGCAGTGCGGTAAAGTACTGTAGAAAGCATGTTATCTTATTATGTCACCATATTGTCTGCAATAATAAGGAGGGTGTTCTAAGTTAGGATCTTTTTGAGTTTTAAGTACCTGATTTTTATAAATATCTGAATACCTACGTAGGTTCAAAATCCATTATTTCCCGTTAGTAAGAATTTGTCAGCAAGTCCGACTTGGACATTAATTATTGGCATTAATATTCTAAAATCTGAATCCCCAGGCCGGGCACGGTGGCTCATGCTTGTAATCCCTGCACTTTGGGAGGCTGAGGCAGGTGGATCACCTGAGGTCAGGAGTTCCAGATCAGCGTGGCCAACATGGTGAAACTTCGACTCTACTAAAAATACAAAAAATTAGTTGGACATTGTGGTGGGCGCCTGTAATCCCAGCTACTTGGGAGACTGAGGCAGGAGAATTGCTTGAACCCGGAAGGCGGATGTTGCAGTGAGCTGAGATCGCGCCATTGTACTCCAGCCTGGGCAATAAGAGTGAAACTCCATGTCAAAAAAAAAAAAAAATTGAATCCCCAAATACATACTGGCCCCAGGGTTTTCAGATAAGGGATTGTGAGCTGTGTACAAGTCTGCCCCTCAGATGGAGTTTATAATCCTATAGTAACGTTTAAGCATAGTTATTTACAAGGTACTTCTCACTTAATCCGTATAGCAACTCAGAAGTAGACTTTGCTGATGGAGAGGCACAAGGACTGTAGAAATTAAATGACTAACAAGGGCATAATGATCACTAAATGCTAACACTAAGACTGAAGGTTTTCTGCTTCTTGAGTTCTGACATTTCTGCCACACAAATTGGGCTCTGGGTGTAATTATAATCCACCAGCAAATATGTGAGTCCCTACCTATGTGCTTGGCAATTAAAACCAAAGTCAAATAAGGCAGTTCTTGCACTCAAGGAACTTTGAGAGAGAAATTGGTGCCATAAAAGGTAAAATACTTTGAGAATTGGAAAGGCCATAACTTACTTTCTACCTGGAAGGAGCAAAAGTGAAGGTTTTGTGCAGGATGTAGCATGCGAGCTCATGTTTGGGCAGGATTTATATGTGCATAAAAGTAGAAGATGGTCATTGCCAGTGCGCGCGCTCTCTCCCTTTCTCACTCCCAGTTATGTGGCTTTTACTTCATGTGTCTTTGAACTCCATACACTTTCCTCCTCATGGTCTACCCTGATCTAAGCAGTCTGGACCCACTGCCTGGACAATCATAGTATCCTTGATCTTCCCACCTGTAGTGTTGTACTCTTCTAATCTGTTGACTACACGGCAAGCAGAGTGATCTCTAGAAAATATGAGCATGTTGCTTTCCTGCTTAAAATCTTTCCATGTCTTCCCGTTATCTTTGAATTAAGTTCAAACTTTTAAATTTGGCTTATAAGCATTCCATAATTTGGTCCCTGCTTCTACTCATTCAGAAGTTTCAACTTAAATGCCACATATTCTAGTAACTTTTCCTTATCCCTAATCTAGGAAAGGTTTCCTAGACCTCTGTTCTTGTTAGATGGTCTGCTTCCACATCATGACACTGACTTTATTTTATTGTAGTTAGTTGCAATGGATTTAAATTCTTTTAGATAAACGATATTTTTTTCTGCTGTTTCCACAGCCTGTTGTTTTATTCCCTGCCTAGTTAACTCACTTATGTTACCTCTCTGATCCGAGAAAGCATTTGACTTTGCCACTCCTGGGATAGTGCTTTCAGAGCAGAGCTGAGTATTTGGTTAAATGTTTAGAAAAGGAGTCAAGGATAATACTGTACAGGAGGTTAGTGGGAGTCAGTTTGACAGAAGGCCTATGGTGCTAAGGTCTAAGCAGTGTTTGATGTTAATGTGGTGTAGGCAGTCTCATGTATATGTTTGGTAAATATTGATCAAATACCTATTGTGTACAAGACACTACCCACTGTGGATATGGCAAAACAGACAAAATCTTAGCCTTCTAGGAGCTTACATGCCAAAAGGGATGGGGGAAGAGAAGACATACGAGAAGTATATCAGATAGGAATAAGTGCTATGGGGGTGAAATAAAGCAGGAAAAGGGGCTGTGTAGTACGGGGCATGAGTGGAGTTCATTTTTTTATAGGGTAGTTGAAGAAGACTTCACAAAGGTGATAGCTTTGTTTAGAGGTCACCTTTTATCACTACCTTTCAGAGCAAAGTAATAATCCATGTGACTCATGGAGAAAGTATATTTTAAGCAGAAAAAACAAGAGATGTATATGTCCAGGCATGTCAGGAACATGCCTGACATGTGAAAGAACAGCAGGGAAACTGGAGTGGATGGAACAGAGGCGGTAGGGGACGGGGACAGTTGTAGGGAGTAAAGTTAGAGAGGATAACAAACACCCTGTGAGGGTTTTTATAGGTCATTGTGAAGACATTGACTTTGACCCTAAGTGAGATGGGAATCTTTCAGAGGGTTTTAAGCAGAGAAATGATGTGCTCCACCTTAACTTTGTAAGTTTATTCTGGTTAAGAATAGTATGTAGGATAGCAGGAAAAGCAAGCTATTTTATGAATTTAAATAAAAGATGACAGTGGGCTGCATGCAGTGGTGGCTCATGGTTGTAATCCCAGCAGTTTGGGAGGCCAAGACAGGAGGATCACTTGAGGCCAGGAGTTTGAGACCAGCCTGGGCAACATAGTGGGACCTTGTCTCTAAAGAAAATAGAAAAAATAAGCCGGGTGTGGTGCACATGCCTGTAGTCCCAACTACTCAGGAGGCTAAAGTGGGCAGATCACCTGAGCCCAGAGAGGATGAGGCTACTGTGAGCCCTGATCGTGCCACTGCACTCTAGCCTGGGTGACAGAATGAGACCCAGTCTCAAAAAAAATTTTTTTTTAGCTGGATGTGGTAGCATGCACATGTAGTCCTAACTAGTCAGGAGGCTGAGGTGGGAAGATTGCTTGAACCCAAGAGTTTGAAGTTACAGTGAGCTAGGATGATGCCACTAAACAGCCTGGGTGACAGAGGGAAACCCTGTCTAAAATAGAAGGGACTGACTATTGTGAAGATAGAGGCAACAGGATTAGTTGACAGAAATGTGTTTCTTTTGAAGCACTATAGAAGTCTGCATTTGCTCAGGGAAGTTTTATCAGGTATTCACGAGCATCAACTTTTTATTGCCCCTCATATTTGGGCTGTATACCTAGCTTATTGAAAAATTAGTAAACCAAAGCAGTGGGAATAACATACCTTTGAAAATCTGATTAAGTTATGGGCTTGCTCCCAGAAAAGTAGATACGCCTGACTTTGGTTTACCTGGGTTCCCCCCAAATTCTACCTCCAAAAATTTTAGGGGCTTCTGAATCCCTCTGATTTATAGGCCTATGGACTGTTTTCAGAAACCTAAGATAACCTCTAGGGAGGGAGGTTAGTACACAGAATGTATGCTGTCAGGTCCTTTACACTTGTACTTTAAATTAAGTTCTGAGGGCTGGGCTCAGTGACTCACGCCTGTAATCCTAGCACTTTGGGAGGCCGAGGCGGGCGGATCACCTGAGGTTGGGAGTTCGAGACCAGCCTGACCAACATGGAAAAACCCCGTCTCTACTAAAAATACAAAATTAGCCAGGTGTGGTGGCATATACCTATAATCCCAACTACTCGGAAGGCTGAGGCAGGAGAATCGCTTGAACCTGGGAGGCGGAGGTTGCAGTGAGCCGAGATGTTGCCATTGCACACCAGCCTGGGCAACAAGAGCGAAACTCTGTGTCAATAAATAAATAAAAATAAATTTGGTTCTGAGTTATCTAGTAACTAGCACAAAGACAGAAATGTAGTTATCCATGAAATGCAGTTTGTGATGTCTGTAAGATATTCACAAATGCTTAGCAGGTACTTGTTGAGCATCTTCCGTGTGTCATACATTGTTCTAGGTGCCAGGACCTTTGGCATCAAGAAAGCCCCTACCCTGAAAGAGCTTACTTTGTAATGGAGATAGACTACACATTTGATAACTGGTTCTTGAGGTGCTCTTATACGCCAGACTCTATTCTAGGTTCCAATGGCACAGTTTTAATTAAAGGTAGATGATGTCTCTGCCCTCTTGGAGCATTTTATTCTAGTGAGATCTATATAGTACATAACAGTTTTTAAAAAAGATAGATCCATGATTCCCAGATCTGAGAATCATGAGACAAGGTTTTCCCAAGGGTCATCAGAGAGAAAATATGGTATTGTGATTCTCAATCTTTCTTTTTTCTTTCTTTTTTTTTTTTTGGAGATGGATTCTTGCTCTGTCACCAGGCTGGAGTGCAGTGGCGTGATCTCAGCTCACTGCAACCTCCACCTTCCGGGTTCAAGCAATTGTCCTGCCTCAGCCTCCCAAGTAGCTGGGATTACAGGTGCCCACCACCACGCCTGGCTAATTTTTGTATTTTTAGTAGAAACGGGGTTTCACCATGTTGGCTAGGATGGTCTTGACCTCTTGACCTCCTGATCCTTCCGCCTCACCCTCCCAAAGTGCTGGGGTTACAGGTGTGAGCCACCGCACCCAGCCTGTGGTTCTCAATCTTTAGTGCACATCAGATTGACCTAAAGAGTTTATTAACACATTGCTGGGCCCCACCTCCAGTATTTCTGATTCAGGAGGTCTGCATTGGAGCCTGAGAATTGGCATTTCTAACAAGTTCCCAGATAATGCTGATGTTGCTGCTCTGGGGACCGTGCTTTTGGAACTGCCAGTACGGTATAAGGCAGCAGTCCCCAACCCTTTTGGCACCAGGGCCCAGTTTCATGGAAGACAATTTTTCCGTGGATCAGGGAGGTAGTGGGGGATGGTTTCGGGATGAAAGGATTCCACCTCAGATCATGAGGCATTAGTTAGATTCTCATAAGGGGCACATAAGCTAGAACCCTTGCATGTGTAGTTCAATAGGGTTTGCGCTCCTATGAGAATCTAATGCCACTGCTGATCTGACAGGAGGCGGAGCTCAGGCCATAATGCTCATTTGGCCTTCTGGCCTGGGGTTTGGGGACCCCTGGTGTAAGAGACATCTGCCACAATAGCCTTACTGTGGTTACTACAGAATTTCCACAGAGCTGTTGTGCAGAACCACAGTTGAATAAAAATTCTGTGGAAGGCCAAAAAGATGCATAAGGTTATTGTAGTAGAGCATTTGGTATATAGAGGAACATTTCCAGCCTGTTCCAAGAAAGAGGTGTTAGAAGGTGGTATCCCTCAAACTCTTAGTGTCAATTTGAGGTTATAGTCCTGGACATACAGCTTAAGTTCATGTATTATGTGGTGTTGGCTTGAGTGCTTGTTGTGTGTAGGTAGGGTAATCCTGTATCCTTACTATTAATTTATTTCCCTTTTATACTCCCCCCACCCCTCCTCCCCAAGAGGGAACAATGTTACAATCATTTTTTAAAATGGAAATAATGTATTAAATGTGAAACATTTTCTATTTCAGAACTGTTCGTCAGGTGGCACAGGAGCAGTTCTTTTTAATGTGCACCAGATGTTGCATGGGACACCGGCCTCTACTTTTCTTCATTACTCTACTCTTTACTGTTTTGGGGGTGAGACTTTTTAAAATATGCTTATCAATGTGATTCATTCTTTAAGCAAGAAACATTCAGAAATTTGTGGTTTTAGCTTGCATTAAAGTTAAGACAGTCTATATTTAATAAATGAAGTACTACTTTATTTCCCGCACTGTGGTAGTCATCTTCTCTAGTTAACTCTGGGTTTTTAAAAAAGTGGATTTTGAGGATGGACGTGTAAATTGATATTATTCTACTTTGTTTCCAGAGCACAGCAAGAGAGAGAGCTAAACACTCAGGCGACTACTTTACTCTTTTAAGACACCTTCTTAATTACGCTTACAATAGTAATATTAATGTACCCAATGCTGAAGTTCTTCTCAATAATGAAATTGATTGGCTTAAAAGAATTAGGGTAAGTTGCAGTTAATACTCCATTTATATGTCATTATTAGTAAATAGAATGTTTTATTGATGATTTATATTTTTTGAGCATTTTGGTTAAATGGAAAACTCCAAAGATTGATAAAAGGGACCAAAGAATGTACTCTGCATCAGTGGACGTTAGTAATCTGTGATTCACAAAATTAATGCATATCTAGTTTTGTAAAATGAATTGCTTACTTGACACTTGAAATACTGATGTTCAGCTTCTTTTATTTTAGCATTTTGGGCCTTTTTGCAAATTCTAATTTTTTAAAAAAGTATTCTTGAATTGTTTATGTCAAAAATGAGTCTGATAGAGCAGAACTTTCTACCATAACATCTGATACTTTTTACTTAGGCAAAATGATACAAGAATTTATTTCTGAAGAGATTTGTAGTTTTTAGCCTTCAAATTAGCATTTCTTCTAGTAGTTCATAAAGCCAATTTCTAGAAAGTTCTGAAGAAAACAAAGTTGTTTGAATGGAAAGACTTAAGGAAATTATCTCATATCCCTCCAGCTCTGTCTCGTTCTGGCTCCTCTCTCCCTCTTTACCTCCCTTTCATAAGCTAGACATTTGATTTCTTCCCCCCCCCCACCCCACCCCCCGCCTTTGGCAGGATGATGTTAAAAGAACAGGAGAAACGGGTATTGAAGAGACGATCTTAGAGGGCCACCTTGGAGTGACAAAGGAGTTACTGGCCTTTCAAACTTCTGAGAAAAAATTTCATATTGGTTGTGAAAAAGGAGGTGCTAATCTCATTAAAGTAAGTTCTGTGTTCTTGGTTGTAAGCTACATATCATAACCTTCTAAATGTTTATAATCAAATTTAATTAATTTATAGTAGTATCATGTCTTTGTACTTTCTTGATCTTTTCTCTTTTTTAAGAATCTTTATCAAATTTACAGTAATTTAAGAAATACAGTTATGCCTTACTTTATTCAAGAGACATTTCTAAATTTGTATTTAAATAAGATTTCATGGCTGGACTTGCTGGCCTCATGCCTGTAATCCCAGTACTTTGGGAGGCCGAGTCCAGTGGATGGCTTGAGCCCAAGAGTTGAAGACCAGCCTGGGCAACATGGTGAAACCCCTTCTCTACAAAAGAAAAAAAAAATTGCCAGGTGTGGTGGCGCACACCCATGGTCCCCAGCTACTTCAGAGGCTGAGATGGAAGGATCACCTGAGCCCAGGAGGTGGAGGTTGCAGTGAGCTGAGATCGCACCACTGCACTCCAGCCTGAGGAACAGAGCAAGGCCCTGTCTCAAAATAAATAGATAAATAAATAAGATACTTTATAAAGTAATTGTTGTTTAGTTTTTCTCTTTGGAAAATCTGAATTGTTAATTTCATTTAATGAGGCAAACCTCTGTTTTGTAAGAATGCATCTTGTATATCTTTAATGAGTTTTTTCATACATGTAGTAACACAAGGAAACAAAGTTTCATTTTTGTACATTTTATTTCTATTCAAAATGGGTTTAATTTGCTATACACTTGATTAAAGGAGCAAACATTTAAAATAAAAATTTTGATAAGTACTATATTCAGTTCTTTCTTAATATTTACAAATTTATTTAACCTGCGAAATTAGGTATGTTAGTGATAGTAAATAGTGTTTTGAAGGAAGATCTTTTTATTAGAAAATCTGAGTTTTCTGAGATGAAATGAGATCTTAAATTCCAATGAGTAATTTTAAAATGATTTACTTACAAGAGAACTTTTTTTTTTCTAAAAATATATAGCATTGCTAATATGTAATCCCTTTTTCAACTTTTTAGGAATTAATTGATGATTTCATATTTCCTGCATCCAATGTTTACCTACAGTATATGAGAAATGGAGAGCTTCCAGCTGAACAGGCTATTCCGGTCTGTGGTTCACCACCTACAATTAATGCTGGTTTTGAATTACTTGTAGCATTAGCTGTTGGCTGTGTGAGGAATCTCAAACAAATAGTAGATTCTTTGACTGAAATGTATTACATTGGCACAGCAATAACTAGTAAGTATTTTTAATAGAATGTGATAATTGATCATTTCAATGTTTCAAAGTTGTTTTCCTGTTTTTCTTTCAGAAAATATTTCCAACTTACATATTTCTTTCAGTAACTAGTTTAACATTTTTAGTGAATGAATGTACAGTTAAGACCATTATAGGCCGGGCATGGTGGCTCAGGCCTGTAATCCCAGCACTTTGGGAGGCCAAGGTGGGTGGATCACCTGAGGTCAGGAGTTTGAGACCAGCCTGACCATGGTGAAACCCTGTCTCTACAAAAAATACAAAAATTAGCTGGGCATTGTGGTGCACACCTGTAATCCCAGCTACTCAGGAGGCTGAGACAGGAGAATTGCTTGAACCCAGGAGGTGGAGGTTGCAGTGAGCCGAGATCGCGCCACTGCACTCCAGCCTGGGTGACAGAGCAAGACTCCATCTCAGAAAAAAAAAAAAAAAAAAAAAGAAAAGAAAAGAAAAAAGAAAAATAAGACCATTATAAGCAGACCACCTTGTATAGAAAAAAATTCAAACATTTGTTAAGTGGCATCCTATAAGTGGTGTCGCCATTTGGCAAGATAAATTTCATCTCATGAAACCTGTCATAAAATTCAAACTCCAGATTAAAAGGTAGCCAAAGTAAATGCCGTAGAGTATAGACATAAAACTTTATTTTATTTATTTATTTTTTTGAGACGGAGTTTCACTCTTGTTGCCCAGGCTGGAGTGCAGTGGCGCGATCTCGGCTCACTGCAACCTCTGCCTCTCGGGTTCAAGTGATTCTCCTGCCTCAGCATCCCAAGTAGCTGGGCTTACAGGCGCCTGCCACCATGCCTGGCTAATTTTGTATTGCCACCATGCCTGGCTAATATTGTATTTTTAGTAGAGATAGGGTTTCACCATGTTGGCCAGGCTAGTCTTGAACTCCTGGCCTCAGGTGATCCACCTGCCTCGGCCTCCCAAAGTGCTGGAATTACAGGTGTGAGCCACCACACCTGGCCCAGACTTAAAACTTTAAGTTGCATATATTGGAAAACCTTTCAGGTCCTCACTTAGAAGTTCCTTAACGTTATGAGTTCGAAGAAAATCTGGCTTTGAAGATTAGAACGTGAGAAGTTACCATTTTGGTGCACCTTATTTATGTTCTCATTTAATGCCCACACCAGGCGCATGAATAGGCTGCAGATTTCAGACCTTACAGATAAGGAATTGAAGCTCAAAAGGGCAAGGGCAATATAAAATATTAATAACAAAAAGCAGAAATAAGCATAATTGATGCTGTTTTAAGAGAAAATCGCTATTTAGAACACTTAAGAATATAATTGATTATAGTAAATCTTTAAGAACATGTCAAATTACTTTTTGATGTGTTTCAGAATGTTTGGAAGTTTTAAATAACATCTCAGGAATTTCTGAATAAATTGATTGCTTAAAAGGTTAGACCTTTAGCTGTCCTATCAAATCTATGTATTGTGAGAATTCTTGTATTTTTTTTTTTTAACTTAATGGGGGTTAATTTTTTAATCACAGATTGGAGTATAGTACAACGTTGTTTGCATCCTTCCCTATCTGCCATTGTTCCCTGTCTGCCATTGTTCCCCATCTGCCATTGTTCCCTGTCAACACAGAAATATTTACCTAATTCCATTTTTGGCCATGCAGTTTGGTATGATATAATTAACTGGCCCCCTAGACAATGATACTTAATGTTGTTTCCAGGTTTATACTAGGTGGAGATAGGAAGATGTACAGTGATTTACAATTATCACAAATCTGCTGTCTTGCTTGCTCCTCAAAATAGCATTATAGATATCAGGAAAGCAAGTGTTACTTTTATTATTACATTTACTAGGAAGAAACAGAAAGTTACCTAAAGGTGGGGGAAAAAAAGTGATAAGCATCAGAACCAGGATGTGAGCCCATGTGGTTTTAGGATTATTTAAAACTGAGAAAATTATAATGTGTTGATACATTTAGATAACATTTCATTCCTTGCCAAATTTGAAGGCAAAAGTATCAAATAATTAAGAAAGTGAATAACGGCTAAAAATAAAGATGCAAGTAAAGTTAGCATGTAGACATTAGAATTATACTATCTTGTACTTTTGAGACTGCCATAGAAGCAACATCATATGAAACGGGTTTGCGGGTGATTGGATAAGAAGCTGCACAGTGGTGCCTGTTGCTGTATATTTTAGATTGTTGGAAGATGAAGTGCAAACTCAGAACACTGCTTCAGGTTGCTGTAGGGTTAGTCGAATTATGGGTGGTAGAATTATTGCCAGGGTTGCTTTGTCAGCATAATAGAGTTTGAAAGGACAGAATGGCCGTGTTCATGCTACAAGAATCTTTCCTTCTCTCAGCTTGTGAAGCACTTACTGAGTGGGAATATCTGCCACCTGTTGGACCCCGCCCACCCAAAGGATTCGTGGGGCTGAAAAATGCCGGTGCTACTTGTTACATGAATTCTGTGATTCAGCAACTCTACATGATTCCTTCCATTAGGAACGGTATTCTTGCCATTGAAGGCACAGGTAGTGATGTAGATGATGATATGTCTGGGGATGAGAAGCAGGACAATGAGGTAAATTTGAGTTACCATTTCTGTTTTCTGTGTTTCAAGTTATGATACCAGATACTATTCTCTCTTAAGAGAGTGTTATACTTTCATCAAACGTATTAAAGTATATTTGAAAGTTAGGGATGGGCCGAGCACACACCTGTGGTCTCAGCTACTCAGGAAACTGAGGCAGGAGGATTGTTTGAGCCTGGGAGCTGGAGGCTGCAGTGAGCCATGATCATGCCACTGCACTCCAGCCTGGGTTACAGAGTGAGACCCTGTCTCAGAAAAAAAAGAAAAAGTAAGTAGGGATGGACTTCTTCCAGCCAGCATGAACTGCTACCTCTTAACATAGTATAGTTCTCACTACCTACCAGAATTTAAACTGCAGATAATTTTTAGAATGGTTTGTACATTTCTAAAGCAACAGTTGGCTGGGCATGGTAGCTCACACCTATAATCTCAGCACTTTGGAAAGCTGAGGCAGGTGGATCACCTGAGGTCAGGAGTTCAAGACCAGCCTGGCCAACATAGTGAAACCCCATGTCTACTAAAAATACAAAAATTAGCTGGGTGTGGTGGCACATGCCTGTAGTCCTAGCTACTCGGAAGGCTGAGGCAGGAGAATCACTTGAACCCGGAAGGTGGAGGTTGCGATGAGCTGAGATGGCACCAGTGCACTCCAGCCTAGGTGACAGAGCGAGACTCCGTCTCAAAAAAAAAAAAAAAAAAAAGCAACAGTTAATGTACTCGTGTTTTTTTGTGTAGAGTGTTTAGTATAATTTGGGGTTTGTTTAATGGTAAGAACCTTCATTTTTGATAATAGTTTTAAATTTTTACTTTTCTATTTCTAAATTTTAATTTTCTATTTTATGCCAAGTTATACAGTATCTGCCAATTTCACTGTCTGTGCTTACTTTTAGGTTATTCTTTGAATTTCCCTTAGATCATAGCTCTTCTTGATTAGGAAACAAACTTTCCCTACTTTAAATAGTCTCACGTAGTCTTGTGGCAAAATTTAGGCTGCCTACTGAGTATCCAGTGCAGTATAAAGCAGTGAAGAAGTTGAGTTGTAGTGGCGAATCAGAATTGACATAACTGTAAGATAGCTCTTTAAAGAAGAGCATATGGCAAGAAGACTTAAGTTGTGGTCATGTTTGTGCTTACCATGTAATATTTCCTTGGTTTTACTTTTCCTGTTTATAGTGATAGTGGGAACTGAAGAGAGAAGCCAGAGTATATTCTAATTGTAGTAAATGGTTCTTTTCATTCCCTCCCTTCAGTTGCCAGAACTGATTTTGCTCTGAAGAAGTAGTTGATCAATTGGAGCTTCTGAAACATCTGCTTGCCTCAACTCTTCCCTAGACCTGCTGTGCCAGATGGTCTAGGGATTGGGTTCTGAGCACTTTTACTTTATAAAAAAAAAAGCTTCATAAAGGACACTTATACCCATACCTGATTAAAAACCACTGCTCTGGGAAAAAAATGTAATTCAAATTCCAGTTCTGGAGCCCATCATATACCTGGGATATTGAGTTAAACACAAGTAGATATAGGTAATTGTACTGGCAAGAAGTAAATGAGGCATAGAAAATATAATACAATTTCAAATAAGGTGTACCACTTTTACTCTCATGGTATCCTCTGCTCCATGTTGTCTCTGCACCCCAGTGTACTGTGGGAGTTTTTGTGGGGTTTTTTGGGTTTTGGTTTTTTTGGCTTATGTTTTTGTTTCCATCCCTAGAGTATAAGTTTCTCATGGGCAGGGACTGGTTGTTGTCTATTTCTATATCAGAGTTATCAGATACAACTCAGAGAATACTGAAAGATAGTTAAATGTAAAAACACATTCTTCTTTGTAGCTGCCATATGATTATGACCTTTAGGAATTCTGTCTTCATGTTACATCTTACACCACTACTTCTGTTGTTTTTTAAAATTGTGGTAAAATACATATAACATCTGTTTTTAAATGTGCATTTGTCCTATTAAATACATTTACATTGTTGTACACCATCACCACCGCCCATCTCCAAAACTCTTCATATTGCAAAACTGAAACTGTAGTCATTAAGCTACTCCCCATTCTCCCTCCCCACAGCCTCTGGCAACTACTATTCTTTTTGTCTCTATGATTGACTACTCTACATACCTCATATAAGTGATTATATAAGTGAAATCATACAGTATTTGCCTTTGCATAGCTGGCTTATTTCATTTTAAAGTCTAAGTAATATTCCATTATATGTATATACCACATTTTCCTTATCCATTCATTTGTCCATGGACATTTGGGTTGCTTCCCCATTTGAGCTATTGTGAATAAGGCTGCCATGAACATGGATATACTTATAGCTGTTTGAGGTCCTGCTTTCAATATTTCCAGGTATATGCTCAGAAGTGGAAGTACTAGATCATTTGGTGATGCTATTTTTATTTTATTATTTATTTTATTATTTTTTTCAGACAGAGTCTCACTCTGTCACACAGGCTGGAGTGCAGTGGTGCTATCTCAGCTCACTGCAACCTCTGCCTCCTGGGTTCAAGCGATTCTCCTGCCTCAGCCTCCCGAGTAGCTGGGACTACAGGCACGCACCACCATACCCTGCTAATTTTTGTATTTTTAGTAGAGATGGGATTTCACCATATTGGCCAGGCTGGTCTCGAACTCCTGATTTCAGGTGATCCACCCACCTTGGCCTCCCAAAGTGCTGGGATTATAGGCGTGAGCCACCATATGCGGCCAAATTTTTTGAGGAACTGTTTTCTAGAGTGACTGCACCGTTTTACATTCCTACCAGCATTGCACAAGAGCTCCAATTTCTCCATATCCTTGTCAACACTTGTTATACTCGCTCGTTCTGGTAGTTGACACCCTAATTGAGTGTGAGGTAGTATCTCATGGTTTTGATTTGCATTTACCAAATGGTTAACGATTTTGAGCATCTTTAGCTGTGCTTATTACTGGCCACTTGTTCATCTTCTTTGTCTATTTTTAAATTGAGTTGTGTTGTTGAGTTTTAAGAGTTCTCTGTATGTTCTAGATATTAACTCCATATCAGATATGTGATTTGCAGATACTTTCTTTTGTTGCCTGTACCTCTGATGTCATATCCAAGAAATCACTGCCAAATCCAGTGTCTTGAAGCTTTTGCCCTATTTTTTTTTTTTTTAACAGTTCTGTGGTTTTAGCTCTTACATTTAGGATTTTGATCCATTTTGAGTTAATTTTTGTATGTAGTGTTTCATAAGGGCTCAACTTTATTCTTTTGCATGTGGATTATCCAGTTTACCCAGCACCATTTGTGAAAGAGTACTACAGTCATGCACCACATAACAACGTTTCAATTACAGACCATATATATGACAGTAGTCCAATAAGATTATAATGTCGTATTTTTACTGTACCTTTTCAATTTTTAGATGCACAGATTCACCGTTGGTTTGCAGTTGTCTACAGTATGTAGTACAATAACATGCTGTACAAGTTTACAACCTAGGAGCAATTGGCTATACCATCTAGGTTTATAGGTACACTATGATGTTCACATGACAAAATACCTAATGATGCATTTCTCAGAATTTATCCCTGTCATTAAGCAAAGAATGACTATACTGATATACGTATATTTTATTGACAGATCTGAGCATTTTATATACAACAGCTACACAAAGGATATATTATCCCCATTCACACATAAAGAAACTTGAAGCCTAGAAAGTTTAAGTAGTTTTTACTTGCTCAAAGTTACTTGGTTTATAAGTGGTAGAGCCTGCATTTATGTCTAGTTCAGTCTAAATTACTATGCTAATGCTACACTATATTATCTATCTCTCTTACACATGGTCAGGGTTATTTGGTTATGATAACTAATATGTGAAATGGTGGGGATAAACACTAAATAACTAAAAATTTATAAATTGAAAAGTGCTTTGGAAATGAGCATAATAGGAATACAAATCATTTGTTCAATAACTGCTCGGCATTTGTCTCAACGTATTTTATTATACTTTAGCTCATTGGTGACATTTTTTGGTTTCTAGAGCAATGTTGATCCCAGGGATGATGTATTTGGATATCCTCAACAATTTGAAGATAAACCAGCATTAAGTAAAACTGAAGATAGAAAAGAGTACAACATTGGTGTCCTAAGACACCTTCAGGTCATCTTTGGTCATTTAGCTGCTTCTCGACTGCAATACTATGTGCCCAGAGGATTTTGGAAACAGTTCAGGTAAACTATGGATGGACAGTAATAGAGATACTTCTTAAAATGAACATCTCAATACAGTAACATTAAACCTCTAAAAGACATGTTGGAAGGCATCTTTTTTTAAGCACTGGTAATATTCAAACTGTCCTTAATTGGGTGGGTTTTTTGTTTTTCTTTTCTTTTTTTTTTTTTAGGTCCCCTTAGGAAGAAGTAGAAACTGGCATAGTAAGTAAGGGCAACATCCTTTAGTCTCTTAACCATATTATTAACTTTTTATTAGGAAAACATCTAATAAATACAGAAGTAGAAAAAATAGTATGAACCCCTGTATACTTGTCACCCAACTTCAGTAGTAGTCAACTTGTGGCCAGCCTCATTTAATCTATATTCTTAACCTATTTTTTTTTCTTTTTTTCTTTTTCTTTTTTTTTTGAGATGGAGTTTTGCTCTTGTTGCCCAGGCTGGAGTGCAGTGGTGTGATCTTGGGTCACTGCAACATCCGCCTCCCAGATTCAAGTGATTCTCCTGCCTCAGCCTCCCAAGTAGCTGGGATTACAGGCACCCACCACCACGCCTAGCTGATTTTTTGTATTTTTAGTGGAGACGGGGTTTTACCATGTTGGCCCAGACTGGTCTCGAACTCCTGACCTCAGGTGATTCCCACCTCAGCCTCCCAAAGTGCTGGGATTACAGGCGTGAGCCACTGTGCCCGGCCCCTACCTATTTCTTTCTAGATTGTTTTGAAGCAAATCTTAGTTCCATCTGTAAATACTTAAGTATGTGTCTGTAGTGTCTGTCTCAAAACATGATCATGATACCATTATGTTTTTTTAAAATTGCTTAATATCAAATATCTCTGTCAGTGTTTGAATTTACCGAGTTATCTCATAATTGGTTTTTACTGATATTTTTTAAAAATAAGATTCAGTTGAGGTCCATTTACCACAAATGGTTGGTAATGATCTTGATTATTCATCTGTTTCTTTTTTCCCTTTACAATTATGGGGGAATCGGAGGACAAATAGTTTAGCATGTAAATTTTCCCACAGTCTGAATTTTGTTGATGGAATCCCTGTGGTCGTTTATTATTTTCTGTTTTTCTTGGTCACCTGCATCTTCTATAAACACCTTATGAGATCTAGAGGCTTGATCAGATTGTGGTATTATTTTTCTTTTTGTGGAATGGATAGGCAAGGCTACTTCATAGGGGGTAATGTTTATCTCCATGAGGAGTGACATTATAATGTCTGTCTTCTTATGATGTTAACAGCAATTTATTATTATTATTTTATATATATATATATAATTTTTTTTTTTTTTTCCGCCTGAGATGGAATCTTTGCTCTGTCGCCCAGGCTGGAGTACAGTGGCGTGATCTCAGCTCACTGCAACCTCCGCCTCCTGGGTTCAAGCAATTCTGCCTCAGCCTCCTGAGTAGCTAGGGTTACAGGGGTTACAGGCGTGGGCCAACCATGCCTAGCCAAGTTTTGTATTTTTAGTAGAGACGGGGTTTCACCATGTTGGCCAGTCTGGTCTCGAACTCCTGACCTCAGGTGACCTGCCTGCCTCCCAAAGTGCTGGATTATAGGCATGAGCTACTGCTCCCTGGCCTTTTTTTTTTTTGGAGATAGAGTCTTGCTCTGTTTCCCAGGCTGAAGTGCAATGGCTCGATCTCAGCTCACTGCAACCTCTGCCTCCCAGGTTCAAGCGATTCTTCAGCCTCAGCCTCTCAAGTAGCTAGGACGACAGGCCCACCACACACCGCTAATTTTTTGTAGTTTTAGTAGAGATAGGGTTTCGCCGTGTTGGCCAGGCTGGTCTCAAATTCCTGACGTCAGGTGATCCACCCGCCTCGGCCTCCCAAAGTGCTGGGATTACAGGCGTGAGCCACTGCACCTGGCCAATTATCATTATCTTAATACAGTATTTCTTCAGGGTTATAAAATAACAATATTTTATTTTTTCATTTAATAGCTAGAAAAGATCTATAAAGGGAAAATTGCCCTCACCATTTTCTTTTTAAGTTAGAAAACTCAGATTACATTTTTATCTTGTTTCCTTTGACTTTAAGTCAGTACTACGTCATGCACTGTGCTAAAATAACTACAGTACAACCACGTAACTCTTACTGTGTATGAAAAGGGGTATAATTCTTTATAGCAGTGAGGTTTGGTTTGTTTTGTTTTGTAAGTAATCCTCCTTGGAATCCCTTCAAGGTGCTTCCCGGCCAGCTGAGAGGAGCAGGGAACGAAGGGTCACCTGATACTCTGATCTGCCTTCCCTTCTTCTGACAAAGCAGTATAAATTTCTTTTCCTCTCCTAACTAGGCCCTCTACTTACTCTGTACTAGTGTCTTGCGTGGACCACCCTCCCTCCCATCTCTTCATTTTGCTTTTAGTCCCGTCACCCAGCATACCATTCTTCCTCCTCTCTGACTATTTCAGTTCTGTCTTCTTTCCCTAGGTTATTCCAATTCCATCTCTGCCTTAAGGCTATTTTAGCATTTCTGTTTATGCTCTTCCAAATTGAAGAACACAAACAGAGGCTTATACTGGGTTTTTTTTTTTTTTGAGACAGAGTCTCACTCTGTGGCCCAGGCTAGAGTGCAGTGGTGTGATCTCGGCTCACGGTAACCTCTGCCCCCTGGGTTCAAGCAATTCTCCTGTCTTGGTAGCTGGGATTACAGGCGCCTGCCACCATGCCCAGCTAATTTTTGTATTTTTAGTAGAGACCGGGTTTCACCATATTTGTCAGGCTGGTCTTGAACTCCTGACTTCAGGTGATCCACCCGCCTCAGCCTCCCAAAGTGCTGGGATTACAGGCGAGAGCCACTGCGCCCAGCTGAGGCTTACACTTTTTAAACTTTCGTCTTGTCATTCAGTTACAATTTTTTCTCTTGTAATGCCTTTGCTTTTTTGACTTTTCAGTTACTCCCTGTGCTAGTGGAGCTCGGTTTGTATAGACTAGCACTTTGGATTATCCACACTTTAGATACATAATCTACTCTTGACACAAGCGGGTTAGTTAACTACACTTCCTCACCCCACTCTTTTATTTTGAAAAGTTTCAAACCTACAGAAAAGATGAAGAAGAGGTATAATTATCACCTTTATGTTATATTCTTTATGCGGTTTTACTAATTAACATTTTGCCATATTTGCTTATCTTGCCATATGTGTGCTTGGTTTTTGGTTTTTTTTTTTTTTTAAGTTTTGTTTGTTTGTTTGTTTTTTGTTTTTTTGAGATGGAGTCTTGCTCTGTCGCCCAGGCTGGAGTGCAGTGGCATGATCTTGGCTCACTGCAAGCTCCCCTTCCTGGGTTCACACCATTCTCCTGCCTCAGCCTCCCAAGTAGCTGGGACTACAGGCGCCTGCCACCAATGCCCAGCTAATTTTTTGTATTTTTAGTAGAGACAGAGTTTCATTGTGTTAGCCAGGGTGGTCTCGAACTCCTGACCTCGTGATCCACCCGGCTCGGCCTCCCAAAATGCTAGGATTACAGGCGTGAGCCACCGCGCCCGGCCTTTTTTCTTAAGTTGATAGTGAAGTTGCAAACAGGGCGCTTAACCCCTTCATACTTCAACATATATCTTATAAGAGATCATATATCAGAATAAGGCAATTTTCCTACTTATGTATGATACAGTTATATCCAAGTAATATAATAACGATTTTTAATCTCTAATATTCATCAGTATATATTCCGATTTCCCAAAAATGGTCTTTATAACTTATCTCTCTATCCCAATCTGATACTCATGAAGGAATCACAAGGATTTGGCTGTTAGCTCTTTAGTTGCCTTTTATGTAAAATAATCTCCCTAACTTGTGACTTGTATCGCACTGAAATTTTTAAAGAATCCAGGCCAGTTGTCTTGCAGAATGTCTTTTTTGATTTGTGTGATTGTTTCCTGATGATTAGCTTTATGTTAAATGTTGAGGGGGTGGGGGCAATAAAACTACATAATTGATGTTTTGTGTTTCTCACTGCACTGTATTGGAGGCATGTGTTATCCACTTAATTAATTAAGTGATATTAATTTTGATTTCTTGGTGTCTTAACAGATCTCTCCTTTATAAAGGGTACCTTTTCCCTTTTGAAATTAGTTGATTACATGTTTGAAAGTTTGAGGAGTTGAATATGGTTTGAAAGTAAATAGAACGGACTGGTGTAATTTCCAGTAATGAAACAAGCTGATTTTTAACAAATAATATATTTGATTTTAAACTTACTGTATACAAATTTTTACTTGTGTAAAATATAATAGAGATCAGATTATTTGCTATGTAGAAAAGGTTTTTACAAAAGTATAAACAGACAGTTCTTGCATACTTTAAAATGTCATTTCTTGCTTAGAACAAATACACTTAAATTCTCTATGTACATTATTCTGTATATACAAAATCAGGTATTATTGATAGTTTCCAGCAGTGCCTGAGTTTTAGCAGTATGAGTTCTCATTTTTGTGGTATGTAGTGATGGTGTCTTTTCTTAGATTACTCAAGAGATTAACTCTAGAACAAGTTAAACCTTTCTCTCTTCACTTGGGAAAAAAATAAATTTAAGAGTAACTAGATCTGATCTTTTTACTATTTATAATCCAAAATTTAAGCAAAATGAAAGAAATAAAATAGTGATTGTAACATCCACATAAGAGTGAGATCCACCACCTCATCTTAATAGTATCTTTAATTGGATTCAAAATGCATGCATGTGTCATACCACCTGAAGCAACCATCCTTCCTGGAGCCGTACTATCCATCAATTACACCACTAGTTTTTTGGCAGTTCTTTGCCGCTAGAGTACTAGTTTTACTATGAGGCTCACTCTCTTACCCCACTACATTCTACAGGGAAAGCACATTCTTTTTTTCCTACTTTTTCCATGTAATTGAGGAATAAAATCTCGGTTTTATATACTGTTGTTTGTGGTCTTGTTGCTTTTTTTTCCCCTGAAAAATATAGTTGTACATATTGTTCTGTGAATGTTACATGTTACATGTTTTATTTCATTCATTTCTTAGGCTTTGGGGTGAGCCTGTTAATCTGCGTGAACAACACGATGCTTTAGAATTTTTTAATTCATTGGTGGATAGTTTAGATGAAGCTTTAAAAGCTTTAGGACATCCAGCTATGCTAAGTAAAGTCTTAGGAGGTTCCTTTGCTGATCAGAAGATCTGCCAAGGCTGTCCACATAGGTAAGTACTAATTACACATTGAAAGTATATGTTGTACCATGTATATACTAACAGAAATAAAATTTTTACTAGTACTTACATACAAAAGTGGAGTATATCACTGATTACTAAATACCTGAAACAGAATGATTTATATACTTTGCATACCTTACTGCTGTGGGGCTTTTTTTTGTTTTTGTCAGTTAACTTTTAGTTCCTTCTACTCTGCCTGATCTCTTAGCCATTTTATTATATTATACTCTTACAGTCTCTTTCTTCCTTTCCTTTCCTTTCTCCTTTTTCTTTTCCTTTCTCTTTTTTTTTCTTTCTTTCTTTTTTGAAAGAGACAAGGTTTCTCTTTGTTGCCTAGGCTGGAGTTCAGTGGCATGATCGTAACTCATAGTAACTTTGAACTTGTGGGCTCAAGCAATCCTACTGCCTCAGCCTCTCAAATAGCTGGGACTACAGGCATGTGCCACCACACTGGCTAATTTGTAAATTTTTTTAGAGATCGGATCTCTTGTTGCCCAAGCTGGTCTCAAAACTGCTGACCTCAAAATCAGTCGTCACACCTCAACTTCCCAAAGTGTTGAGATGACAGGCGTGAGCCACTGCGCCCGGCCTACTCTTACATTCTTTTACAGAAGATTATTCCTGAGGAAATAAAATGGCATTTTGCATATAGCTACAGGTGTTATTTATAAATTTGCCCTTTATCTTAGAACTTGAGTGATTATAATAGTGTAAATACAGTAAGTTTAGAAGATGACAAAGCTATGGTGGTATTTCCTATACAAATGAAATAATGACTTTTAAAATAGCATTGATTATTGTCATTATCTTTAAGGTATATTTGTATACAAAACATATCAAACCTATTGTAAAAAAAAGATTTTACAAGAAAAACATTGACAAAAATTGTTTGACTTGAAAATTGATTAAGGGCTTCTATTAGAAATAGTTAATGAGTTCATTACTGATAAATATACATGCCTGTCATATGGAAGTTTTACTTTGGGACTTGTTATAATATGGATTAATGTTGATTTGCAATCGTTTTTCACCAAAATGTCACAGTAAGATAGTATTTTCTACAATCCAAACTGTATTAAATATAGTCATAGGGTTGAGTACACATGTGGTTTGTGGGGGTGTTTTGTTTCTGATTACCAGGAAATGATTGGGCGAGAGGTAATATTATATAAATGAGAAATTTCTAGCAAGTTATAGTCTTACCACTCATTCATAATTAGGGAATATACTTATTCACTTAGCCTAGGCAACTTTTAGTCCTTTTGAAAGGCCTTTTATATTAGGTGAACAATAAAATAAAATTTTAACCTTGTTTTTAATTAGTGATAAAAACAGCCAACTTTGGGTTCATTTGTTCATGTTACTCCTCCTTAGTTTTAGACAATTTTCTAAATTATTTGGAAATCACTGGTTTTGTTTGGCAAGTGAAATGTCAAAAGATTATGGTCTTGAAATCAGATCCTTATACCTGATCAACAGCTAAACTAGTCTTATTTTTTTAACTAGCTGGGCATGGGGGTGGACTCCTGTAGTCCCAGATGATTGGGAGGCTGAGTCAGGAGGATCACTTGAGCCCAGGAGTTAGAAGTTCCAGTGAACTATGATCATGCCACTACATTCCAGCCTGGGTGACAGAGTGAGACCTCACCTCATTAAAAACAAAAAAGAAAGAAACTCTACTTTGAGTGCCCATACAACCGTTCTGTTTTTCACTCTCAGTACAGTATTCATTGAATTACATGAATCTGTGTGTTACAAGATTTTGCCCAACTGTAGGCTAATATAAGTGTTCTGAACACATTTAGGGTAAGCTAGGCTAAAGCTATGATGTTTGGTAGGTTGGGTGTATTAAATGCATTTTCAGCTTATGATATTTTCAATTTATGATGGGTTTATTGGGCTGTAGCCATTTCATAAGCAAAGAGCATCCGTACTTGCTGCAGAGACCATATGCTTCACAAAGCCTAAGATAAATTTACTATCTGGCCCTTTACAGAAAGACTTTGCTGTCCTCTAATGTTAGAACACCTTCTTTTTATAGGTGTTGAAGAATATCCTACTTTTGAAGTGTAGTCTAAGATCTAACTTTTTTCCCTCTATGGGCTGTTCCCTGATTATATAGTAGCAATTTGCTTAATACCTGCTTTATATTCCATTCATATAATTTATAAATGCCTTTGTGTACCTTTTTTCCGGAGTTTAAAATTCCTTAAATATAAGGGACTATCTTAAACATTGAATATCCCTCAGTGCTTTTACACATAGAAAGCACTCTCAGTCTATCCATTGGATGAATTAATGGTTAATAATGTATTCCTCACATCCCTTGTTTTGCATTTATGCATGTGTCTCACCAGAAATTGGAAAGTCTCTTTGGTAGAAAATGACCATAAACTGGGATTCTAGCTCCTTCTCAGGTTGCTAATCCTGTACTCATTTGTGTGTGCAAACTTTTGCTTTACTAAGGCTTCCATTACAGAAAAGGAAGAATATATAAAAATTTAGCTTATTTGTAGTTTATCATTTTCAGAACTTAATAAATTCATGCTTTGGCTTCAGCATGAATTACTGTCTAAACAGATAACACTAGAAGCAGCATCGTATACTACAAAGAGATTAAGCTGTGAGCCCAGACAGATTCAACTTTAAAATACCATTTCACCTAATAATCTTGATCAAGTTAACTTTTTTATTGCTAACATTCTATGACTTACGGGTTTCGCATTATAAAAATGGCAAATGTATGGGTGCAGCAAACCAATATGGCACATGTATACATATGTAACAAACCTGCACATTGTGGACATGTACCCTAGAACTTAAAGTATAATTTTATTAAAAAAGGCAAATGTAGTTTACATTAAGTCCATAACTAAAATGTTTACAAAACTAAGGGATAAATCCTTTTTTAAAATCGTTTTTAGGTACGAATGTGAAGAATCTTTTACGACCCTAAACGTAGACATTAGAAATCACCAAAATCTTCTTGATTCTTTGGAACAGTATGTCAAAGGAGATTTACTAGAAGGTGCAAATGCATATCATTGTGAAAAATGCAATAAAAAGGTACGGGCTGTCCAGTTTTGTTTAATTTTGATTACATTTAATGGATTTAGAAGAAATTGGTTTTTTTGGTTCATCCTCACAAGTCACCCTATTTTTATTTTCTCCTACTTTGGTATAGTGGTAGCAGAGAAGTAGTCAATATGATAACTAATAGAAGGTTTGGCAAGGAAGGAAAAAAAGTGGTGCCAAAGGGGCTAGGTAAATAAGATAAAAATAGGTAAATAAGAGTGAATAATTTTAAAAGTCATAACGTGATAGCACATTCTCTTATATAAGTTACACAGACACTTTCCATCTCTACCGAGAAACAAATTGCCATTGAACCCCTCAAAGATACAGAGCTGATAGAGGAAAACATTTCTCCTGTCATGTCCAGGATTACTTGTCAAGACCAAAACATTTGCTGAAACCATTAATTACTTTATTGAACCACATAAGATTTCTTTTAGACTAGTCAAGTGGCCCATAAGATTTCTTTTATCACCTATGTTATAAAACCATTTATTTTGGAAACTTATTAGCAGTTCTTTGAGAGAGATGATTCACATGCATTATAGTAATGAATAAGGTGTATCTTTGGGAGCTCCCAAACCCTTTCACCCTCAAGTCACTTGTGTTGTTTTGGCCTTACGCACCACTTAGAGAAGTCCTGAAGTTTAAAGATTGAGATTGTGGGCTGTAAAGCCATACTGCCTGCCACCTGCAGCTCCTGAGACCTGAGGCAAGTTACGTGACCTCTCTGTGATTACTAATTTTCATCTTTTAAGGTTCAGTAGTACACACTTGAGAAGGTTGTATAAGGATTCGGTATGTTTTTACTTGTGCGGCACTTAGTATATATTACTTGGCATCTGAATTACCCAACAAATATTAGCTACTCTTATTGTTATTGTAGTTCTTTGGTTTGTGCATAGGAAACCACCTTCGTGGGAACAACAGTAAACATCAAACAGGTAATAATGGCTAGATAACAATGACAGAAACCAGTCAACAACTTACCATTTGCATATTATTAATTTCAGCATTTAAATCAGCTGATAGGATTATCTTGATTATGCTCATTGTCATGTATTTGTTTATACTTAAAAATTCAGATAAGTCTTAATATCATTTAAAAGTTTGCTTGGGGTTTTTTTTTTTTTTTTCCTGTGGATTTTAATAGAACATCTGGTAACTTTGTCTTGTTTATTTTAGGTTGATACCGTAAAGCGCTTGCTGATTAAAAAATTACCTCCTGTTCTTGCTATACAACTAAAGCGATTTGACTATGACTGGGAAAGAGAATGTGCAATCAAGTTCAATGATTATTTTGAATTTCCTCGAGAGCTGGACATGGAACCTTACACAGTTGCAGGTGTCGCAAAGCTGGAAGGGGATAATGTAAACCCAGAGAGTCAGTTGATACAACAGAGTGAGCAGTCTGAAAGTGAGACAGCAGGAAGCACAAAATACAGACTTGTGGGTGTGCTCGTACACAGTGGTCAAGCGAGTGGGGGGCATTATTATTCTTACATCATCCAAAGGAATGGTGGAGATGGTGAGAGAAATCGCTGGTATAAATTTGATGATGGTGATGTAACAGAATGTAAAATGGATGATGACGAAGAAATGAAAAACCAGTGTTTTGGTGGAGAGTACATGGGAGAAGTGTTTGATCACATGATGAAGCGTATGTCATACAGGCGCCAGAAAAGGTGGTGGAATGCTTATATACTTTTTTATGAACGAATGGACACAATAGACCAAGATGATGAGTTGATAAGATATATATCAGAGCTTGCTATCACCACCAGACCTCATCAGATTATTATGCCATCAGCCATTGAGAGAAGTGTACGGAAACAGAACGTACAATTCATGCATAACCGAATGCAGTACAGTATGGAGTATTTTCAGTTTATGAAAAAACTGCTTACATGTAATGGCGTTTACTTAAACCCTCCTCCCGGTGAGTATCAAGAGAGTTTAGCTTCTTAGTAATAAAGAATAATTTCTAGTAGGCGTCAACATGTTTAAGTTCATAAAATTAATGTTTTCACTTTAAATGAGTCTAAATTGCTGGGTGTGGTGGTTCACGCCTGTAATCCCAGCACTTTGGGAGGCCGAGGTAGGTGGATCACCTGAGGTCAAGAGTTCAATACCAGCCTGACCAACATGGTGAAACCCCATCTCTACTAAAAATATAAAAATTAGCCAGGTATGGTGGCATGCACCTGTAGTCCCAGCTACTCCCTGTAGTCCCAGCTACTCCGGAGGCTGAGGCAGGAAAATCGCTTGAACCTGGGAGGTGGAGGTTGCAGTGACCCAAATTGATGGCCACTGCACTCCAGCCTGGGTGACAGTGAGTCTCCATCTCAAAAAAATAAAATAAAATAATAAATGGGTCTAAATTAAAGTAGCCTGAGAAGGGTTCTTAACAAATTTAGGACTTCTCAAAATTAATGGAAACACAGACTTGTTTGAAAATGGGGTTGGAAAATAAAAATGTGTTTTTATATCCGCATTTTATTTATAGGGCAAGATCACCTGTTGCCTGAAGCAGAAGAAATCACTATGATCAGTATTCAACTTGCTGCTAGGTTCCTCTTTACTACAGGATTTCACACAAAGAAAGTAGTCCGTGGCTCTGCCAGTGATTGGTACATTGCTTTGGATTTTCATTCCTATTACACTAATGTTTGGTTTGCTTCTTTAATAGATTGCTTTATGTTTTTCTAAACCAAGAGAATTTTGTTTGAAGTTTGGAATATAGAATAAAAACTCTGGGTCACAATAGAGAAATCATATTAAAATAGTTACTTAGTCTAAACATGGCCTTTTGTTATTCAGAAGCTGACTTCTGCTTCTATTACCTTGTATCATATCTTTGACATCCCTGCACCAAAGACTACAAGATGAGACTGGGGGACAGTGACTCACACCTGTAATCCCAGCACTTTGGGAAGCCAGGGTGGGAGGATTGCTTGAGCTCGGGAGTTCAGGACCAGCCTAGGCAACATAGTGAGACCCCCATCTCTTCAAAGAAGATTTTAAAAATTACCCAAGTATGGTGGCGCACACCTGTAATCCCAGCTACTCGGAAGGCTGAGGTGGGAGGATCGCTGGAGCCTGGGAGGTTGAAGCTGCAGTGAGCCATGACTGTGCCACTGCACTCCAGCCTGGGCAGCAGAGCAAGACCCTGTCTCAAACAAAACCAAAGGTTACAAGATGAGACTGAAAAGTGTAAGCTACTTATGAAATTTATTAGGTTTTAGCTTACCTAGATTGAATTCTGACACCGATTAAAAGGGTAAAAAATTAAAATGGTTTTCTTAAGTTTCTAATTGTGAAAGTATAGAGGCCATTATAATACATTGATTTAATAATTTTTACTTATTCATTTTAGGAATATGTCAAGATAAGGGGGTGGTATTTTGTCATTGAACCTAGGAAGAGTTTGTTAATGGATTTTTAGAGGACAAGCTTTCACCTGTTTGGTAACTCTGAGAGAATGGACCAAGTCATAGTATTTCTCTATTGTTTTAATATTAGAAGCAACCTTTGCTGGTTCTCTCCAGCAGTAGAGGAAGATCTTTGTCTTTTTTTTGGTTCAATGAGACTCATCCTTTTACTATAGAGAACAAGTTATTGACTTAATAGTCATAGGTTTTTTTGTTTTATTTTAGGTATGATGCATTGTGTATTCTCCTTCGTCACAGCAAGAATGTACGTTTTTGGTTTGCTCATAACGTCCTTTTTAATGTTTCAAATCGCTTCTCCGAATACCTTCTGGAGTGCCCTAGTGCAGAAGTGAGGGGTGCGTTTGCAAAACTTATAGTCTTTATTGCACATTTTTCCTTGCAAGATGGGCCATGTCCTTCACCTTTTGCCTCTCCTGGACCTTCTAGTCAGGTAATTGCACAGCTTTCTTTCTAAATGATGAGATGTTTACAAATAAATTGTGTTTCCTGGAAGTCGAAGTCACAAGCATATGTGCATCCACTTGATATGTTTACCTAACAGAAACATACAGTATGATGTCAGTGAGTTCCATTTAATATTACTGCATGGCAATGAATAGTAATTATTGGCTCTTTAAAAATGTAAGAGAATTTTCTCTGTTCGGTTACATGCAGTAGCTTAATTATAAGTTTACTGTTAAGTAGATTTTTTCCTATTTTGAAGGTTTTCTAAATAGTCTTAGATTTTTTTTAAAAATTACAAGTGTAAAAAATTATAATGAAATCCACCTCTGATCTTCATTCCCTTTCCCAAGAAGCAAAATAGTTTAGTTTGTGTGATCAGTCCTTCCATAAATGTATGCCTGTATCAGCATATGTGCATGTCCTTTTTATGCAAGTAGAAGTATACATATACCTTGTTGCTGTAAAACAGGTAATGTTTTATCCTTTACAGGCTTATGACAACTTAAGCTTGAGTGATCACTTACTAAGAGCAGTACTAAATCTCTTGAGAAGGGAAGTTTCAGAGCATGGGCGTCATTTACAGCAGTATTTCAACCTGTTTGTAATGTATGCCAATTTAGGTAAGAATTTAAGTTTTTCAGAATTCTGTTTTGATGTATCATTAAATTGTGAAGTCATTTAGGTCAAGTGATGAAATATAATCTGATCTGAAGTAGAAACAATTTCCCATAAAACCTGTTGTGAATTTTATCTGAACATGGCACTTTCACCTTTTACTTTGTTTATGCATGTGTCTTTGTAGTAGACACAGGTCAGAATCTGTGTTTTGATTTTTTTTTTTTTTTTTTAAATCTCCTAATGCAGTGGTGCCAAATCTGGCTGCTTTTGGAAAATAATGGACTGGTTTCTAGGCCTCTTCTCACACTGATTGAATCAGCATCCCCAAAGCTAATGTCAGGGAATCCATGTTTTCAAAGGGGTCCCCAAATGGTTGTGATACTCACCAAACTTAGATAGCAGACTTGGTCTGTACATAAGTTTTTGTTTAAGTAAACCACAATTATGGATAATATAAATACTCGCTTAAAATATTAATTTAGGGGCCGGGCACAATGGCTTATGCCTGTACTCCCAGCACTTTGGGAGGCCAAGGCAAGAGGATTGCTTGAGCCCAGGAGACTAACCTAGGCACCATAGGGAGACCCTATCTCTACAAAATAAAATTTTAAAATTAGCTGGGTGTAGTGGCATATGCCTGTAGTCCTAGCTACTTGGGAGGCTGAGGTGGGAGAATCACTTGAGCTAAGGAGGTTGAGGCTGCAGTGACCCGTGATTGCACCACTGCACTCCAGCCTGGGCAACAGAATGAGACCCTGTCTCCAAAAAGCAAACAAACCAAAAAGTCATATATCCAAAATGAAGTTCTATATCCAGGCGTACCTGTCGTTTCAGATTTTTTTCTGTGATCTTACTTAATCACCATTGGATCCATGGCCCTTTTAACATAAGGGAGATTGTACTTTTCATTTGTCTATTTAGTTTGTCTTCTTTTCCCTTTTCCGTAATTGCAGATATTTGGGTATTTGTAGATGAGAAAGAATATTTATTACACAGACAAGCATAAGTGGAATCTGTATTTCAAACTTAAAAATGCCAAATTTAGACATTCAGAAGAATCCTATTCTGTTCACCTCTTTTAGATATTGCCTGTTCACAAAGCACACATCATTGTTCCATAATGTAACCTACTTGTAAAATTTTCCTGCTGAAAACAAATACTGTAGGGCCTGTAAACCTTAATATGAAGTCCTTAAGATCAGATATGCATTGGGATTGAGAATTGTTTGGATTTAAGAAAAGCAAGGCAGTGCATATATCAACATCTCTATAGCAGGGTCTGAGACAACAACTTACAATTGAACACATTAATATTTCTACAGTAAAATATGAATATTTATACTGAAGGGAGGAATAAAGACTATAGCCTTTAGTCAGTTTGGGCTAGGTTATCCCACCAACCACATTTTGACAGCAACTTAATGAAAAACTTTGTTGGGCTGGGCGAGGTGGCTCATGCCTGTAATCCCAGCACTTTGGGAGGCCGAGGCAGGCGGATCACCTGAGGTATGGAGTTCAAGACCAGCCTGGCAAACATGGCGAAACCCCATCTCTACTTAAAAATACAAAAATTAGCAGGGCGTGGTGGCAGGCATCTGTAGTCCCAGCTATTCGGGAGGCTGAGGCTTGAATCTGGGAGGCAGAGGTTGCAATGAGCCAAGATCGCGCCACTGCACTCCAGCCTGGGCAACAGGGCAAGACTCCGTCTCAAAAAAAAAAAAAAAAACTTGTTATAATAATAGCTTTTGGGCCGGGCGCGGTGGCTCACGTCTGTAATCCCAGCACTTTGGGAGGCCGAGGCAGGCAGATCACAAGGTCAGGAGTTCAAGACCAGCCTGACCAACATGGTGAAACCCCGTCTCTACTAAATATACAAAAATTAGCCGGGCGTGGTGGCACATGCGTGTAATCCCAGCTACTCAGGAGGCTGAGGCAGAAGAATCGCTTGAACCCAGAAGGCGGAGGTTGCAGTGAGCTGAGATCACACCACTGCACTCCAGCCTGGGAGACAAAGCGAGACTCCATCTTAAAAAAAATTAAAAATTAAAATAGCTTTTGGAATCTTAGGATTTCAGATAAGAGGTTGTGGACCTGTTTTTATTATGTTTTTGGGAATATGGCAATAAATAAGATTGTCTAATGGGATATAGAAGCAAATAATGTAGTTGCCATAAAATATGTTAATAGCTATAATAGGGAAAATGCAAAGTGCATCATGGGGGGCATGGTACCTGAAGGGATTTGGGGAGTGCAGAAGACTTAATGGGGAATGTAACGTGGGAATTGGTTAGTTGAGCTTTCCATCTAGAGTGTGAACAGCAGATGCAAAGACTTGATAAACTTGGCGTGGCTTATTGGATGGGATGAAAATTGTCCAGTCTGACTAGAATTGATGTAAGATGGGAATGGCAGGAGTTTCTGATCATGCAGTTCTAATAGGCCTTGTGAGAGAGACTGAGGCATTGGATGAGCCATTGTAGGGTTTTGAACAGATAATACCATCTAGAAAGAGCACTGTGGCCACAGTGTGGAATGTATTGCAGTGGAGTAAGATCCCAGAGAGTGTTAAAATGATCTATAGACATAAGATCATTGTGACCTGTACTGGAGAACTGGCAGTGAGGGAGATACAAGTGGACAGATAGATATATGGTGCTTTTTATAAGAAGTGGAATCAGTGGATTTGGTGATGGGATATTCAGAGAAGGAGGGAACAGGGAAGAGATGTGAAGAATGATGCCCAAAATTCTAACATGAACAACTGTGAGTGGATAGTGGTACCATTTACTGAGGGGAAACACAGGAGGAGAAACATGTATGTATGGGAAGAAAGGGGTGAGTTCAGTTTGGGTAGATTGAGTTTGAGCCTGTGTGACACCCAAATGGAGATATACAGTAGAACAGTAAGTAATTTGTCTTGAAATGTTTTTGAATCATCTGAATGAAAATATCTAGAACATTAAAGCCGTGAGCATGGGCTAGATCATCCAGGGAAATCAGTGTGAGAAGATAGCCTGGCATGGGAACTTGGAGAAACATCAGTTTTTAAGAGACAGGAAGGAGGAGTCGCAAATAAGAACAAAAAGAGGTAGAAAGAAAATCAGGAATCCAGGGAGGAAGAAGTGGTTATGGTTTGAGAACTGCTCCTTAGCTTATTACCGTGAAGAGGGGCCAAAACCAAATTGGCATGAGTTGAGGAATAGAAAATGAGAAAGTAGAGAGACCAAATGTAGGTATCTTTTTCAAGAAGTTTGGCTATAGAGGAAAGAAGAGAGGCAGGCAATTTATAAAAGAGTTCTTGCTTCTCATTTAATGTAGTTATTTTGTTGTTTTCATCCTCCTTACAAATGAGGGTCGCAGTCTTGGTTAGTCCCTTTAGACTCTCCAGGCTGTAGAAAGTGTTCGTCTTCTGGTCGGGCGTGGTGGCTCATAATCCCAGCACTGTGGAAGGCCAAGGCGGGCAGATCATGAGGTCAAGATATCGAGACCACCCAGGCCAACATGGTGAAACCCCGTCTCTACTAAAAATACAAAAATTAGCTGGGCATGGTACGTGCCTGTAGTCCAGCTACTGGGGAGGCTCAGGCAGGAGAATTGCTTGAACCCGGGAGGCAGAGGTTGCAGTGAGCTGAGATCATGCTACTGCACTCCATCCTGGCGAGAGAGCGAGACTGTCTCAAAAAAGAAAGTGTTCATCTTCCTTACAGTGAGCCGGTGTGATTGGAATGTCATAGTCATAGTCACTGTTGAACAATGTTAATACTTATACTTAATGGGTGAGTTTTCTTTTCTAGTAAAATAATTCTCTGAATGCTAAGTAAAAGTGATAAAATTACAAATCAAAATTTTTCTGATCATAAAAATTATAGACAAGATATTTTGTATAACTACTTGTTTTATTCATGAAGCCCTTGCCATCTTAATTTTTTCCTCATATTTTTCTCCCTGTCTTTCTTCTCCCCTTCACTCCTTTTTGTTGTAGGTGTGGCAGAGAAGACACAGCTTCTGAAATTGAGTGTACCTGCTACTTTTATGCTTGTGTCTTTAGATGAAGGTCCAGGTCCTCCAATCAAATACCAGTATGCTGAATTAGGCAAATTATACTCAGTAGTGTCACAGCTGATCCGCTGTTGCAATGTCTCTTCAAGAATGCAGTCTTCAATCAATGGTAAATTTGAATGCTCCATTCTTTACACTAGTTTTTTTTGTTTGTTTTGAGACAGAGTTTTGCTGTTGTTGCCCAGGCTGGAGTGCAATGGCGTGATCTCGGCTCACTGTAACCTCCGCCTCCCTGGTTTAAGCCATTCTCCTGCCTCAGCCTCCCAAGTAGCTGGGATTACAGGTGCCCACCACCACGCCCGGCTAATTTTGTATTTTTAGCAGAGACGGGGTTTCGCCATGTTGGTCATGCTGGTCTCGAACTCCTGACCTCAGGTGATCTGCTGTCCTCGGCCTCCCAAAGTGCTGGGATTACAGGTGTGAGCCACCATGCCCAGCCCTCTTTACGGTAGTTTTTAAATGCTGCTGGGCATATATAGTACTAAGAGTCTGGAGGAAGATTTTTGCTTTGGAATATTTTAGCCCTGTACCCTTTTTACGTGTTTAATGGGGATCTTTTTTCTGTCTCCTTGTGACTGAGGTTGATACCATGTTTATGAAACAGTTTAAGAATTAACTTTTTAGGCTGGGCTCAGTGGCTCATGCCTGTAATCCCTATGCTTTGGGGGAGGCCAAGGCAGGAGGATCACTTGAGCTCAAGAGTTTGAGCCTGGGCAACATAGCGAGACTTCATCTCTACTAAAAATTAACAACAAAAAAGTTGGCTGGGTGTGGTGGTGTGCACCTGTTGTCCCAGCTACTCAGGAGACTGAAGTGGGAGAATCACTTCAGCCCAGGAGATCAAGGCTGCAGTGAGCTGTGGTCACGCCACTGCACTCCAGCCTAGGTGACACAGTGAGACCCTGTGTCCAAAAAAAAAAATTAACTTTTTATATTTAGATTTTGCATTTTTATATCTTGGTATATCTATCTGATCATTATAATGCATAATGTTACTTTCTTCGTTGTGCTTAGGAAACTTGATTTAAAATGTTATTTCTCTAAAATAAAACATTTGGCCAGACATAGTGGCTCATGCCTGTAATCCTAGCATTTTGGGAGGCCGAGGTGGGTGGGTCACTTGAGGTCAAGAGTTCAAGACCAGCCTGGCAAACATGGCAAAACCCCATCTCTACAAAAATACAAAAAAATTAGCCAGGCGTGGTGACGTGCACCTGTAGTCCCAGCTACTCGGAAGGCTGAGGCAGGAGAATCACTTGAACCTGGGAGGTGGCGGTTGCAGTGAGCTGAGATCGCCCCATTGCACTCCAGCCTGGGCGACAGAGCGAAACTCCATCTTAAAAAAAATAAAAAAAAATTATAGGCTATTTTCTATCGTGAAAGTTGTGTATTATTATTGTGAAGAAGCTTATTAGTTTTTTATTGGTGACAAATCTGTATTCTAGGTAATCCTCCTCTTCCCAATCCTTTTGGTGATCCTAATTTATCACAACCTATAATGCCAATTCAGCAGAATGTGGCAGACATTTTATTTGTGAGAACAAGTTATGTGAAGAAAATCATTGAAGACTGCAGTAATTCAGAGGAAACCGTCAAATTGCTTCGTTTTTGCTGCTGGGAGAATCCTCAGTTCTCATCTACTGTCCTCAGTGAACTTCTCTGGCAGGTAAAAGGAAAATAACATTTGTATGTTTATAATTTGATTTGTTATTCCTTTCATTAAGTTACTCACCATGTCTTACTTGTTTTTAGGTTGCATATTCCTATACCTATGAACTGCGGCCCTATTTGGATCTGCTTTTGCAAATCTTACTGATTGAGGACTCCTGGCAAACTCACAGGTGGATACTCTTTTTGTGACTGGAAACAATTAGGCTTGCCCAGGTGTTAGAGTTAACTGAAATTGACAGTCACCACATTTTTTTTAACCTATTGGAGTTCTAGTGAATGTTTTATCTTAAACCTAGGACAAGGGTAAATAACAGGTTCTCCCCTTTTCCTCAGAATTTTATTTCCTTTTTTATTCTTTTTTCTCACTGCCTAAGTTTCATACTTAATAAGCCTGTTTCTTTAGAATGACTTTTTTAATTAAGGAGGAGCTAGCTTGGGCATTTGGTAAATATTTGAATTTCATTAATGATGCCCGAGGATTATTTTATGATTAGATTACATTTGTTTTAGAATTAGTCACTTGAAGCAACTTAGTCATTAGTCACATGAAGTATAATAGTATATGTAAAAAGTCTTCAGGTAAGTACGGTTTCCATTTTTCATGGTACTTATATTCTGTAAAGTCACCACAGACACTGAGTTAGCAAATACTGAACCATTACTCCTAGGAGGAAATACAGAATTAGGTTTCTATAAGCCTCTGTTTACATTTTTATCAACCAGTCAATACATAACCTTGTTGTATGTGTGTTTCTACTTAAAGTCATTTAATATATTTTGTTGACTCATAAAGTTCACAGCCAACAGCTCTGTAACTTAAGCCTGAACTTAAGCTTCTCAACGCATTCTGCATAAGGCACATCACAGCCTTCTTGTGGTTAGGAACATTAGATAGCACTTCAACATTATATACTTGGGTCATTTTAAACATAAAAATAACCAGCAAAAGCACAAATATGTGGAAAATGTGGCACTAAATACACCATGAAGAAGGACACTTGTTTACAGTTTAAGCTGAAACAAGAGAGAATGACACTCTTCTGGACTTCAGCGAGGAACGTTTGTGTTGGACAACTTGATATTTTTGCTGCTCTGTATATGTCCACAGATGACGAAGAAAGCACCTTGATGATTGATTTTGCAGTTATAAATAAAGTTTAGGAAGTAAGCAAATTCACAAATGTGGAATTCATGAATAATGAGGGGATCAATTATAATTAGTTTTTATGAGAACTTTTAGAATGTTAACTTTTTTCCCCCGTAAAAACTAAGGTTATCCAGCTTAACTGGCCCTCAAACTTTCACTAGAATTTTTCTATTTGTTTTTGGGGTTTTTTTTTGTAGTAAAAGTTGAATATATTATCTTTAATCCCAAGAGTTATATAATAGATGATAAATTATGGTATTAGTTGACAGCACTGCCAGGTTTTAGAACTTCCCTTCCCACATGGAAGATAGTATAATTGTTTGGGAAAACAATTCAAAGTCTATGTCGCAGTTTGCCTCCCATCTGCCAAGGTAATAAAACAAACTTAAAAACAAGTTCTGTAACAACAAAATGCTTAAAGAGAAGTAACAATCTGGAGTTTTAGTGGGGATTGCGAAAGCCAGAATTTGCAACTTAGTATTTTCAAATTATCTCCAAATTTACCATAATAGATTTCAAACAAATACTGTAAAAATAGCATTAAACCAAAAATCAATTTTCTTGAGACACAAAAGATAGTAGCTCAGAATTATAGTCATTTATTCAGGCAGTATTCAGTGCCCTTCTAAATATGTTCATAGGATTTGAAAGCTTCCTTCAGAGTAGATTTTAATGAAATCTAACTTTTACTATTTTCTTTTTAAAAAATGCTGTATTTCTGGGCACAGTGGCTTACCCCTGTAATAAGCACTTTGGGAGGCCAAGGCAGGAGAATTGCTTGAGACCAGGAGTTCAAGGCCAGCTTGACCAACATAGCAAGATCTTGCCTCTATTTTTTAAAAAAAGAAAGTACTGTAAGCACTTACAGTTTTAAACCAGTTAATCACATCTTAGCTCTTGTTTGCTTAGAGCAAGTGATAATGGCAAAGACATACGTGCTAGATTAAATGTGGGAGTTACACTTTTGTGTAATGAGATTAGTAAGATACTGTTACATGAATCACTGGCCCAAACGTGAAAATAATTTTCTCATAATGAGCTTTTAGTTCATTCAGTAAACAATGTTCAAATATTTATAGAGTGTCTACCATGTGCCCAGCACTGCTTGGCATCAGGTAATAAGGCAAGTGAAGATAGTATTAATAAAAATGGCATTTGAGAGCAGTTGATGCTAATGGGGAGAAAATATGATATGGCAGAAATAATGATTTAGCACTTCATTGTTACTTGAAAAAACTGAAGGTAAAAGCAATTTATATGTAGTGTTTCAGATGAAACAGCAAGAGGGCCTGAACATGGTTGATTTGTCTGAAATGATTAAGCTTTGCAAAATTGTTGAAGTAATCTGTTTTGTTTGGAAATCATGAATGCATTTGATGGAGGAAAAAAATCTTACTTTGACTTTAAACATACTGTTAAGTAAAATACATAGTGTATATTAGAATCTTTAAATTCTCAGTGTCCAGGTTATGTTTTCTAATTGAGGTAAAATTTACATAACAAAACTCACCATTTCAAAGTATACAATTCAGTGACTTTTAGTACATTCACAATGTTGTATAGCCATTACCACTATCTGATTCCACAACTTTTTTTTTTTGAGAGGGAGTCTCACTCTGTCGCCCAGGCTGGAGTGCAGTGGCGCGATCTCGGCTCACTGCAAGCTCCGCCTCCCGGGTTCACGCCATTCTCCTGTCTCAGCCTCCCGAGTAGCTGGGACTGCAGGTGCCCGCCACCATGCCTGGCTAATTATTTGTATTTTTAGTAGAGACGGGGTTTCACCGTGTTAGTCAGGATGGTCTCGATCTCCTGACCTCGTGATCCGCCCACCTCAGCCTCCTGAAGTGCTGGGATTACAGGTGTGAGCCACCGTGCCCATCCCAGAACATTTTTTTTTATTACCCCAAAAGGAAACCCCTACCCAATTAAGCAGTCACTCACCATTCCTTCTAACCCTGGCAACCACTAATCTGTTCTCTGTCTCTGTGGATTTGCCTCTTCCAGACATTTGGTAAAAACGAAATCATGCAATTTGTGTGTCTGACTTCTTTCACTTAGCTTAATGTTTTCAGAGTCCATCCATGTTACAGCATGTATCATTACTTTATAGCTGAATAATATTTTGTTTTATGGATATATATACACCACATTTTATTTACTGGCACATAATCTTTTTAACACAAAAGAAACAAGGCATGTTTGTGCCCCTACAATCATGTTTTAAGTTAGTTAGTTCAGGGAAAGACAGGACTAGTTGGCTTTGTATTATTACTCTGTTGTAGTTTGGGAGAAACTGAAATGAAATCCTGTGTTATTGGCAAATCAGCCAAATTGTACTATTGCCTGTCAAAATGCTTTGCCTGCCATGTATTCTCATTATTAGAATTCAAATACTGTACCTCCAAATTATGTCACTGAATCCTAACTTGCCTTCAGAGATGCAGTTTTGTAAAAGGTATTGATGTGTAGCAAATTACCCTCAACTACAGCAGTCATAAACTTAGTTATTAACTTTTTTAAAGTTTGCATTACTCTTGAGTGTCCTGAATTCACTTCAGGTAATGTGTTTAAATTACATACATGGCAGAATTATTTTGGACTGGTAATAAGTTAGTAAGAGTGCAGACTCTGGAGTCACACTGCTCCGCAGCTATATGACCTCGGCAAGCTGTGTAACTCTGTGCCAATTTTCTCACCTGTTAAAAGGTTTAATAATAAGGCCAGGCGCAGTGGCTCATGCCTGTAATCCCAGCACTTTGGGAGGCTGAGGCAGGCGGATCACGAGGTCAGGAGATTGAGACCATCCTGGCTAACACGGTGAAACCCCGTCTCTACTAAAAATACAAAAAATTAGCTGGGCGTGGTGGCACGTGCCTGTAGTTGGGCTGAGGCAGGAGAGAGGCGTGAACCTGGGAGGCAGGACTTGGCAGTAAGCCGAGATGGTGCCACTGCACTCCAGCCCAGGCCGTCTCAAAAAAAAAAAATAAAATAAAAAATAAAGGTTTAATAATAGTACCTATTGTCTAATGTTAGATTAAATGACTAAAAGACATTATTGAGTGGCACATAGTAGGCACTCAGTATATATTAGCTATTAGATTTTAGACGTTTTTATTTTATATCTGGTTCTCTTTCAGAATTCATAATGCACTGAAAGGAATTCCAGATGACCGAGATGGGCTGTTTGACACAATCCAGCGCTCTAAGAATCACTATCAAAAAAGAGCATACCAGTGTATAAAATGTATGGTAGCTCTATTTAGTAACTGTCCTGTTGCTTACCAAATCCTGCAGGTGAGGATTTTTTTCTTATAATTTTGTAGAAATCTTAATCAGAATTAAGGATTCTGTTTTAAAAGAAGAGAATCATGAGAACTTGGGGTTGTCATTTTAAGTTAACTTTGAAGTATTCCAAATCCTCTTATCTGTATGGTTTTATTTTCTTTTGCAGGGCAATGGAGATCTTAAAAGAAAGTGGACCTGGGCAGTGGAATGGCTTGGAGATGAACTTGAAAGAAGACCATATACTGGCAATCCTCAGTACACTTACAACAATTGGTCTCCCCCAGTGCAAAGCAATGAAACGTCCAATGGTTATTTCTTGGAGAGATCACATAGTGCTAGGATGACACTTGCAAAAGCTTGTGAACTCTGTCCAGAGGAGGTAAAAAAAGCCACCAGTGTGCAGCAGATAGAAATGGAAGAGAGCAAAGTAATTATTTTGTAGGCCAGTGTTTATGTATTAATGATATTATTAAAAGATTATGTTGAAGTTTTGGGTTTTGAAAAATGTTTATTCGGCTGGGCACGGTGGCTCACGCCTGTAATCCCAGCACTTTGGGAGGCCGAGGCAGGCGGATCACCTGAGGTCAGGAGTTCAAGACCAGCCTGGCCAACAAGGTGAAATCCCATCTCTACTAAAAATAGAAAAATTAGTCGGGCGTGATGGCAGGCGCCTGTAATCTCAGCTACTTGGGAGGCTGAGGCTGGAGAATGACTTGAACCCAGGAGGCACAGATTGCAGTGAGCGGAGATCGTGCCAGTGGGCTCCAGCTTGGGTGACAAGAGTGAAACTCCATCTCAAAAAAAGAAAAGAAAAGAATGTTTATTCTATGTCATTTTAAGCTAACGAAGGGAGCTTTCTTTTGGAGAAATTTCTGTGAAATTGCCTGAAATGTAGTAATTCTGAGAGAATGCAAATCAGGTTTTTTGTTTTGTTTTGTTTTGTTTTTTCCCCAAGTTCTTTATCTGCAGTAAAAGAAAAGTTGCTAATGGGTCAGTTTTGTAGATTTTTAAAATTTATTTCAAATAGAAAAAGTTAAAAGTAAACTTGAGTTTGCCTACGTAATTTTTTATCTTGAAATATTCAAAATTAGGAGCCAGATGACCAAGATGCTCCAGATGAACATGAGTCACCTCCACCTGAAGATGCCCCATTGTACCCCCATTCACCTGGATCTCAGTATCAACAGGTAAACAGGAGTCAGTTTATGATTTTATCCCCTAGAACTGGGTTTTATGCTTAATTTTAGAGGATGGCTCAATTGTTTGTTGTGACTACAAACTAAGAAGTAGGATTATCTAGACTAGCTTTGGGAGCATGATCCAGAAGAGGGATGGTTTGGAGTGGGGGTCATGGTGTAACATGTTTGAACTTAACCACTGTAGGGTTTTCCTTGTCAAGAAGGTGTCCTTCTTGTGCTAGTAGTTAATAAAACTGTATGAGAATTTATATCAACATAAAATGATCATTGTTTAGTGCAAAGGATTGTGGTGACATTTCCGGTGAGGTAAAATCTTCACCTGGATTCTAAAAACATTATTAAGATATGGCAATGAAGTAAGAAGTCCTTGGTTACTTAGCCACAGGTTTCAGTGATGGTAAAAATCACTGGAAAAAAAAGGATTTGGGTAGATTTCCATAGGTGATTAAAGTAAATAAACTAGTAAATAAATAGCAAAAGAAATGAGATGAAGAAACATTCTAAATGATAACTTTTTCTTTCTGAAACCAAAATGTGACTAAATCAACTCTTGTGAGGCAGTGGTACTCAAACTTGAACAGGCGTGAGTCTCCCTGGAAGGCTTGCTCCAGCAGAGAGCTAGATGCTACCCTAAAGTGTCTGATTTCATAGGTCTTCAAGGGGCTGGAAAATGTACATTTCTAGCAAGTTCCCAAGTGATGCTGCTGGTGGTCCAGGAACCATACTTGGAGAAACATTTCAGGCATTCTTTCTTACATTTCACTGTGTACATAGAAGCAAACTGAATAGTTAGGAAGTACACATTCAGCATACTTATTTTCATCTATAGAAAGTAAAGCCTGGCCAGGCGCGGTAGCTCATGCCTGTAATCCCAAGACTTTGGAAGGCTGAGGCAGGTGGATCACCTGAGGTCAGGAGTTTGAGACCAGCCTGACCAACATGGAGAAGCCCTGTCTCTACTAAAAATACAAAATTAGCCGGGTATGGTGGCGCATGCCTGTAATCCCAGCTACTCAGGAGGCTGAGGCCAGAGAATCTCTTGAACCCAGGAGGCAGAGGTGGTGGTGAGTCGAGATAGCACCATTGCACTCCAGCCTGGGCAACAAGAGCGAAACTCCCATCTCAAAAAAAAAAAAAAAAAAAAAGTTAAGCCTAAAATCTTGGCTTGGCTGATGGAGCATGTACAGAAAAATGAGAGCACTGTAGGGTTCAGACATTTTAAAAGGTTAAGGAACCAAATCCACAAGGAAGGTTAACTTCCTTTGACCCTGAGAAAGCTCTTATGTTAATCATGCCTGGTTACTTTATCATCTTGAACATTGTTCTGTTTTTAATCAGCATTATTGTGAGTTCAGGGTTACTGCTCCTATATATCTTACATCATGGTTAGTCAATCGGATTTAGCATGTGGTGGAAGGTCAATAGATGCTCATAGATCATTCTCTGAAAATTTTTTACCAAGAGCAACAGTGGTTAATCCTTTATTTGCCAGACTTGAGTCTAAATAATTTTTGGCACTAAAAATCACTTTGGCCAAAGATTTATGTGGACCTACACAATCACTGCTCTTATTCAGGGTTTTGGGGTTTGCATTTACACTACGTTTTTCAAGCCTTTTTTTGTTTTTGTTTTTGTTTTGCACTATAGTAGTCCAAGGGTATTTACAGAGTAAGTCCCAAGAATAAAAGTATACATTTCCAGAGACTTCAGACCATGATTTTGAAGTTGTTTTACTATGTGAAAAGTTTTAACATACAGATCTCTTCTCCTTTCCCAGAATAACCATGTGCATGGACAGCCATATACAGGCCCAGCAGCACATCACATGAACAACCCTCAGAGAACTGGCCAACGAGCACAAGAAAATTATGAAGGCAGTGAAGAAGTATCCCCACCTCAAACCAAGGATCAATGAAATGCACATAATTAACTGGTTCCATCAAGACTGTGCACCCAGGCCTTACAGTCCAACCTTTTTCTGTGTCTGGCTAATATTTAAAACTAGAAAAACTATTCCTAATCAACATGGAGTGGAGAGTTTATTCACTGTCTTATCTGCAGAAATTTGCTGTCAATAATATAACCCGCCTGCAGTGGAAAGTGTATAGTGTTTTGTAATAAATGGCCTGATGCTAATGTGTAAATGGCAAAGGTGTATATAGTATATTAATGTTGACTGTTAATTCTTAAGCAAGAAACTTTTTTCTTGATGAGACTCACAGATCTACACAAACTACAAAAGTTAATTTTCTTGTTAAACCCACTGCACTCTGCAACCAGTGTTGCCTGCCTCATGGCAGTTGGATCAGCTCCTTTACAAAAAAAAAAAAAAAAAACAACCAACAGCAACAAAACAGAGCCCATCCATGTCAACCACACCAATAGTTTCATGTTAATTCTTTGCCACTGGAGTCAATTTTGCTATGAGCAATGTAAGGCTGGTAACCTTTAAATTATTTGGTTGATGTGGAAAATTGGTGATGTAACACTGTTTCTAGATTTTTTTCATTGCCTTTTTATTCTGATATTAGGTTAATCACTTTGAAGCTATAGTTATGCTGTAACATTTAGCATGGCTTCACACCAAGTTAGTGTAGCCAATGAGGAAAAAGTTACCATAATGACAGCAGTTGTCCGAGAAGTGACAGCTGTATTACTCAGAGCTTTTACTTCTTACACCTAGAATATTAAAATATAAAACAAGGGGAGAAATGTGACAAACAGGCTATTTTCAGTTGCATATATGTTCCTTATATATAATGTTTGACAGTTCAATCTCTGGGTGGAATAAAGAACACTTACGTATCAGTAATGGGAATTTTTAAAGATTTAAAACAAATATGCAAAAATTTGCTATGCCAAGATGCTGGAGCATAATAGAAGACTGTATTTGGTGTGCTTGTTTTGTTTCTTTGGTAGAGTTTATTAGGTGAATCTTCTAAAACTTTCCTTCTGTTGGATCCCAGTGACGTGGAAGTCATCAGAACCCCACGGTACTTGGAGTACCTCTCTGCACCAAGATAGCTGGCTGATTTTCTGCTCAGTCACAATTTTACTTGAAAGCAAGAATTGTCCTAGCTCCTTTTCCATTATTCCAAAACGTTTAACATTCAAAGCCAGGGTCTCATTAAAAAAGAAACTACTGGTTGATATAATTGAGATATCACAATTTCAGAATAAACATTTGATTAAAAATAAGGAACTCCTCAGTTCATACTGTATTTAAAAGAGAATTGGTAACTTGAATGTGTGTAATTTTTTGGAACCTGTCTAAAAACCAAATACCCCTGCAAACAGATACAGCCCACCCTATTCTATTTAAATATTTTGCTGTTTTATTTTATAGAAATTATTTTGCTGAATTCACAAATAGAATTTGATTTAAGAAGAACTTTTTGTCCTGTGGTGTGTTTTTGGTTTTTTTTTTTTTTTGGTTACTTTTTTGTCCTTTTTTTTTTTTAAAGAGGACTGCATATTAAAATTCATTCTGTGCATAGCATGCCTAGGCATGACACTGATTCAGGATTTCAGTCACATCAAGTTTTTGTGCACAGATTTGACCTTTGGCCCTCTACTGAAGATTTTGAGAAATCAGGATGTTGACACTGTAAAAGTTTCCTAACATAATCTTGTACTTTTTGTATGTTTTTTATATACATGTATATTTAATGAGCACAAGCTTGGTTGTATTTTTTACAATTCAGTTAATAGGGAAATGTTTTGTCAAAAGGCTACACTTGGAACTGAACAAAGCAGAAACAAAATTGAGCATTGCATTATTTTGTGATTAAAAGGGGCAGGTATTTAAGATAAAGCTTTGGGTATCTTATTTGTAGTACTGTATACTCAACCTGTGCTTCTAGGTGTTCCTGTAGGACATTTTGACACCGATAGTTTTTACTTTGAGTGAAAGTCACACACGGTGTTTGCAATTCCAACTGATTTTTGTTTTGTTTTTATTTTTTTGTTGTTTTCTTCTTTGAGATGGAGTCTTGCTCTGTCACCCAGGCTGGAGTGCAGTGGCACAATCTTGGCTCACTGCAACGTCGCCTCCTGGGTTCAAGCGATTCTTCCGCCTCAGCCTCCCGAGTAGCTGGGATTAGAGGCACCCACCACCACGCGCAGCTAATTTTTGTATTTTTGTAGAGACAGGGTTTCACCACGTTGGCCAGGCTGGTCTTGAACTCCTGACCTCAGGTGATCTGCCCGCCTCGGCCTCCCAAAGTGCTGGGATTGCAGGTGTGAGCCACCGCGCCTGGCCCCAGTTGATAGTTATTTTAATTTAAAAGTTCCTCAATTCCAAGCTCTTTAAACGAGTGAAATAGGTTAACTTTATTTGGATGAGTTAGGTGTACCATCTCACCATCTGAGAGGAGATTTATATATTTCCTGCTGCTCCTTAACAAAATATGTAATGTACTTAAAAACTTTAATGGCTTCCTAGTTGAGAGAAAACTTGACATATAAAAGGCTGTGAATTTTTCTGCTTGGAGGAAGAGCCCAACCTTGGTTGCTTTGAATTTACAAGCCCCCTTGTGCCAGGTGAGGGGCTTGTGAGTCATTTTTGTCTCCATTTGAGGAAGAGTGGTATGTGTTGTGACTAGGAGCAAGGGAAAGTGGAGTTATTTTTGTTTGTGCAAATTATTTTCTATATTTAACTCAAGCATTAATGTATAACCAGAAATTTAAAGATGCATGTTGTTGCAAGAGCAACATAATGGTGATTTTGAGGTCTTTTTCTGAACACAAGTGGCACGTTTTAAATTTCGAGTCTTCAAAGTGCCTAAGGATTATTTAGTTCTCCCTCAACTGATTTTTTGAGCCATATATTTCCTATTTTAAATGTTTGCGGAATCGCCAGTCTTCCTTTGAAAGAAACAGCCCCCAGAATTCTAAATGACACGATTATAGAAGACAGTAGAATGTGTTACCATAAAGACTGAAGATATTTTAGTTGTAAAACCATGTGAACAAGGGCTTTTGCCCTATTCTATCTAAGTGTTTCAGTGCACAACTTGTTAAACCATGTTGCTGCTGTTTCTAAGCCCTCCACCAACTGAACTTTCATGTTTAGCATTGTAGAGGCAGAAATAACATACTAGGGTTTTTTTCTTTCATTGATTTTTCTCCTGGTGATAATTTCCCAGCCTTGTGTCTTTTAGCTGTTGTGTATACAAATTTAGAATTAAAATGTTTTCTATTTTTTTCATGATTAACTTAGTGAATAACTTAAATCCTTAATCCTCGTAGTGGTTAGAAAGATGAGACACTTTTGACTTACATTTGTAAATGAAAACAAGTTGTGAATATTCAGATGACTACTTCGAAGTAATTCAGTTTTTTTATTAGTATTTTTCCAGCTTATGTTTTCCCATGAGCTATTTTACTTTGCTGAATTTTGTGGTTAATTTGGTGGATATATCCTGCCTTATTTAGGATTATAGCTGGATAAGAAAATTGCCTTTTCATTGTAAGTGCCCAGTTTTGGTCTCTAGTTTGAAGGTACTACATACTGCCGATAAAGGAAAACACTCCCCTACACCCCAGTTTTTGTGTTACCAAGAAAAAAAAAAACAGTATTGGTTTCATAGTAGGACTCAACCAGAATTAGTCCTACATATATGTGAGTGTTCAGTTTTTGCAAATAAGGTTTTTGAGTGTGATAAAACACTACAGAAGTGCTAAGTGTATTGAGAATTTGCTGCTGATTGTATTTATAACAATTACTTTACGTTTGCAGAAATTTAGCACTTTCCCTCCAAATTTATAGGTGTAAGAGAAGCGGGGGCAAGGTGCACCACATTTTAAAACTGCAAATGTGTGAAAATTTATTTAGAGATTCAGATTCCTAAAAGGAAATTTCACCACCCAAGTCATGCACTTCTTAGCCTTTTACAAGCCAACAGACTGACATGAAGATTGTTCACAGTTCCTAAGATTTAGCACATATACAAAAATAAAACTTTATAAATTCAATTTCGGTTTTCCCTTTATTTATTAATACAAGATTTCTAAACAAGGTAGATGTGTAATAGAGCTGAAGGGAATTTTTTAAAGGGAAATGTTTATGAGGAATTCAGCCATCATTGTGTATATCCAAAGTGGATTCACACCTAAGGACCTCAAAGAAATGAGTTGTGATCTAATTGCAGACTTTAGAGTTAAAACTAAGATTCAGCAAACTGTGGTGTTTCAGTTCTCTTAAACTGGAAATAAAGCAGACCACAGGTTTTGAGGGGAGCCACAGAAGTGAAAGTTAACTCTCTAGCAAGTTCCATCTGCTGTTTTTTAGTGTCTAGAAATAGCTCTTTGTTGTCATGTCCCAGGGAAATTAAGATTTCCTCAGAAACCTGGAGGTGCTTTCCTAAAGTTGGGTTACTTCAAGAACTGCTAAAAGACAAATCTCAGATTTTCACTGGATTTAATTTCACTGATTTTTTTAAATAGAAAACTAATATTTAACTTTTCTGCAATTTGGAAGACTCCCTCCAGTTGGATTAGACTGTATTTTAAGTATTTTTAGCTACATGAGTACATCTAACTGAAAATCTACATCACCACCAATATTTTGAATTGCTTCTTGTAATCTGGTAACTTAGAGATAGGCAAAAAGTTGACATCTTTATTTTTATCTGTACCTGAAAGTTTAGATACTCTAAGTTGGGGTTACATAAAACGTTTCAGTAACTTTAGGGAGGTAAAATCTCAAGAGAAATTTCTTAAATTACACCAAAAAACTTTCCTAAATAGAACACGTTTCAGAGCCATTTAAATAAAGGTTGATTATTTTAAGGTCATTCTATTTAAATGGTCAAAACTCAAGAGTAAAATAGGAATCATTTTAGCCATCTGAGAAAACAAGTCTCATGATCCATTAACATTAGACAATATACTGCATTTCAACAAATCCAAGATGCCATTGGTTACAAGGCGCCTCAGCAAGCAAAATCACTGACTTTCATGGATATTAAAACGTGGGATATCCCATCTGGTAGTAATCCTTGTCATGACAAATGTCTTTTCACATCTGGAAATAGGTTTTTGTCGTGGGCTTTTCTCACATTGCTTTTTTTTCCATTAGTGGAACTTAGAAACCCTATTAGAAACCCTATTTTTATGTGTAATTGCTAACAAAGCTGGCCAATTTACAAGTTTATGAAGAAATGGCTTGATGGAACTGAACCTTTGAGGAGTCACCGAATTATTCATGAAGTGCCCTGTGTAAGCGGTCTTCTTGAGATAGTTTTGTGTCGTAGCTTCTGGTTTTCACATGCATTATAGTTAAGACACCAAGTGGACTTTCTTGCTCTGCCAGTATGGTTCAGCTGCCCTGGACTAGTCTGCCTGTCAAAGCACTCCCTATGTTAGAAAATGAGTATAGAGGCCAGGCGTGGTGGCTCACGCCTGTAATCCCACTAGTTGGAAAGGCCGAAGCGGGTGGATCACCTGAGGTCGGGAGTTCGAGACCAGCCTGGCCAACATGGTGAAACCCTGTCTCTACTAAAAATACAAAAATTAGCTGGGTGTGGTGGCGCACGCCTGTAATCCCAGCTACTCAGGAGGCTGAGGCACGAGAGTAACTTGAACCAGAGGCAGAGGTTGCAGTGACCCGAGATGGGGCTGTAGCCTGGGCGACGGAGTGAAACTCTCAAAAAAAAAAGAAAAGAAACTGGCTTCTGTAGCCTTCCCAGCACTAGCCAAACTCCTCAAAGGTAAGCAAGTGGGGGCCACCTTGCAAGATAGTAAGAATTGTGTTCATTTTCTATTTATATTCAACCCTATAGATGTGTTTAAACACAAAATATTCCAAATAGGTACTTTGGATATTGGAACATTTTTTTCCATGGAGTCCTTTTTAGCAATTCAGTTGCATCAGGAATAGAAATGTATTCTTAACAGTGTTGCTGCTGTGTCTCTTAAATCACTTGCCATTAATTATCTTATGTTCTCATCTAATTCTTCCCCCACCCATTAAAACATTGGTACACCTTTGGAGTTCAGAAGTAAGGATGATTTTGGCTGGGTCTTAATTCCCATGCTGCTGGGACCAGAGAGAAGAAAGGATATGCTTCATGGAGGTTCAGAATTGCATTCCCTTCTGACCCACCAACTACTGCCTGCACGATAGCTGTTAACAAGAGGAAGCATTTGCAGGATGTCAAGGAAATGAGTCAACATTTAGGGCACATGGTGTGTTGAGGGAAAGTCCTTCAGAATCCATTTTCCTCAGGTGTCTATATGTTTAGGATGTGGCCCTTATTTCTTGATGTAAACTAGTGGTTTCTGCTGGGTGATTAAGGAAACAACTTTTTCAGGCTGTGTTTAAAATCAATCAGAAACCTAGATGGGACTGCTTAAATTTGGTAAGTTAGTACCATTAAGTTGGGTTTTTGTTTTGTTTTGTTTTGTTTTTGAGACAAAGTCTAGCTCTGTCAGCAGTGGCGCAATCTTGGCTCAGTGCAAGCTCCACCTCCCAGGTTCACGCCATTCTCCTGCCTCAGCCTCCCGAGTAGCTGGGACTACGGGCACCCGCCAACGTGCCCAGCTAATGTTTTTGTGTTTTTAGTAGAGACGGGGGGGGGGTTTCACTGTGTTAGCCAGGATGGTCTCGATCTCCCGACCTTGTGATCTGCCCACCTCGGCCTCCCAAAGTGCTGGGATTACAGGCGTGAGCCATTGCGCCCGGCTAAGTTGGTTTTAAATAAGCTCTTAGGTTGTAGTTAGCCTTTTCTATTGCTCCAAGATTGGATTTTTTATTTTTCATTTTATTTTATTATTTGTTTTTTGAGACGGAGCCTCGCTCTGTCGCCCAGGCTGGAGTGCAGTGGCGTGATCTCAGCTCACTGCAACCTCCACATCCTGGGTTCAAGAGATTCTCCTGCCTCAGCCTCCCGAGTAGCTGGGATTACAGGCGTGTGCCACCATGCCCGGCTAATTTTTGTATTTTTAGTAGAGACAGGGTTTCGCCATGTTGGCCAGGCTGGTCTCGAACTCCTGACCTCAGGTAATCTGCCCACCTTATCCTCTCAAAGTGCTGCGATTAGAGGCGTGAGCCACTGCACCCAATCCAAGATCAGAATTTTTATCTAACAGAAAAACAAAAAACAAAAATTCAGACTTGCACTAAAATGGTAGCAGGTTTGCCTTACTAATGGCCACTGAAGCTTGGTTTAATAACTTAGTAACGTTAAGTGCTAGATAAACTGGATGTTGGGTTGTTGTTTAGCACTTATCAGCACAGCGTTAGACACTGATTATTAGCAGGCCTGGCGCGGTGGCTCACGTCTATAATCCCAATACTTTGGGAGGCCGAGGGCGGTGGATCACCTGAGATCAGGAGTTCTAGACCAGCCTGATCAACATGGTGAAACCCCGTCTCTACTAAAAATACAAAAATAATTAGCCGGGCATGGTGGCGGGCACCTATAATACCAGTTACTCTGGAGGCTGAGGCAGGAGAATTGCTTGAACCCGGGAGGCGGAGGTTGCAGTGGGCCGAGATGGCGCCGTTGCACTTCAGCCTGGGCAACAAGAGCAAAGTTCCATCTCAAAAGAAAAAAAAAAAAAAGGAAGAAAGTCCATAAACCCCACCCATGTTCAAGGGGAGGGGCATCTCACATTGGCCGGGCACGGTGGCTCACGCCTGTAATCCCAGCACTTTGGGAGGCCGAGGCGGGCAGATTACCTGAGGTCAGGAGTTCGAGACCAGCCTGACTAACATGGAGAAACCCCATCTCTACTAAAAATACAAAATTAGCCGGGCGTGGTGGTGCATGCCTGCAATCCCAGCTACTCGGGAGGCTGAAGCAGGAGAATCGCTTGAACCCGGGAGGCGGAGGTTGCAGTGAGCCATTGCACTCCAGCCTGGGCAACGAGAGCGAAACTCTGTCTCAAAAAAAGAAAAAAAGAATAAAAAAGAAATGGCTACAGGATGTCCCTCTCATTCTGTGTTTTTGTCTCTAGAAAAGGATGATAAAGTAACCAAGAGTGACACTTATATTATCAGGTGCTTTTGAGGAGTAATAATTTATCAATATGCAATCCACATTTAGGCTTTTAACTGCTGTTCCACTATGCTGAAGTGCAATGGGCAATACTCATCACAAAAGCAGCTTAGAGCTGTAAACAAAAAAGAGGAATTACTTTTAGGGAAGCTGGTTTAACTGTACAAATTTAAAGTCAAGAATTAACTTAAGATTTAAGGCTAGAACTAAAAGAAAGCATATATAACGTCATACCTGAATCTCCTACTAAATTCTGAAGTTTGGCATTATGTTGGTTTGAAAACAGTTGTTAAAACGTGGCCTTCTGGCCTGGCGCAGTGGCTCACGCCTGTGATTCCAACACTTTGGGAGGCCGAGGCAGGCGGATCACTGGAAGTCAGGAGATCGTAACCAGCCTGGCCAACATGGTGAAACCCCATCTCTACTAAGAAATACAAAAATTAGCCGGGCATGGTGGCAGGCACCTGTAATCCCAGCTACTTGGGAGGCTGAGGCAGGAGAATCGCTTGAACCCGGGAGGTGGAAGTTGCAATGAGCCAAGATCACGCCATTGCACTCCAGCCTGGGCAACAAGAGCAAAACTCCATCTCAAAAACAAAACAAAACAAAACAAAAACTTGGCCTTCTAAATTTGACTAGTGAATGGGGGAAAAGTCAAGTAAGGTTTGTTTGTTTTTTTATTCTGAATTTGTTTACAGATGTACCGTAGCTGAAATACAGTGTTACATTTTGTGTCTAGATTAAAAGAAAATACAGTTGCCTAAAATAATATCCCATATTTTAAATTATGCTGTACATCAATTGCAGTAGTTTTTTTCACCCCACAGTAGTTCTTTGCAATGCGTTTAGCGTGAACTCCCGTTGAGGAGCAGCTTTTGTTACAAATTCGATGTGGGATTACAACTTTGAAAACTGAAATACGCCTTTTATTTTTTTGTAGCTCTGATTTGAACCTCATTTGAAAATAAGTACATTGAAGATTTATACTAACACATTTCCAGTGGCTGAGATCAAGTGTTATAGCCACTACTTTGAATGAAAAGAAAATGTGCTAATGTGCTGTACAAAACACACGGGTCCCAGGAAGAAAATAAAATAGCAGCCCATATTTTCAAGTGACAGCAGGTTGTACCCTGACTCAGCACCAATCCATCCAAATCCTTTAGCAGCTTTAAAATGTGGATGTCAGCCGGGCGCGGTGGCTCACGCCTGTAATCCCAGCACTTTGGGAGGCTGAGGCGGGTGGATCACCTGAGGTCGGGAGTTCGAGACCAGCCTGACCAACATGGAGAAACCCCGTGTCTACTAAAAATACAAAAAATTAGCCGGGCATGGTGGCGCATTCCTGTAATCCCAGCTACTTGGCAGGCTGAGGCAGGAGAATTGCTTGAACCTGGGAGGCGGAGGTTGCAGTGAGCTGAGATCGCGCCATCGCACTCCAGCCTGGGCAACAAGAGCGAAACTCCATCTCAAAAAAAAAAAAAAAAAAAAAAAATGTGGATGTCGCAGGCCCCAGTGGTGACTTCGGTACAGCACCAAAGAAGAAGTGGGCGTGTGAGCTCTGTGTTCTGGCCCAGAGGGGCAATGCCTAGCTCTAAGAAAGCAGTCTGTGTACGGTTCTTCTCAAGTCTGGTCTCCACTCCAAATGTTTTCCTCCATTAGAAAATAAAAGCTTGTTTATTCATATGAAACCCTACCGTGGTGACTTTGATTAAAAATGCATCTCCTTTATAACTTTCGCAAATGGGCTGAATTTAGACTGTGCCTACTTGTAGCCACTTGTCAAGTCTCCAAGACAGGAATTTTTCTCATCTGCATTTCAAAAACTTTTGTCTTTGTTACAATAAACTTTCTCTTCATCAGAAGTTAATTTTAGGCCGGGTGTGGTGGCTCAGGCCTGGAATCTCAGTACTTTGGAAGGCCAAGGTGGGCGGGTCACCTGAGGTCAAGAGTTCGAGACCAGCCTGGCTCAACATGGTAAACCTCTGTCTCTACTAAAAATACAAAAATTAGCCAGGCGTGGTGGCATGCACTTGTAATCCCAGCTACTTAAGAGGCCGAGGCAGGAGAATCACTTGAACCCGGAAGGCAGAGGCTGCAGTGAGCTAAGATCATGCCACTGCACTCCAGCCTGGGTGACAGAGACTCCGTCTCAAAAAAAAAAAAAAAAAAGTTAATTGTGCTGTCATAATCACTCAGGAATAATAATGCTGCAAAGATGTTATGGGACTGAAGAAACAATGTAAAGAAAGGAGGTGGCCGGGCACGGTGGCTCACGCCTGTAATCCCAGCACTTTGGGAGGCTGAGGCGGGCGGATCACAAGGTCAGGAGATCTAGACCATCCTTGCTAACACGGTGAAACTCCGTCTCTACTAAAAATACAAAAAATTAGCCGGGCGTGGTGGCGGGCACCTGTAGTCCTAGCTACATGGGAGGCTGAAGCAGGAGAATGGCGTCAATCCAGGAGGTGGAGCTTGCAGTGAGCCAAGGCCACGCCACTGCACTCCAGCCTGGGCGACAGAGCGAGACTCCGTCTCAAAAAAAAAAAAAAAAAAGGAGGTGAGGGTGGCCATCACAACTGAGGCACAGGTTCTACACGTGTGAAGTACACTTTGCCTTAAATTGTGTTCTCTCCCAGTTGCTCTCTTGATTTGAATATGGGTGATTGAGTCCAACTTGACCTCTGGAAAACTCATCACTCCAGGTGCACAATCATTAATCATGTCTAAAGTAAATAGTTTGGAGAAATCCTAGTGTCAGGCATATCTTGCTGGGGTTTTCTGGATGTACTCAGTGTCTTTTTTTATAAGAAAAGCCAGCTTTCTTACAGACCGTTGATGCAACTCTCACGTTAAAAAAAAAAAAAAAAAAAGAGGGGGGTGGGGGGCGGATGCTGTGGCTTACACCTGTAATCCCAGCACTTTGGGAGGCCGAGCGGGGGCGGGGGGGGTGGTGGATCACCTGAGGTCAGGAGTTCGAGACCAACCTGTCCAACATAGCGAAACCCCGTCTCTACTAAAAAATATAAAAATTAGCTGGGCGTGGTGGCGGGTGCCTGTAGTCCCAGCTACTCAGGAGGCTGAGGCAGGAGAATCACTTGAACCTGGGACGTGGAGGTTGCAGTGAGCCGAGATCGCACCACTGCACTCCAGCCTGGGTGACAGCGAGACTGTCTTGTGGAAAAAAAAAAAAAATGTCAACCAATAAAATCTGTTAGCTTAGAATTAAAATGGAAAAATTGGTAAGTTTAGCATTGCATTGTTACCTGGATAGGTGGATGCAACCCAAAGTGGTTGGTTGGTGCTGTTGGCTTTTCAATTGCTTCCTTGTATTTACCCTTTTCTTTTCTTTTCTTTCTTTCTTTTTTTTTTTTTTTTTTTGAGACAGAGTTTCACTCTTGTTGCCCAAGCTGGAGTGCCATGGCGTGACTTTGACTCACTGCAACCTCTGCCTCCCAGGTTCAAGCGATTCTCCTGCCTCAGCCTCCTGAGTAGCTGGGATTACAGGCATGCGCCACCATGCCCAGCTAATATTTGTATTTTTAGTAGAGATGGGGTTTCATCACGTTGGTCAGGCTGGTCTCAAACTCCCGACCTCAGGTGATCCGCCCGCCTCGGCCTCCCAAAGTGCTGGGATTATAGGCGTGAGCCACCGTGCCCAGCCAATATTTACTCTTTTCTTTAATATTTTATACATTCAGATTTTGAACATATACACATTTAAGGAATATTATCTTGCCCAACTCTGGTTACTTTTCTTTGTATTTTGTTTGAATTAATTTTCATTGAAAATGATTGGATTCTTTGCTGTTGCAGTGCTCCTGTACACTTGAACTTGGTTTCCTTTTCCTCATGGTACAAAGTCAAAGATAGCAAGGGCTGCAGTGGCCCTTAAGAAAGGACTGGAGGCCAGGCGCGGTGGCTCACGCCTGTAATCTCAGCACTTTGAGAGGCCGAGGCAGGTGGATCACCTGAGGTCAGGAGTTCGAGACCAGCCTGGCCAACATGGTGAAACCCTGTCTCTACTAAAAAAAAAAAAAGGTTTTTGCGAAACTTTAAAAATACAGAGAAATGGCTGGGCTCGGTGGCTCATGCCTGTAATCCCAGCACTGTAGGAGGCTGAGGTGGGCGGATCACGAGGTCAGGAGTTCGAGACCAGCCTGGCCAACATGGCAAAAATCCGTCTCTACTAAAAATACAAAAATTAGTCGGGCGTGGTAGCACATGCCTGTAATCTCAGCTATTTGGGAGGCTGGGCAAGCTAATGGCTTCAACCCAGGAGGCAGAGGTTGCACTGAGCCGAGATCCAGCCACTGCACTCCAGCCTGGACGACATTTCCCCCATCCTCCATTCCATTCCCTTTCCCTACACCAGAAGCAAGCACCATCATGATTCAATGTGTATCCTTCAAGCACAGTTTTTAATGGTGCCCAGCTTTGCTGACAGATGGCCCATTCAGGATGCCACATCAACCCTAAGATAGGGACTTCACAGGGAAAACTGGAAGTGGCGTTTCTCCAGCAAAGGACCAAGAGGATCTTACTTAGTGAATTCCAAAACAAAGAAAATAATCTGCTGCTAACATCAGGAATACTGCTAACATCGTGTGAGCAAAATGGCTGTAACAGAGTATATCCTAGACAAAGGTGTCAGAGTCCAAAAGGAATTGACAATGTTTCTTCAGAAGTGGTCATGAGGCCCTGAGTTGGAAATGGGGTCTCCATGCACATGGGATATGACATGGCTGCCTCCCCCAAATTTGTGGAAATAAGATTTCTAGTCATGATAAGTTTTTCTCACTTATGGTTTGAGTCGTATGAGCAAGAAAAGGATGGTTTTTGTGTCTGTTAAGTTTTCCTTTTAGAAAAGTACTGAGGCCCAACTTTGTGTAGAGCCTTGCCTTGTAGGGGACTTTGATTCTGCCCAAGACAATTCCTCCAGCTTTAAGCTTGGCATCCCAGCAGCCCAACTTTACAATCTTCCCTGAGCAAATAATGACAAATGAAATAGCACTTTAAGCCATCTGTTCAAGTTGGTGCATTTTGCCTCTGGTGTTTATAAACCTGCTCCAATAAAAAGCAAAAACAAAGCCCAGAGTTTAGCAAAAAGCATGGTTGGGTGAGCAGCCAAAAGCAATTTCCATCTCAGAAAGAAACACAATTTTATTTTTATCCAAGATGTTTTGGTAATGTGCGGTTTGCTTCAGAACAACAAATGTGGCGTGTCCTGGTATCTTGAAGCGTCTCTCCTTATTTGAAGAAAAGCAAAGAAATGGGAGGAATGTGGGGAGGATCATAACTTTGTGGTTGTGTGTTTATGTGTAAGCTTGGCTTTGTTGCTGAAATTAGCAATAAGAATCTTCTGGAACATCTGCCTATCTAGTTCATCAAATGATTCTTCATAATGCTTGGGGGTGATTTTCAGGGCTGACCAATGGCGGTTAGCTTTACTTTTTGTTTGCTTTGGGGTGTTTCAATGGGGATTTTTTTCTAATGATTTGCTAAATGATATCACAAGGTAGCATTATTTTGTCTTGTCTACGGAATATCACTACAAAAAGATTGGAGTATTTAGTTCTCAGCAGCAGTAGGATAGCCCTAATCCCCATAACCCTATGAGGTACGTGAAATATCCTTATCTTACTAAAGAAATTTCATCTCAATGGGCTTAAATTTAATAACTTGTCTGGGGTGGCTCAGCAGGACAAAAGATAAACAGGAAATTATTTTCTTTTTTTTCTTTTTTCTTTTTTTTTTTGAGACAGAGGCTTGCTCTATTGCCCAGGCTGGAGTGCAGTGGTGCGATCTCGGCTCACTGCAATCTCCGCTTCCTGGGTTCAAGCAATTCTCCTGCCTCAGCCTCCCGAGCTAGGATTACAGGCATTCGCCACCATGCCCGGCTAATTTTTGTATTTTTAGTAGAGACAGGGTTTCGCCATGTTGGCCAGGCTGGTCTTGAACTCCTGACCTCAGGTGATCTGCCCGCCTCGGCTTCTCAAAGTGCTGGGATTACAGGCGTGAGCCACCGCGCCCGGCCTTAAATCATTTTTTAACAATGAAAATCCATTTTAGAATTAAGGTCTGGCAGACAGTTCTGTTTAGTCTTGTTATGGTAAGGAACATTCTTGCCTGAAACTGCAAGCACTAAGGAAGTGAATTGTGAAGTCTCTGTACCCTATGTTTGTTCCTCCTCTGCTATTTGACATCTTGCTAACTCCACTGGTTCTGTTAAGTCCTTCCGCGCCAGGAACAATATCATAGTGGTAACTCAATTAGTACTTTCTCAGGGATTTGAACCTAGGGCGTTTGACTCCACAATGCAAACTCTGGTGCCTCAGGATCGAATGGATCAAATTCTTTGTATCATAGCTTTGGTCACCTAGGGCCAATGTGAATGATTTACTCAAGAGATATTTCAACCACACAATAATTTGAGTTCTGATCTCTATGTATTAATAAAAGTCCACCTGATAACACATAAGCACTTGTTTTTGTATTTTTTTTTATTTTTTATTTTTTGAGACAGAGTCTCACTCTATTGCCCAGGCTGGAGTGCAGTGGCACGATCTCAGCTCACTGCAACCTCCACCTCCTGGGTTCAAGTGATTCTTCTGCCTCAGCCTCCTAAGTAGCTGGGATTACAGGTGAGTGCTAGCATGCCGGGCTAATTTTTGTACTTTTAGTAGAGACGGGGTTTCTCCATGTTGGCCAGGCTGGTCTTGAGCTCCTGACCTCAGGTGATCCACCCGCCTCAGCCTCTCAAAGTGCTGGGATTACAGGCGTGAACCACCGCACCCAGCCACTTTTTGTAATATTTTTTAAAAGCCTCCAAAATGAGTGATTTCCAGCAGGCTTGCTCTGGGCTTCCTTAAGGACCTCTGAGGAAGCCCTTGCTACCTGGAGACAGCAGCTGTTTTGAGACTGGCCTTTGTAGCCAAACCTTAGAAACCTTCTGAGTTCTGACTGAAATGTACAATTTGCCATGTATTAACGACTAGCAGAATTCTTTTTTTTTTTTTGAGACGGAGTCTCACTCTGTCGCCCAGGCTGGAGTGCAGTGGCACAATCTCGGGCTCACTGCAACCTCTGCCTCCCGGGTCCAAGTGATTCTCCTGCCTCAGCCTCCCGAGTAGCTGGGGTTACAGGCGCCCACCACACCCGGCTAATTTTTCATATTTTTAGTAGATATGGGGTTTCACCGTGTTAGCCAGGATGGTCTCGATCTCCTGACCTCGTGATCCGCCCGCCTCGGCCTCCCAAAGTGCTGGAATTACAAGCATGAGCCACCGCGCCCGGCGACTTGCAGAATTCTTAATAACTTGGTTTCCTGTATTGGATTAAAATAAGTCTACGTGGTTGATCAAAGGGAGAGGAATGAAACATACTTTCAATAAATGGTTTTGTGCCATTCCATTTATCTATATCTTCAGCCTGTTAACTGTTAGGCTGAAAAATTAGAAAGCTGCCTCTATATAACGAATTCTCAACTATGCCAGATATTAACATCTTAGTAACTGGAAAGTGGCACTGCTTTCTCATTAGCATAAATCTACTTGATTGCACAGACATTCTACCCTGGAAGAAAATACATGTCCTGCCCCGACTCCCATGGGATTCAAAGCTATTTTCACTTGGAAAGAAAATAAATGCAGCCCGTAAGCATATTTTTCCCTAAATTGGCTCTTGTGGGGGAAAATTAAGTTTGCTCACCATTAATATAGAAATTTCTAGAAGGTACAAAAGGTTCTGATTTGAGCAGTATGGTTTCTCATTAGCCAAAGACCCCATAGATGCCTATGAAGAAAACTGGGAAGAATAATTGAAGAAGAAAACAAAATAACCAGATGGGATGCTCCCAGGGGTCCCTGGAGGAGGCACTTTGGAAGTGGTTTCTAAACACTGGGTTGGTCCCCAGACCTCATAATCCTTGAGGATTTTGTCTGGTCAAAATGATGCAGAAGGAGAGATTGGGACAACAGAGTAAGATTTTCATAAGACTGAATTTGCTCTATTTAAACAACTATCCTATGAGATTATATACCTTTGGATCTTTTTAAAAGAATTTTTTACAGAAATGGGGTCTCACTATATTGGCCAGGCTGGTCTCGAACTCCTGGCCTCAAGTGATCTGCCCACCTCCACCTCCCAAAGTGCTGGGATTACAGACGTAAGCCACCACGCCTGGCCTCCTTGGACTCTTTTGAAATTCAAATGTCTTTCCTTATATGAAATGACGGTGATAGTTGTGGTTTGTTTGCTTGTTTGTTTTGAGACAGAGTCTCCCTCTGTTGCCCAGGCTGGAGTGCAGCAGCGAGATCTTGGCTCACTGCAACCTCTGCCTCCTGGGTTCAAGCGATTCTCCTGCCTCAGCCTCCCGAGCAGCTGGGATTGCAGGCGCGTGCCACCGCACCTGGCTAATTTTTGTATTTTTAGTAGAGACAGGGTTTCACCATGTTGGTCAGGCTGGTCTCGAACTCCTGACCTCGTGATCTGCCCGCCTTGGCATCCCCAAGTGCTGGGATTACAGGCGTGAGCCACCGCGCCCGGCCTGTTTGTTTGTTTTTTAATTCCCTAACTTGGCACAACAAAAAGTTGGCAAACCAAATTGGTTCCTTTTTTTTGTTTGTTTCTTTGTTTTTGATTTTGATTCAGCGTCTCACTCTGTTGCACAGGCTGCAGTGCAGTGGCGCAATCTCAGCTCACTGCAACCTCTGCCTCCCGGGTTCAAGCCATTCTCCTGTCTCAGCCTCCCAAGGAGTAGCAGGGACTACAGGCACATGCCACCACACCCAGCTAATTTTTGTATTTTTAGTAGAGATGGGGTTTCTCCATGTTGGTCAGGCTGGTCTCGAACTCCTGACAGGTGATCCACCCACCTTGGTCTCCCAAAGTGCTAGGATTACAGGCATGAGCCACCGCGCCGGGCCAGGTCCCGTTTTTTAAAAAGTGTATCAGTTTGTGAAATTTGAGATATCTGAGAGCAGCTCATCTATGGTATCTCAGTAAATGTTGGATTCCAAATGAGGCAAGCTGGAATGGGGCCCCTAGTGTTCACTGACACAGCAAACGTAGGGTCAGCAAACGACAGGGTGGAGCAGAGAGGACAGACGTGTGTTTATTTTCTGTAGCTAAAGGACTTGACAAGTCAAAGAATCCCTGGCCATTAAAATCCAAGGAGTAAATATACCAACCCATGTACCTTACACTGATACAAGCTGTTCACTGATCTGAGTGCCCAGGGAGGGTTCATTCCCTGCATGTGGATTTGGGGAGAGATTCTCTTCTCCTCAGGGCCCAGGGACTGCCTTTTCCAGAACTGGCCACCACAATTTGCCCATCTCTCTTGGCAAAGAAGGACCACCTTGGTCTGCTTGTCCAGGCAGGGCCTCCACAGACACTCCCCTGCCCTCACATGGTCTCCCCTCCTCTTGCTTCCTGCCCTGGCCTGGGTAGACTGGCCGTGCTGGGAGGAAAGGTGGCCCCTCATCATCTCCCCTACCCACTGTCCTGGGCCGTGGCCTCCATGTCCCACACTGTCCCACCCTCCACTCAATTGTCATGGCAAGAGAGTAAGTGAGGATGAAAATATGCAAAATCGGCCGGGCGTGGTGGCTCAGGCCTATAATCCCAGCACTTTGGGAGGCTGAGGCAGGTGGATCACTTGAGGTCAGGAGTTCGAGACCAGCCTGGCCAACATGGTGAAATCCTGTCTCTACTAAGAATACAAAAATTAGCCGGGCATGGTGGTGGCCGCTTGTAATCCCAGCTACTCGGGAGGCTGAGGCAGGAGAATCGCTTGAACCCGGGAGGTGGAGGTTGCAGTAAGCCAAGATTGCGCCACTGTACTTCAGCCTGGGAGACAGAGTAAGACTCTGTCTCAAAAGAAAAAAAAAAAAGAAAATATGCAGGATCACATTTGCTTCCCCACGCCCTTCCACTGCCCAGCATTTCCTACTGTCTTTGCCTTGTCCATCCTCTCATCATGGCGGCAGCCAGGCCAGTCTTGTTCTTTGCCTTGGGGATGTATTAGCAGAAAGTAGAGGAAAAGGGGCTGCTTCTAGCATCCAAGTTTTAAAGGGCCTGGCCCCTGAGAGGCAACAAAATAACTCCAAGTGGACCCTTGATTTGAGGCAACACCTGGTGAGTCCGGGCATGTGGACCCTTTTCTGGTGCAGGCACGTGGACCATCTCTCTTGGACCAGAAAAAGGTCCATGTGCCCGGACTCACAAGGGAGTAAAAGGGTGAGGGAAGGTATGCAGGCCCAGAACAACTGCTCACAGCCCAGCTGGCAGAGGGTGCTAGACCCAGAGGGGCCTGCAGATGAGGGCCAGACACAGCCGCAAAGGCGCGCATGCGTCCTTCACAGTTGCCAACAGGTGGAAACAGCCCAGGCATCCATGAACAGATGAACGGGTAAACAGAATGGGGCCTATCCATACAATGGAATATGACTCAGCAATGAAAAGGAAGGAAGCACTGACGCGTGCTGCAACATGGATGAACTTTGAAAACAGGCTGAGTGAAAGAAGCCAGATACAGGAGGCCATGGTCGCATGATTCTATTGATATAAAACATCCAGAATAGGCAAATCCATAGAGATGGAAAGCAGATTAGTGGCTGCCAGGGGCTGAGAGAGGGGAGAAGGGGAAGTGACTGCTAATGGGCAGGGGTTTCTTTTTTTTTGGAGAAAGGAAAATGTTCTGGAACTAGATAGTGATGATAGTTGCACAAGATTATGAATGCACTAAATGCTACAAATTGCACACCTTAAAATGGTTACAATGGTAAATTTTATGGTATGTATATTTTACCACAATAAAAAAAACTTTTGGCCGGTGAGCTGGCTCACACCTGTAATCCCAGCACTTTCGGAGGCCGAGGTGGGTGGATTGCTTGAGGTCAGGAGTTCGAGACCAGCTTGGCCAACATGGCGAAACCCCATCTCTACTAAAAATACAAAAACTTAGCCGAGTGTGGTGGCGTGTGCCTGTAGTCCCAGTTACTCAGGAGGCTGAGGCAGGAGAATCACTACAGCCCGGGAGGCAGAGGTTGTAGTGAGCCGAGATGGCGCCACTTCACTCCAGCCTGGGCAACAGAGCAAGACTCCATCTCAAAAAAAAGAAAGAAAGAAAGAAAAAACTTTTAATGGTGAACATGGTTAATTATATATGTATTTTACCACAATAAATTAAAAAAAAATTTTTTTTTTGAGACAGGATCTCGTTCTGTCACCCAGGCTGGAGTGCAGTGGTAGTGCAATCTCAGTTCATTGCAACCTCTGCCCCTGGGCCTCAAGCAATCCTCCCATCTCAGCCTCCTGAGTAGCTGGGATTACAGATGTGCGCCACCATGCCCTGCTAAATTTTTTTGTATTTTTTGTAGAGACAGGGTTTTACCATGTTGCCCAGGCTGGTCTCAATCTCCTGAGCTCAAGCAATCTGATTCGCCTGCCTTGGCTTCCCAAAGTGCTGGGATCATAAGTGTGTACAATTAAATTATTATTGACTATAGTCACCCTGTTGTGCTATCAAATACTAGATCTTATTTATTCTATAAATACTAGATGCTATTCTATTTTTTTGTACCCATTAACAATCCACACCCACTCCCACTACCTTTCCCAGTCTCTGGCAAGCGTCCTACACTCTACACAATAAATTTTTAATTAAAAAAAATTTATTTTTTATTTTTTGGTAGAGATAGGTTCTCTCTATGTTGCCCAGGCTGGTCTTGAATTCCTGGCTTCAAGCTATCCTCCTGCCTCAGCCTCCTAAAGTGCTGGGATTACATGCATGAGCCACTGAGCCCAGCCTCAATAAATGCTTTTGTTTGTTTGTTTGTTTGTTTTTTGAGATGGAGTCTCGCTCTGTTGCCCAGGCTGGAGTGCAGTGGTGCGATCTTGGCTCACTGCAACCTCCACCTCCCAGGTTCAAGTGATTCTCCTGCCTCAGCCTCTCAAGTAGCTGGGATTAAAGGCGCTGCCACCATGTCCAGCTAATTTTTGTATTTTTAGTAGAGATGGGATTTCACCATGTTGGCCAGGCTGGTCTCGAACTTCTGACCTCAAGTGATCCACCTGCCTTGGCCTCCCAAAGTGCTGGGATTACAGGCATGAGCCACCACGCCCAGCTGCCTCAAATTTTTAAAAAAACATGTGCCTTCCCCTGCACGTTGCTCCAGGGACGTGCACACACACCCTCTGCCTGGCACACCACAGCTGACAAGGGCTGACAATAGTCAATTTCATCAGAGTGCTTTTCTCACCTAGATCCTTCCTTTCTGCCTCCTCACCACACCCCTTTACCCACAAACAGTGGGAGGGGAGCCCTGGACACTCTCAGCTTCCTCCTGCCCCTGAGTTCCAGCGATCAAAGATAAAATTGAAAACATTAGCTATGCTCACCGCTCCCTGGTGGAAGGCAGCCACCTTCTGAGGAGGTCCCATGGGAGAGTGAGTCCCCTCCCCGTGCATAACCCGACCCCCAAATTGGGGGCTCTTCAGACCTCATCAGATCCTGCACAGGCCCCCCAGGATAGGTGCTTGGGGTGCAGCAGCCGGCCAAGGCGCTGTGCCTTGTTGTCTAGGTAGTGTGCCCACCCGGGCTCCCGGTCCCGCCTGGTCACAAGCATCCCCGTGTCAGCTGATGAACACCCCTGTCCAGCAGGTGCCAGACACCCGAAATCAAGAGGAGTGTCCTGTGCTCCAGGAGCCTGAGAGTGGCAAAGTCCCCGGGGGAGGCGTGATGGTAGGGAAGGCTTCTGACATACCTCTGCAGGGGCCAGGGCCCTGAGTCCCGGGTCCCCATGGTGTGTTTCTGTGTGAAGTCAGTGGCACTGCCAGCGCCGTGGTCATATTACCTAGGCCACAGCTGCCAGGCCTGCAAGCTCTTTCCTACTTCCCTTAGGTGCCCAGACCCAAAGTCAAGAGGACCTTGACCCGTGGGGGTCGTGGGTAATGAAAACCGTCCTGCGAACTTGAACTTCACTAGGGAGGCGGCGCTCTCTCTGCCCCGGTTCTATCACGCGCATCCGTTAGGAACTAAGCGGCACCTGCGCGAGGCTAGGCTTGTTGACATATTTCTTGCTGGCGGCGTCCTCTCGCGTGGAGCACGACTGCGCAAAGCGCCGACAGTCCCCCGAGCGAGGACGGCAGCGAGACTCCGAAGCCCCCTTAGCAACCAAGCCGGTGCCGCTGCCCTCGCGCCGGGACTGCAGCCGGGCCTTCCGAAGTGAGGATATGCTGCCCTCTAGAGGCCGCGGGGTGACATGGCCCATGAGGCTGTCTGGGCAGGGTGGGTTCGGGTGGGAGGAACCAAGGTGGACAAGCCTCGAAGTAAGAGATCTGTTCAAGGTCACAGGGAGTCGGGGCTCATGCGGAGGCACAGATCCAAGCTCTCTGTACTGGGCCCTTTGGTATTCTGTTGGCTCCTATTTTTTTGTTTGTTTGTTTTTTGTTTTAGATGGAAACTCTGTAGCCCAGGCTGGAGGGCAGTGGCGCGATCTCGGCTCACCACAACCTCCACTGCTGGGATCAAGCGATTCTCCTGCCTCAGCCTCCCGAGTAGCGGGGATTACAGGCGTGCGCCACCATGCTGGCTAAATTTTGTATTTCTTAGCTTTTTTTAAGCTTTTTTTTTTTTTTTTTTTTTTTTTTGAGATGGAGTTTCGCTCTTGTTGCCTAGGCTAAAGTGCAGTGGCGTGATCTTGGCTCACTGCGACCTCCGCCTCCAGGGTTCAAGAGATTCTCCTGCCTCAGCCTCCCGAGTAGCTGGGATTACAGGCGCGTGCCACCATGCCTGGCTAATTTTTTGTAGTTTTACTAGAGATGGGGTTTCACCATGGTCTCAAACTCCTGACCTCAGGTGATCTGCCCACCTCGGCTTTCCAAAGTGTTGGGATTACAGGCATGAGCCACCGTGCCCTGCTGCCCGTTATTTATTTATTTATTTATTTTTAGATGGGGTTTCACTCCTGTTGCCCAGGCTGGAGTACAATGGCGCGATCTCAGCTCACCGCAACCTCTGCCTCCTGGGTTCAAGCGATTCTCCTGCCTCAGCCTCCCGAGTAGCTGGGATTACAGGCACGTGCCACCACACCCGGCTAATTTTGTATTTTTAGTAGAGATGGGGTTTCATCATGTTGGTCAGGCTGGTCTCAAACTCCCAACCTCAGGTGATCCACCCGCTTCAGCCTCCCAAAGTGCTGGGATTACAGGTGTGAGCCACCGTGCCTGGCCCTGCCCCTTTTTTAAAAAAGAAAACAATCCGGCTGAGCGCTGTGGCTCATGCCTGTAATCCCAGCACTTTGGGAGGCCGAGGCGGGCAGATCACCCAAGGTCGGGAGTTCGAGACCAGCCTGATTAACATGGAGAAAGCCCGTCTCTACTAAAAAATACAAAAATTAGCCGGGCGTGGTGGTGCATGCCTGTAATCCCAGCTACTCAGAGGCTGAGGCAGGAGAATCGCTTGAACCCGGGAGGCAGAGGTTGCGGTGAGCCGAGATCGTGCCATTGCGCTCCAGCCTGGGCAACAAGAGTGAACCTCTGTCTCAAAAAAAAAAAAAAAAAAAAAAAAAAAAAAAAAAAATCTCATTTCTGTAATCCCAGCACTTTGGGAGGCTGAGGTGGGTGGATCACTTGAAGCCAGGAGTTTGAGACCAGCCTAGCCAACATGGTAAAACCGGTCTCTATTAAAAATACAAACTTAGCCAGGTGCGGTGGCGAGTGCCTGTAATCCCAGGTACTTGGGAGCCTGAGGCAGAAGAATCCCTTGAGCCCAGGAGGCGGGGGCTGCAATGAGCCAAGATCATGCCACTGCCCTCAAGCCTGGGCAACAGAGTGAGACTCTCTCAAAAAACAAACAAAAAACCCTCTCACACACTCATACATACACAGAACTCATGAAGCTTAACCCTCAGAGCCCCTCATTTGCAGAAGACCCTTCGGGGCCTTTAAAATGGGATACGTTTCACATATAGTTTTCACATATGTTTTCACATATAGTTTTCACATATGTTTTCACATATAGTTATTATTGGCCATCCTGGGGTAGGAATGACTTCCAGGAATGATCTGACCTGCCCACCTGGCCTCATGATACTATGCACTATAGCAGCTGGGACTGGGCTGGTGGAGGAGCAGCAAGGTTTGGAATGTACAGAGCCAGACGTTAATCCATGGAAAATTCTTCCAACCATCAAACATGAAAACTTGTAAGCAGATCAAAATGAAAGTTTTTCCTCTTAAGAATATAATCAGGCTATGCGTGGTGGCTTACGCGTGTAATCCCAGCACTTTGGGAGGATGAGGCAGGAGGATCTCTTGAGCTTAGGAGTTTGAGACCGGCCTGGGCAATGTAGGAAGACCCTATCCCTAAAAAAAAAAAATTAAAAAATCAGCCAGGTGTGGCGGTGCATACCTGTAGTCCTGGCTACTGGGGAGGCTGAGGTGGGAGGATCACTTGAGCCCAGGAAGTCAAGTCTGCAGTGAGCCATGATTGCACCACTGCACTCCAACCTGGGTGACAGAGTGAGTGAGACCCAGTCTCAAAGAAGAAGAAGAAAAAAAAAGAAAAAAAAAAATATATATATATATTCAATAATGCAGTAATATAATTGCAAACTCACTATATGATGAAAATATTTTTCAAATATTTCTATATATAACCAATAGAAACTATTCTGACATCCGAGAAGTAAATTGTACCAAAATATTTTTTCAGATCATACCAAAAGAGGAAGAGATAAATTTTGAATAGAGGTAATATATGGGCTCTTAGATTATTAAATAATCTACTTAATAAAATAAGTGAAATACATGAACACAGCAGGAAAACATTTACATTTTGTGCAGATTTGACTAAAATACTGTCATTGATAAAGATAACATAAATCTCATAATAGACTAGACCTCTACAGCAAGAATTGGAGGTCAAATTGGTCCATGAGTATTGCCAATTTAGAGTATTTAAGGTTAGTTCCTGAACATGAAACCTTGATATACCCTGAAAACTTACCGCTTTTATATGAAAGAAACTTGATAGAGGTTTTCCCAAATTTGACAACAATCCTAAAAATGTGCACTGAATTATTAATTATGAAAATGTAAAGCTGACATTTTTCTAAACTATCAGTAACGAAAACCAAATTTCTATCAACCATGTTAGAACAAAAACTGAACGATCTAACTATCTTTATTTATTTATTTATTTATTTATTTTGAGACGGAGTCTGGCTCCGTCACCCAGGCTGGAGGGCAGTGGCACTGTCTCGGCTCACTGCAACCTCCGCCTCCCGGATTCAAGCGATTCTCCTGCCTCAGCCTCCCGAGTAGCTGGGACTACAGATATGCACCACCTCCTATGCCCGGCTAATTTTCGTATTATTAGTAGAGATGGGGTTTCACCATGTTGGCTAGGCTGGTCTCAAACTCCTGACCTCAGGTGATCCACCTGCCTCGGCCTCCCAAAGTGCTGGGATTACAGGCGTGAGCCACCACGCCCAGCCAAAAACTGAATTATCTTTCTATCCTCTCCCTAGAAAATATTATAAAGTTGTGGCCACACGAAAAGGTGATCAAAGAGTATGCAGCCAAAAATTACAGGGGGAAAAAGGGCCATTGAGGTTTGTTAAGCAGTTAACAAAACTTTGTTAGTTTTCTGAATTATATGAAATTTGAGGTATTTCTCAGCTTTGAAAACATTGTGAATTGCGTTTTCTTTCTAATTCTAAATAGGCATCCCTTTCCTACCTAATTTTGCATTCACATTTTGTGGTTTTTAAAACATTTTTATTAAAATTTTTTTTTCTTTTAAATAAAGACGAAATCTTCCTATGTTGCCCAGGCTGGTCTTGAACTCCTGGGCTCAAGCAATCCTCCTGCCTCGGCCTCCCAAAGTGCTGAGATTACAGGTGTGAACCACTGTGCCTGGCCTGTGTTCTTTTTTTTAAAGGGCTTCCCAAAATTGTATAATCTTTAGGGACCACAAAACCTGGGTCCACCCCCATGCATGCATGCACACACGTGCACATGTATGATCGCACATGTGCATGCACCCCAATGCACACATGTACACATATTCCAGAAAATTCATAGAATCACCAAATTATCACAGATTTATTCAAAGCTTGCTCCAAAGAGAATTATTTTTGCTAATTAACTTTACTAATTAAACTATTTTTCCCATTGGTTCCCCCAGTACCTTCTGTTCCTTTAGTGTCACCCCCAAAGAAATTGCAGAGGACCGCTTTGGGCCATTATCGCACAATTCTCTCAGACAGAAGGGGTGGTTTTCCTTCCTCTTTCGTCTGTCGGGTATTTTAAGATTGTCATCATCTGTTATGCGAAAAAAAAATCAAACTTTCATTTTTATGTTAATTTCCATGAGCTAAACGTTCATTTTGTTTTACTGACATTTATAGAAATAGGTTTTTTAGAAGTCTGTTACTCAAAGTTAAGTGGATGCAACCTGAAGAGGGGTACCTCGTCCCCTGAAATCTATGATAACATCCTCCTTGGTAGGGAGGCTCTGGTCCCATGATGGGATTTTTGCTGACCTAGAAGAGGAAATATAAGAGGCATACGGGTATGCCAGATGGTGAAAAATAGGTTTACAGCACCAAAATAGTGTTGTTTCTTTTTTATTAAAAACTAGGCTAGTATTGAATGCCAGAAGGCGCGAAATCCAGCACTGAGTAAGAATCTCCACATTTAGCATTCATCTTGGCACGCATGACAAGGCAGGGGACAGTGGGCGCCCCAGCCTGGTGGGGGGCATTGCTGCAGGCTGGCTTCTGCGGCACACAGGATCTGGGAGGTCCGAGGCTGGGAAGGCCAGCTTGGCCCCCGTTCCCCATCCCCACCACCATCAGACTGGAAGTCCGCAGCTCTGTACTCTCTGACTCACCGCATCTCCTTCATACTAGATTCTAATGTCCAAGAACCAGGAAGGCTGGAACCTTGACCTCCAAGAAGTCCTAGCTTCTTCAGTGTCATTGTTGGTAACTGCCATCTTTAAAAGTTTCCCCCAGGCTGGACGCGGTGGCTCACGCCGGTAATCATGAGCCACCGCCAGATTGGGAGGCCGAGGTGGGCGGAACACTTGAGATCAGGAGTTTGAACCCCGTCTCTACTAAAAATACAAAAAATTAGCCGGGCGTGGTGGTGGACGCCTGTAATCCCAGCTACTCGGGAGGCCGAGGCAGGAGAATTGCTTGAACCCGGGAGGCAGAGGTTGCAGTGAGCGGAGATCGAGTCACTGCATTCCAGCCTGGGTGACAGAGCGAGACACCGTCTCGAAAAAATAAAAGTTTCCCTCAAACCATTAGCAACCAGCCTCCTTCGAGCTCTCCAATTGAGAAACTAGAATTCAAGAGGGTTAGGCTCTTTGCCAGCAAAATCCTTATCACCTGCGTCATCCCTCTCTGAGTCGGGTAGCTTTTGCTGCAAAACCGACCCCCACAAAGCTTAGGGCCTTAAAACACCAACATTTTGTTGTTGTTGTTGTTGAGACAGGGTCTTGCTCTGTCACCCAGGCTGGAGTGCAGTGGCACGATCACGGCTCCCTGAAGCCTTGACCTCCTGGGCTGAATCGATCTTCCCACCTCAGCCTCCTGAGTAGCTGGGACTACAGGCACACACCACCGCGCCCAGCTAATTTTTTAATTTTTTTGTAGAGACAGGGTCTCCCTATGTTGCCCAGGTTGGTCTTGAACTCCTGGGCTCAAGCGATCCCCCCACCTCGGTCTTCCAAGTAGCTAGGACCACAGACATGGCCAGCTAATTTTTTGATTTTTTGTAGAGATGGGGTCTTACTGTGTTACCCAGGCTGGTCTTGAACTCCTGGGCTCAAGCGATCCTTCTGCCTCCGCCTCTCAAAGTGCTGGGATTATAGGCATGAAGCCAAAACGCCAACTGTTGATTTAGCTTTTGCTGCTGCCGGCTGGCAATCTGGGCTGAGCTCAGCTGATACACATGGCTCCCACCTGCATCTGCCAGACTGGCTGCAGATGGGCTGGTCTGGAGTGACCTCAGCTGGTCGGATCGTCGTTCGTCTGCCTGGTCCTGCATCCCCAGCAGGCTAGCCCACGTTTGTTCATAGGGAGGCGGCGGGGTTCCAGGAGAGTGAACAGAAATCGCAGAAATGCTCAAGGTCTCTTGCCATTGAGGCCTGGAGCAGGCACAATGTGAAGTATTCAACCGGTCAAAGCAAGTCCCAAGGCCAGCCCAGGCTCAAGGCCTGCACCTCTTGATTCAAAGAGCTACCCTGCATTGAGAAGGAGTGGGGGCACAGGAAGGGTAATTATTGTAAATAATGCATTGTAAATATTGTATTTTTTCTTTAAAAAGATTTTTTTTTTTGAGACGAAGTCTTTCTCTGTCACCAGGCTGGAGTGCAGTGGCACAATCTTGGCTCACTGCAACCTCCGCCTCCTGGCTTCAAGCAATTCTCCTGCCTCAGCCTCCCGAGTAGCTGGGACTACAGGCGCATGCCACCATGCCCAGCTAATTTTTGTATTTTTAGTAGAGATGGGGTTTTACCATGTTGGCCAGGATGGTCTCGATCTCTTGACCTCATGATCTAACCACCTCGGCCTCCCAAAGTGCTGGGATTACAGGCGTGAGCCACCATGCCCGGCCTTAAAAAGATTTTCTTGTGATAAAATATACATAAAATTTGCCATTGTAACCATTTTTATGTATACAGTTCAGTGGCGTTAAGTACATTTTTAATGCCACTGAACTGTATCTAGCACACGATCATGGTTCACTGCAGCTTCAACCTCCTAGACTCAAGCAAATCCTCCCACCTCAGCCTCCCAAGTAGCTGGGACTACAAGCTAACACCACCATTACCGACGAATTTTTGTATTTTTTGTAGAGACAAGGTCTCCCTATGTTGCCCAGGCTGGTCTCGAACTCCTTGGCTCAAGCAATCCTCCCACCTTAGCCTCCCAAAGTGCTGGGATTATAAGCATGAGCCACTGTGCTCAGCTGCGGATGAGTTCTTGTTCACCTTCCTACAAGGCGCCATGTTTTCATCCCTCTGGAACCTCCCCATGCCCCATCTTCTTGGCCTTTTATGGAGACTTCATTGGATAGGCATGAAGCATGGACATCCATTTAGAAATGTGATTGGGCCGGGCATGGTGGCTCACGCCTGTAATCCTAGCACTTTGGGAGGCTGAAGCGGGTGGATCACCCGAGGTCAGGGATTCAAGACCAGCCTGGTCAACATGGTGAAACCCTGTCTCTACTAAAAATACAAAATTAGTCGGGCTTAGTGGCGTGTGCCTGTAATCCTAGCTACTCGGGAGGCTGAGGCAGGAGAATCACTTGAACCCGGGAGGCGGAGTTTGCCGTGAGCCGAGATCACTCCATTGCACGCCAGCCTGGGCGACAGAGCGAGACTCCGTCTCAAAAAAAAAAAAAAAAAAAGAAATGTGATTGGACAAAAAGGATATGATCTAAGCCTAGCAAGGCCTGTCTGTTCAGATTCTTCTTGGCCTCTCTGTGTGGCATTCCCTCCTCCCGGATATGGGGCGGGATCTCTTCTGAAATGGAGGTCTTATAACCTATGCTGAAGTCAAATAAAATATACAGATAAATCTGAAATTAAAACGTTTTATTTGGGAAGAAAGAATTGCAATTCAGAGCATATATGCAGACTGTCCGGTCTTCGGTATGTCTGAAGAACAAAGAGAAGGTTAGAGGTTTTATAGAAAGGGAAAATGTTACATATTTCTCTTTGAGGAAGCTCATTGGCACTAGTAAGGTTTCAGAGAGCTGGCAAGCAAGCTCTGATTGGAGAGTGTTGGCAGTGGGTAGAACTAGTCTTAGAGTTGCAGCAGTTTGCTTCAGAAGCCATGAGATAAAACTGGTTTCAAGGCCAGGCATGGTGGCTTACACCTGTAATCTCAGCACTTTGGGAGGCTGAGGTGGGCGAATCACTTAAGGTCAGGGGTTCGAGACCATCCTGACCAACATGGTGAAACCCTGTCACTACTAAAAGTACAAAAATTAGCCAGCCATGGTAGCAGGCACCTGTAATCCCAGCTACTCGGGAGTCTGAGGCAGGAGAATAGCTTGAACCCAGGAGGTGGGGATTGCAGTGAGCCGAGATCAGGCCACTGCACTCCAGCCTGGGCGACAAAGTGAAACTCCATCTCAAAACAAAACGAAACAAAAAACAAAACAAAAAACTGGTTTCAGGTCATAGCAGGCAGTTTCAGCAGCCAGGCTTGCAGAGAATTACATTTTTGGAGCAATGTTATGTGCCCTGCCTGCTTCCCCCTGACCTCCTGACTCTGTTTCAGTTGGGTATGTCAAGAATGACCCAATTCGTATGATCTTTTCTTCTCTCTTTTCTTTTCTTTCTCTCTTTCTTTCTTCCTTCCTTTCTTTTCTTTCTCTCTTTTTCCTTCCTTTCCTTTCTCCTTTCCTTTCCTTTCCTTTCTCCTTTCCTTTCTCCTTTCCTTTCCTTTCTCCTTTCCTTTCTCCTTTCGTTTCCTTTCTCCTTTCCTTTCTCCTTTCCTTTCCCCTTTCCTTTCTCCTTTCCTTTCCCTTTCCTTTCCCTTCCTTTTCCCTTCCCTTCCCTTCCCTTCCCCTCCCCTCCCTTCCCCTTCCTTTTCCCTTCCCTTCCCTCCCCTCCCCTCCCCTCCCCTCCCTTCCCTTTCTGTGTGTCTTGCTCTATTACCCAGGCTGGAAGACAGTGGTGCAATCATGGCTCACTGCAGCCTCCACCTCCTGAGCTCAAGCAATTCTTGGCCTCCCAAGTGTCTAGGACTACAGGCACATGCCACCATGCCCAGCTATTTTTTTGTATTTTTTATAGAGGTGAGGTTTCACCTTGTTGCCCAGGCTGGTCTCAAATTCCTGGCCTTGAGTGATCCCTCAGCCTCTCAAAGTGCTGGGATTACAAGCATGAGCTACCACACCCAGCTGAAGTATGATCAACTTTTACACCTACAATCACACAAGATAGGCCAGAGAATTTCTTTTTTTTTTCTTTTTTGAGACAGAATCTTGCTCTGTCACCAGGCTGGAGAGCAGTGGTGCGATCTCGGCTCACTGCAATCTCCGCCTCCTGAGTTCAAGCAATTCCCCTGCCTCAGCCTCCTGAGTAGCTGGGACTACAGGTGTGCACCACCACGCCCAGCTAATTTTTTGTATTTTAGTAGGGACGGGGTTTCACCATGTTGGCCAGGATGGTCTCAATCTCCTGACCTTGTGATCCACCCACCTCAGCCTCCCAAAGTGCTGGGATTACAGGGGTGAGCCACCTCACCTGGCCAGAGAATTTCTTTATAGCCAGCTCCAAGACAGGTAATTTATAAAGAAAAGAGGTTTATTTGGCTCAAGGCAGGAGAATATTAGAGTATATTTTAGTTTCTAAGGTACTATGGTTTGGATACTTAATCCCTCCAAATTTCACGTGGAAATGTGGCCCCCAGTATTGGAGGTGGGGCCTGGTGGGAGGTGTTTGGGTCATGGGGGTGGATCCCTCGTGAGTGGCTTGGTGTTGTCCTCGCTGTAATGAGTGCTCTCTCTCTCTTGCTTCCTGTCTCTCCATGTGATCTGCACATGCCATATCCCCTTCCCCTTCCGCCACGATTAGAAGCTTCCTGAGGCCTCACCAGAAGCAGATACTGGAGCCATGCTTCTTGCATAGCCTACAGAACCGTGAGCCAAATAAACCTCTTTTCTTTATAAACTACCCAGCTTCAGGAATCCCTTTACGGCAATGCAAAAGAACTAAGATATACAGGCTGCCTTGGAGAGAAAAAGGAGCAGGTGAAAGGAGGGCAGGAGAAGCTGAGAGAGAGAGAGATTCTGTTTTCTGAGGCCTAAAGCATCCCAATGTTATGACAAGAGAATGTCTTTCACCTTTATGGCTCTGAAGGCTGTTCTGAAGCTGCTTCAGGAACTAAGGACAAAAGGCCAAATGTTATTTATTTATGTATTTATTTATTTTTTATTTCTTTTAAGATGAAGTCTCACTCTGTCTCCCAGGCTGGAGTGCAGTGGTGTGATCTTGGCTCACTGTAACCTCTGCCTCCCGGGTTCAAGCAATTCTCGTGCCTCAGCCTCCAGAGTAGCTGGCATTACAGGCGCCTACCACCACATCTGGCTATTTTTTTTGTATTTTTAATAGAGACAGGGTTTCACCATGTTGGCTAGGCTGGTCTTGAACTCCTGACCTCAAGTGATCTGCCCGCCTTGGCCTCCCAAAGTGCTGGTATTATAGGCATGAGCCACTGCGCCCAGCCCAAATGCTTTTAAAATATATACCTATTGTTTTAGTCACTTAGGAAATAACAAGGGCTATGGCACTTATCAACCAGGAAGTGTGAACAAAAACCAATATAAATATATCATAACATCACAACATCCAAGCCCAATGTGCCATTACAATGTTGGCTGGAACATCGTGCACTACTTATAAAAATGGGCCTTGGCCAGGTATGGTGGCTCACGCCTGTAATCCCAGCACTTTGGGAGGCCGAGGCAGGTGGATCACCTGAGGTCAGGAGTTCAAGACCAGCCTGACCGACATGGATAAACCCCATCTCTACTAAAAATACAAAATTAGCTGGGCGTGGTGGTGCATCCCTGTGGTGCATCCCTGTAATTCCAGCTACTTGGGGGGCTGAGGCAGGAGAATGGCTTGAACCCGGGAGGCAGAGGTTGCGGTGAGCTGAGATCATGCCATTGCACTCTAGCCTGGGCTACAAAAGCAAAACTGCATCTCAAAAAACAAAGCAAAACAAAACACCCCAAAATGACTGAGTTCTGGGAGCTTCTGAATATCTGCACACGTGGAGGTTCCTGGAGGGTGGTACACCTGGAGGGGGCATGGAAGCTCCGCACCCCTTCCCCCATACCTTGCCCTATGTATCTCTTCATCTGTATCCTTTGTAATATCCTTGATAATAAACTGGTAAATGTGTTTCCCTGAGTTCTGGGAGCCCCTCTAGCAATTTTTTTTTTTTTTTTTTTTGAGACGGAGTGTCGCTCTGTCGCCCAGGCCGGAGTGCAGTGGTGCAATCTCATCTCACTGCAAGCTCCGCCTCCTGGGTTCATGCTATTCTCCTGCTTCAGCCTCCCGAGTAGCTGGGACTACAGGTGCCTGCCACCACGCCCGGCTAATTTTTTTGTATTTTTAGTAGAGACGGGGTTTCACCGTGTTAGCCAGGATGGTCTCGATCTCCTGACCTCGTGATCTGCCCGCCTTGGCCCCCCAAAGTGCTGGGATTACAGGTGTGAGCCACCGCGCCCGGCCCCCTCTAGCAAATTAAATGAACCAAAGGAAGGGGTGGTGGGAACCCCGATGTATAGCTTGTCGGTCAGAAGCACAGGTGACACAACCTGGGGCTTGCCATTGGTATCTGAAGGTGGGGGCAGTCTTGGGGACTGAGCCATCAACCTGTGGGATCTGAAGCTATCTCCAGGTAGAGAGTGTCAGAATTGAATTGAATAGAATTGGAGGACACCCAGTTGGTGTCCACTGCAGAACTGATTGCTTGATTGCTGGTGGGGAGAAATCCCCACATATTTTGGGGTCACGGAAGTCTTCTGTGTTGATTGTTGTGTGAGACCAGAGAAAAGACAGTTTGTGTTTTTTCCACTCAGACTTTGGCTTGCTAGAAAACAAATAGAGAGGCCGGGCGCAGTAGCTCATGCCTGTAATCCCAGCACTCTGGGAGGACGAGATGGGTGGATCACCTGAGGTCAGGAGTTTGAGACCCGTCTGACCAACATGGTGAAACCCCGTCTCTACTAAATGCAAAACATTAACCAGGCATGGTGGTGCATGCCTGTAATCTCAGCTACTCTGGACGCTGAGTCAGGAGACTTGCTTGAACCCGGGAGGTGGAGGCTGCAGTGAGCTGAGATCGCACCACTGCACTCCACCCTGGGCAAGACAGAGTGAGACTCCGTCTCAAAAAAAAAAAAAAAAAAAAAAAAAAAAAAGAAAAAAGAAAATAAAAGAAAAAAAGAAAAGAAAAAAGAAAAAGAAAACAAATGGAGGCCCCAGCTTGGAGTTCATTGCCATGCCTGCTCTAGCCCCAGCAGTAAGAATTGCTTCTTACTGGACTCAGCGTCAGCAGTGCAATTCTTACTGCACTGATTTAGTGAGCATGACTTAGCGATCACTCAGACAACTGCTCTCCCACGTGAGGATGGTGAAAAAATGACGCTGCAGCCAGCGTCAGAAGTTTCGTTTTATAAGCAGTCGTGCTGTGCTGTGCTGTGCTGGCAATGGTGCCCTGTGGTTACCACTTTCTTACAGAGCTCACAGAAGGTGTGCTTCAGCTTTGGGATGCTGAGATGAATGGGCTTTGGAGAGAATTTGACAGTTCAAGAAAAACACTTCCGTTTTTAGACATGCATATTTAGCTGTTTGGGAATGCAATTGTTTCCTTCTTGAATGTCAAATATAAGAGTGCTACAGGCCAGGCACGGTGGCTCACGCTTGTAATCCCAGCACTTTGGGAAGCTGAGGCAGGCAAATCACTTGAGGTCAGAAGTTTGAGACCAGCCTGGCCAACATGGCAAAACCCCGTCTCTACTAAAAATACAAAAATTAGCCGGACATGTTGGCGGGTGCCTGTAATCCCACCTACTCGGGAGGCTGAGGCACGAGAATCGCTTGAACCTGGGAGGTGGAGGTTGCAGTGAGCTGAGATCACGCCACTGTTCTCCAGCCTGGGTGACAGAGCAAGACTCAGTCTCAGAAAAAAAAAAAAAAAAAGAGTGCTACAGTCACATGACCATATTTGTGCTGAAATCCTGTTTCTTACTATCATTCCCATTCCATTTCGTTGAGACTTGTAACCGAAAGAGGGTCAGGTTGCTTGCCACTTGCAGAAAGAAGCCAAAATAAGAGCAAGTGTGTTAAAAAGAAAGTAAATTTCATTATCCGTTGCTAGCAAGGAAAGGCTGGCCAGAATCCTTTCCAAAAATTGCCATTTTCCAATTTCTGGAGAGGGGGCCCTGGTTTAAGAAGAGGGGCTTGGACTGCAGAAGAGGCACGGGAGGCTAGGAGGTACCAGGTGGCATGTCTCGCTCCAATGGCTTCTTTTGAATTATTGTTCCATCTGCTGAAGGGGCCGGCACCATCGTGAGTCCACGCAGCTCACAAATCAATCGCAGTCAATCTCTAGCTGAGCGTGAACTCCAGCCTTGAAGTAACCTCCTGCTGAGGAGAGAATTCCAGGGATATCTGGTCCGTGTCAGAATTCAGCTCTGGAAACTTCTAAGGAAATCTATAACCAGATAAGTGAGCATGGTGTGAGTTTAGCAAGCATCCAGGTAAATAAGTGTGCATGACACATGAGAGCATAATGTTGGAAAGGGAAGGGCGTTTGAAAGCACGTTTCGTAAGACCAAAGAAAACACACCTGCAGTTTGTCTCAAAGCTATGTCTTGAGACTGAGGAGAAAGGAGGAAAGGAAAACAAGTTTTTAAAACACACTTTGAAGCTAAGCTGGGTCTAACTCTATTGCCCAGGCTGGAGTACAGTGGCGCAATCACGGCTGACTGCAGCCTCGACTTCCCAGGACCAAGTGATCCTCCCACCTCAGCCTCCTGAGTAGCTGAGACTACAGGCATGAACCACCACACCTGGCCAATTATGTATTTTAGTAGAGACAGAGTCTCACCATATTGCCCGGGCTGGTCTCGATCTCCTGGGTTCAAGGAATCTGCCTACCTCAGCCTCCCAAAGTGCTGGGATTACAGGCGTGAGCCACCCCACCTGGTCTCTTTTTCCCTCTTGTTTTTAAAAGATATTTGAAATTTAGCTTTATATTCTGGCCAGGCACAGTGGCTCATACCTGTAAACCCAGTGCTTTGGGAGGCCGAGGCAGGAGGATTGCTTGAGCCCAGGAGTTTGAGACCAGCCTGAGCAATATAGTGAGACCCCATCTCTACAAAAAATTAACAAAAAGTTAGCCGGGCATGGTGGTGTGCGCCTGTGGTGGCCCAGCTACTCAGGAGGCTGGAAATGGGAGGGTCACTTGAGTCCTAGAAGCCGAGGTGCAGTGAGCTATGATCACGCCACTGCACTCCAGGTAGGCAACAGAGACCCCGTCTCTACAAAAAAGAAAAAAAAATGGTCACAGCCATGCATCAGCAGATGTCCAATAATTCCAATGATAGCTGTAATAGTAAGAAAATGACAGGCCCGGCCGAGCGTGGTCGCTCACGCCTGTAATCCTGACACTTTGGGAGGCCGAGGCAGGCGGATCATCTGAGGTCAAGAGTTGGAGACCAGCCTGGCTAACATGGTGAAACCCTGTCTCTACTAAAAATACAAAGAATTAGCCGGATATGGTGGCGGGCACCTGTAATCCCAGCTACTCAGGAGGCTGAGGCATGAGAATTGCTTGAACCCGGGAGGTGGAGGTTGCAGTGAGCTGAGATTGCACCACTGCACTCCAGCCTGGGTGAGAGAGTGGGACTCCATCGCAAAAAAACCAAAAAACAAAAAACAAACAAACAAACAAACAAAAGACCGGACGCTGGGTTACGCCTGTAATCCCAGCACTTTGGGAGGCTGAGGCGGGCAGATCACAAGGTCAGGAGATCGAGACCATCCTGGCTAACACAGTGAAACCCTGTCTCTCCTAAAAATACAAAAAAAAAAAAATTAGCCGGGCGTGGTGGCAGGCGCCTGTAGTCCCAGCTACTCAGGAGGCTGAGGCAGGAGAATGGTGTGAACCTGGGAGGCGGAGCTTGCACTGAGCCGACATCGCGCCACTGCGCTCCAGCCTGGGTGACAGAGAGAGACTCCGTCTCAAAAAAAAAAAAAGAAGATTAAAAAGAAAATGACAGGCTAGGCGTGGTGGCTCACACCTGTAATCCCAGCACTTTGGGAGGCCCAGGTGGGAGGATAGCTTGAGCCCAGGAGTTCGAGACCAGCCTGGGCAACATAGTGATATGGTTTGGCTGTGTCCCCACCCAAATCTCATCTTGAATTCCGACGTGGGAGGTAACTAAATCATGGGGGTAGGTCTTTCCCATGCTGTTCTCGTGATAGTGAATAAGTCTCACAAGATCTGATGGCTGTAAAAAGGGGAGTTTCCCTGCATATGTGCACCTCTCTTTGCCTGCTGCCATCCACGTAAGATGTGACTTGCTCCTCCTTGCCTTCCTCCATGCTTGTGAGGTTTCCCCAGCCACGTGGAACTGTAAGTCCAATTAAACCTCTTTCTTTTGTAGCTTGCTCAGTCTCTGGTATGTCTTTATCAGCAGCATGAAAGCAGACTAATACATATAGTGAGACCCTATCTCTACAAAAAATACACACATTAACTGGGTGTAGTGGCACGTACCTTTGGTCCCAGCTATTTGGGAGGCTGAGGTGGGAGGATCACTTGAGCTTGGGAGGTTGAGGCTGCAGGATTGCACCACTGCACTCCAGCCTGGGAGACAGAGTGAGATCCTATCTCAAAAAAAAAAAAAAAAGAAAAGAAAAAGAAAAAAGAAAAACAAAAAAACCAACATGTCCTTAAGGGAGCCCTGAGATGGCAATTCCCTCTGTTCTCAGGGTGGCAGGGCAGGGGCCCTGGAATAGTCAACTCTAGATGTTTCAAGAGGGCACCCAGTGTGGTAGACTCTGGCTGTGTCTCCCACACTCCCCACAGGTGGTGAGCACGAGTGACCAACTGGCCAAGGAGGGCTCTGCCATTAGACACTATTTCAGTGCCCCTTCTCATCATGGACAAGGGTCCACAGAACTGCCGGGGGCAGAAGGTTCTTCCAGGTTCCCAAAGGCTGAGGGCAGATCAAGGTGTAGCCAACAGATAGGGATGGGAAGAGGTGGCCTGGTAGGGCGGTACCTCCACACCATGCCCTAAAACACCGTCACCACACAGATCAGAAACCTCTGTCTTTTTGTGGCTGGTACGTAATTTTTTTTTTTTTTTTTGAGACGGAGTTTCGCTCTTCTTGCCCAGGCTGGAGTACTATGGTGCGATCTCGGCTCACTGCAACCTCCACTACTGGGTTCAAGCAATTCTCCTGCCTCAGCCTCCCAAGTAGCTGGGATTACAGGCATGTGCCACCACGCCCAGCTAATTTTTGTATTTTTTTAGTAGAGACAGGGTTTCTCTGTGTTGGTCAGGCTGGTCTCGAACTCCCAACCTCAGGTGATCCACCCACCTTGGCCTCCCAAAGTGCTGGGATTACAGGTGTGAGCCACCGCGCCCAGCCTGCTGGTGTGTAATTTTATGGTGCCCAAGCCAACTGCAGCACGGCTGCTCTCATAATGCAGGTACCTCTGCAAATTAGACCTTCATCATTGTTTTGAAATGTCTAATAGGAAAAGATAGTTCAGATTCAAAATCCATTCACATTACATAAGAAATGTAAACATTCCACTTGTCCACAAAGGAAAGAGCTGTCAGATTCTTAGTTTTTTTGTTTTTTCCGGACAGGGTCTCACTCTGTCGACCAGGCCAAAGTGCAGTGGTACTATCTCGGCTCACTGCAGCCTCTGCCTCCTGGGTTCAAGTGATTCTCCTGCCTCAGCTTCCTGAGTAGCTGGGATTACAGGCACGTGCCACCATGCCTGGCTACCAGGTTCTTTAAATATAATTTCAACTGTTGCAAAATTGTAAATGGATGATAAAAAATGTTAAACGTTAACTTGTGCTAACACAACTTCCCCTTGATGGTAGCTATCAAGCATTTGAAGTTGGTTGGGTGCGGTGGCTCACGCCTGTAATCTCAGCACTTTGGGAGGCTGAGGTGGGTGGATCACCTGAGGTCAGGAGTTCGAGACCAGCTTGGCCAACATGGCAAAACCCCGTCTCTACTAAAAATACAAAAATTAGGTGGGTGTGGTGGTGTGCATCTGTAGCCCTAGCTACTCGGGAGGCTGAGGCAGGAGAATCGCTTGAACCTGGGAGGCAGTGACTGCAGTGAGCCGAGATCGTGCCATTGCACTCCAGCCTGGGCGGCAGAGCGAGACTCAAGTCTCAAAAAATAAAAAAGTATTTGAAGTGTTCAGCAGTTCAGCATAAGTCCAGGTCAGAAATTGCCACTGCAAGCATAAAACCTCATATAAAGAGTTTTGTTACACTCCTTGGTGTTTACCCAAATGACTGGAAAACTTATGCCTACACAAAAATCTGCACACAGATGTTTATAGCAGCTTTATTCATAATTGCCAAAGCTTGGAAGCAACCAAGATGTCCTTCAGTAGGTGAATGGATAAATAAACAACTGTGGTATAGCCAGACAGTGGACTAGCACTAAGTAGAAATGAGCTCTCAAGCCATGAAAAGACATGAAGGAAACTTAAATGCATACTATCAAGTGAAGGAAGCCAATCTGAAGAGGCTACGTGCTGTACGATTCCAACTACTCTATGTGACACTCTTGAAAGGGCAAAACTGTGGAGATAGTAAGAAGATCACTGGCTGCCAGGGGCTAGCCGGGAGGGAGGGATGAACAGCTGGACCACAGGGGATCTTTAGGGCAGTGAAAATACTCTGGGCTGGGCACACTCGCTCATGCCTGTAATCCCACCACTTTGGAAGGCTGAGGTGGGAGCATTACTTGAGCCCAGGAGTGTGAGACCAGCTTGGGAAACATGGCGAGACCCCGTCTCTACAAAAAACAGAAAAATTAGTGGGGCATGGTGATGTGCGCCTGTGGTCCCAGCTACTTGGGAGGCTGAGCTGGGAGGACCACCTAAGCCCAGGAGGCAGAGGTTGCAGTGAGCCATGATTGCACCACTGCACTCCAGCCTGAGCAACAGAGCGAGACCCTGTCTCAAATAAACAAAACAAAACAACGAAAAAGAGAAAATACTCTGTATAATACTATGATGCTGGACATACATAATCATACATTTGTCCAAACTCAGAATATATAACACCAAGAGTAAACCCTAACGTAAACTGTGGACTCTGGGTGATGATGATGTGTCGATGCAGGTTCATCAATTGCAACAAATATACCACTCTGGTGGGGGATATTGATAATGGGGGAGGCTGTACCTGTCGGGAGTCAAGGGGGTATATGGGAAATCTCTGTATCTTCTGCCCACTATTGCCATGAAACTAAAACTGTTCTAAAAAATATAAAGTTGGCTGGGCACAGTGGCTTACACCTGTAATCCCAGCACTTTGGGAGGCTGAGGTGGGCAGATCACCTGAGGTCAGGAGTTCGAAACCAGCCTGGCCAACATGGTGAAACCCATCTCTACTAAAAGTACAAAAATTAGCTGGGCATGGCCAGGCGCGGTGGCTCACACCTGTAATCCCAGCACTTTGGGAGGCCAAGGCGGGTGGATCACCTGAGGTCAGGAGTTTGAGACCACCCTGACCAACATGGTGAAACCCCGTCTCTACTAAAAATACCAAAACTAGCCGGGCATGGTGGCACATGCCTGTAATCCCAGCTACTCAGGGGCTGAGGCAGGAGACTTGCTTGAACCCAGGAGGCGGAGGTTGCTGTGAGCCGAGATCGCGTCATTGCACTCCAGCCTGGGCAACAAGAATGAGACTTTGCCTCAAAAAAAAAAAAAAAAAACAAAAAAACAAAATTAGCTGGGCACAGTGGTGTGCGCCTGTAATCCTAGCTACCCGGGAGGCTGAGGCAGGAGAATCACTTGAACCCGGGAGGTGGAGGTTGCAGTGAGTTGAGATCATGCCACTGCACTCCAGCCTGGGCAACAGAGTGACTCCGTCTCAAAAATATATATATATATGTGTGTGTGTGTGTGTGTGTGTGTGCGTGTGTATAGTTTGGCTGGGCATGGTGGCTCACACCTGTAATCCCAGCACTTTGGGAGGCTGAGGTGGGCAGATCACTTCAGGCTAGGAGTTCAAGACCAGCCTGGCCAACATGGCAAAACCCTGTCTCCACTAAAAATACAAAAATTAGCCAGGCATGATAGTGGGCACCTGCAATCCCAGCTACTTGGGAGGCTGAGGCAGAAGAATTAGAATTGCTTGAATCTGGGAGGTGGAGATTGCAGTGAGCTGAGATCCTACCATTGCACTCTAGCCTGGGCGACAGAGCAAGACTCGGCCTCAAAAAATAAAAATAAAAATAAATAAATAAATAAAATTAAAGGCCGGGCACGGTGCCTCACACCTGTAATCCCAGCACTTTGAGAGACCGAGGTGGGCGGATCACCTAAGGTCAGGAGTTAGAGACCAGCCTGACCAACATGGAGAAACCCCGTCCCTACTAAAAATACAAAATTGGCCAGGTGTGGTGGTGCATGCCTGTAATCCCAGCTACTCGGAGGCTGAGGCGGGAGAATCGCTTGAATCCAGGAGGCCAAGATTGCACCATTGCATTCTAGCCTGGGCAACAAGAGTGAAACTCCATCTCAAAAAAAAATTAATTTATTTATATATATAAAGTTTATTAAAAGGAAAAGTTATGGGTTGGGTGTGGTGGCTCATGCTTGTAATCCCAACATTTTGGGAGGCCAAGGTGGGAGGATCACTTGAGGCCAGGATTTTGAGAACAGCCTGGGAAACATAGTGAGACTCCATCTGTACAAAAATTTTAAAATTTAGTCAGGTGCGATGCTGCATGGGTAGTCCCAGCTACTCGGGAGGCTGGGGCAGGAGGATCACTTGAACCTAGGAGTTTGAGGCTGCAGTGAGCTATAATGGCACCACTGCACTCCAGCCTGGGCAACAGAGTGAGACCCCCATCTCAAAAGAAAAGGAAGGAAGGAAGGAAGAAAGAAAGAAAGAAAAGTTATGTTGATGGAAGCAAACTACAATAGATTGTTGAAAGGCTATTGGCCGGGTGCAGTGGCTCACGCCTGTAATCCCAGCACTTTGGGAGGCTGAGGCAGGCGGATCACTTGAGGTCAGGAGTTCGAGACCAGCTTGGCCAACATGGTGAAACCTCGTTTCTACTAAAAATACAAAAATTAGCCGTGGTGGCGTGCACTTGTAATCCCAGCTACTCAGGAGGCTGAGGTAGGAGAATGGCTTGAACTCAGGAGGCAGAGGTTGCAATGAGCCAAGATCATACCACTGAACTCCAGCTTGGGTGACAGAGCCAGACTCTGTATCAAAAAAAAAAAAAAAAAAAAAAAGCCACAAATTCCTCTCATCCTAATGTGCATACCATTGTGCAATCTCTGCCATTCATTCGTCCCGTCCATCACTGAGGCTTATTTCTCCCCCTCTCCATTCTCCCTTCACCTCTCTAGTCTGGGCTGGCTTTGCAACTTGCTTTGGTTAATAGAATGGGGCAGGAATGACTCAGGACTCTTACAGGTCAGTAAGTTTGAAGCTTCTGCCTTGATTCTCTTAGAAAACTCTAGGTGCCATATAAGGAGGCTCATCTAGCCTATTAGAGGATGAGGGGCGATCTTAGACATTTTAGGAGGAACTCCAGTCAAAACTGGCAGAGGAACTGCCCAATCCAATCACTGGAATCGTAAGAAATAGTAAACTATTGTTGCTTTGGGCCACTAAGTTTTGGGGTGGCTTGTTATACAGCCAAGCCTTAACTAAAGCACAAGCTCAATTTATCGTATCATTAAAAAATAAAAATATGCCAGGCGCGGTGGCTCACGCCTGTAATCCCAGCACTTTGGGAGGCCGAGGTGGGCGGATCACCTGAGGTCGGGAGTTTGAGACCAGCCTGATCAACATGGAGAAACCCCATCTCTACTAAAAATACAAAATTAGCCGGGCGTGGTGGAGCATGCCTGTAATCCCAGCTACTCGGGAGGCTGAGGCAGGAGACTCTCTTGAACCCGGGAGGCGGAGGTTGTGGTGAGCCAAGACCATGCCATTGCACTCCAGCCTGGGCAACAAGAGCGAAACTCCGTCTCAAAAAAAAAAATAAATAAAAATAAATAAATAAATAAAATTAATTAAATGAAAATATATAATGGGGGGGAGTAGGTGAGGATATAGGTGAAAAAAATTGGCCCTACATTGGTAATTTTTTTTTTAAGACATAGTCTTGCTTTGTTGAAGTGGCAAGCTCACAGCTCACTGCAACCTCCTGGACTCAAGTGATCCTCCCACCTCAGCCTCCTGAGTAGGTGAGACTACAGACACGTGCCACCATGCCCAGCTAATTTTTAAATTGTTTTATAGAGATGGGGGGGTGGTCTCGCTATGTTGCCCAGGCTGGTCTCGAACTCCTGGGCTCAAGTAATCGGCCTGCCTCAGTCTCCCAAAGTGCTGGGATTACAGGCGTGAGCCACCACACCTGGCCTACATTGGTCATTGTTGAAGGTGAGGATTTGTTATCTACTTATCTACTTTTATGTATGTTCGAAATTTCTCATAATAAAAAGTTAAAAAAGCAAAACAGGGGGTTGGAAAGATTTCATTAGAAAATGTTATACACATGCTTGGTATTTCACACCTTTCCTAATAGTCTGTATTTAATTTTCTTTTTATGTTGCTTTTTGTTTTTAAATTTTTACCTAGTTAACTTTTTTTTTTTTTTTTTTTTTTTCTTGAGACGGAGCCTCGCTCTGTCGCCCAGGCTGGAGTGCAGTGGTGTGATCTCGGCTCACTGCAAGCTCCGCCTCCCTGCAAGCTCCGCCTCCCGGGTTCACGCCATTCTTCCGCTTCAGCCTCCCGGGTAGCTGGGACTACAGGCGCCCGCCACCACGTTCGGCTAATTTTTTGTATTTTTAGTAGAGATAGTCACGTGTTAGCCAGGATGGTCTCGATCTCCTGACCTCGTGATCCGCCCGCCTCGGCCTCCCAAAGTGCTGGGATTACAGGCGTGAGCCACCGCGCCCGGCCCCTAGTTAACTTTTTTTTAAAATTTCCTCCTTTTCCTTTTTTTCTCTTGAAGTTGAAGCCTTGGAGGTGCTTTTCATTCAGTTACAGAAAGCACCACCCCAGCTTAAAATGTATTTAATTTTATTTACAGGATTACATAATATACGGAAAATGAAATATATGTTTTTCCCACCGGGTCCCATTTTGACTCCCCCAATACCCTCCAGTTCATCCCGGAGTGCTGCAGATATCTATACATTTCCGGGATGTCTCAGGAGGTGAAAAAAAAAAAAAAAAAAGGCAGGGAGGGAGCCCAACTGACTCTACATCCAGAAACCTCTCTCAAGGCAGCTCGTGCCCCCAGGCAGGATTCCAACAGTGCAGAAGCCCCCAGTCCCCAAGTCCGGGGTGGCAAGGACGTCCAGCCTCCCCGGGGAGCCACCTTGGCCCTCCCTCCCTCCTGCTGGCTGGGTGCCGCGCTGCGGGGCTGCTCAGGTTGGTAACTGTGCAAAGCCGGGGCCCGCCTGCTGGACGATGGGGGTTAGGGGGGTGGGGGTGCTGCGAGGTGCGACAAGGCTCTCCCTCGCTGCAACCACGGAAAAGGCGGATCAGCCTCCATTACAAACCGCTGTAGGAGGGGCCAGAAGCTTGGCTTGGCCAGACCGGGCCGTCGTTGAATCCCTGCATCCATCTTGCCCAGGTTCCCTGCTGAGTCCCCCGCTGGGCTGTGATCGTTGCGGATTTAAACACCACACTGTGGAAGCGGAGATGGCCCCGCGTGCACCGCTGAAGTGAAGGGGCTCGTGGCAAATGATGAGGGGGGACAGCGGCCAGAGCAGACCCCGGCGGGGTGGCCCGCCCGGGAGGTGGCTGAGGGTCCCCGGCTGCGGGGTGAGGGGCGGGACCGGGAGGCACACCCTCCGTGATCGCCACCAGAGGCCGCCTGGAACCCGAGTTTCAACCTCCCGGGGATCCTGTCCCGCTTCCCAGCGATGTTTGCCATGACTGCTGCGAGTTCTCCGACCTCGAGGCCACTCTCCTTTCCTTCCAAGGACGCCCAGAACCCGCGGAGGGAGGAGGGGGTGAGGGAGGAGGGAGAGAGGAGGCAGGAGGGAGGGAGGAAGGTGGCGGGGAGAAGAAGAGAGGGAGGGAGGAAAAGGAACGAACTGCGTTGGCCTGTCGCCTCCGCACTGTAAGATTCTGGCACCCAGGGTCCCGGCCCCCTCTCCTGGGGCCAAACGTTCCGGTTCCCGATGCCAGGCTGCAGAAAAAATGAGCACACTGAACACGTGGACTAGCACATAAATAAGGTTATTACCTCGTTTTTATTTTTTGCACACTAATTAATAAATAAACTACTAGCAACGGAAAAAGAGAAAGCAGGCAGAATGCAAACAGCCTCTCGGTGGCTCTGTTATGTAAGAGGGAGGTATGGAGGCTGCTTGGTGGTCAAAGAATTCCTCCAATGCCCGCTCCAAAGCGGAGCCCTGCAACGGCCTTAAATCAAAAGGAAAGTGGGTGTCAGCAGCAAGCACAGAAAGTGGGGCCTAGTTCAGCCAGGAGCTAACACAATATTCCTGCTGGGGTGGGGATGGGGGCACGACTATTACAAAACTAGGGCCCCCTGAAAGCGCCCTGCCCCACCCAACACACACATTCACTTCCTTGTAGGTTTGCGCTGCAGGCAGCTTCCGTTGAACCATACCCGGACCTCCACCCACCATGACCAGAGCTGCTGGGGCTGGGAGCAGGCACCTGCCCCAAGCACTGGGCCACCAGCGTCCCCTTGCCCAGGAATTTAGGATTGGGGTACAGAAAGGGAAAACAGTGTCTATGGAAAGCGGGAGATCATCCTGTGTAAACAGGGGAGCTGGGGAGAGAGAGGCCACAGGGATTCTGCCTTCCGCCTCACTGCAGCATCCTCCCAGCATCTGTAACCATCCCTGTCTTCCGGTTCCCGAGGCACCCATGACCTATAACGTCCTTCTGGGGCTCAGTGAGCTAGAAACTTCTGTTACTTGCACCCAGCAGAGTTCTAAATAATATGCCCTCAAAACCAAGTTTGCTTTCTCATTTTACTTTTTTTTTTTTAAATAGACTTTATTTTTTTCGAGCAGTTTTAGGTTCACAGCAAAACTGAGAGGAAGGTGCAGAGATTTCCCATATTCCCCGCTGCCCCTGCACAAGCACAACCTCCCCCCAGCAGCATCCCCCTCCAGATGAGCCTGCATGGACACATCATTATCACCCAGGAGCCACAGCTGACATCAGGGTTCACTGTTGCTATGGTACATTCTGTGGGTTTGGACTAATGCATAATGCCACACATCCACCATTATAGTGTCATATGGAGTATTTTCACTGCCCTACAAATCCGCTGTGCTTCACCTATTCATCCCCCCTCCCCACAACACCTGGCAGCTGCTGAATTATTTTTCACCTTCTCCATAGTCTTGCTTTTTCCAGAATGCCATATAGTTGGAATCATACAGTATGCAGCCTTTTCAGATTGGCTTTCGCTTAGTAATTCCTTTTACTTTTGCAGTAAAAGTTTCCTGCTCACGTTTTCCCAACCCTTCTCTCATTTAGTGTATGGTACATACACGGTACAACACATCTTCCAATTGAGGAAAAATCTCATTTCAGGCCTACAAAAAAATTAGAATCAAGTGTTTTTCCTTTCAGAAAAAGGAAATTAACATTTGTGGAAAACTTGAAATGAGAGATCCCGGCATTTCTATTTCCAGCCATAGTGCAACCTGTCTAAAGCGTTCTCTGATTCATCTTCCAGAGAGAGTTTTAAACACCTGGGGAAGCATGCGCAGAAAAGCGGTTTCCTCACCCAAGGATGGCCACGACCCTGTGACCTGACACTCATGGCACGGTTCTGAGGGCTGCTCCCCTCTGCCCTGGCAGCGTGATTCCATCTGCCGTGACGAGAGTCCAGCGGTGCCCTGCGTTGAAGCAAAGCCATGGAGCCCTGTTGCAGGAGCACCTGCAAACACTCATCGCCTCCTTATTTCTCCGGAGGTCATAATCATTGTGCCATTGGCAGGTGTTTCTCTCACTTAATCCCCACTCTGTCTCTGCAACCCTCTCCCATCAGCCATAATAACAGCAACAGCAGTTTAAATGTACTGACTGTTGAAAATGTTCCAGGCACCTTCCTTTTTTTAATTTAATTTTTTTGAGATGGCGTCTCTCTCTGTCGCCCAGGCTGGAGTATAGTGGTGCGATCTCGGCTCACTGCAACCTCCACCTCCCGGGTTCAAATGATTCTCGTGCTTTAGTCTCCTGAGTAGCTGGAATTACAGGCACTTGCCACCACATCCAGCTAATTTTTGTATTTTTAGTAGAGACGGGGTTTCACCATGTTGCCCAGGCTGGTCTTGAACTCCTGACCTCAGGTGATCCACCTGCTTCGGCCTCCCAAAATGCTGGGACTACAGGCATGAGCTACCGCGCCCAGTCTCCAGGCACCTTTCTAAGGGCTTTATTTTTATTTATTTACCTCTTTTTTTTTTTTTTTTTTTTTTGACAGAGTCTCACTCGTCACCCAGGCTGGAGTGCAGTGGCATGATCATGGCTCACTGCAGCCTCAACATCCTGGGCTCAAGTGATCCTCCCACCTCAGCCTACTGAGTAGCTGGGAGTACAGGTGACACGTGCCACCACACCTGGCTAATTTTTGATGTTTTGCAGAGATGAGGGTCTCACTATGTTGCCCAGGCTGGTCTCGAACTCCTGGGCTCAAACCATCTTCCTGCTTCAGCCTCCCAAAGTGTTAGGATTAGAGGCGTGAGCCACTGCACCCAGTCTAGCACTTTTATTATTATTATTGTTGTTGTTGTTGTTATTATTTTCTGTCTTTCTTTTTTTTTTTTTTTTTTTGAGATGGAGTTTTGCTCTTGTTGCCCAGGCTGGAGTGCAATGGCACGATCTCGGCTCACCGCAACCTCCACCTCCTGGGTTCAAGCGATTCTCCTGCCTCAGCCTCCCGAGTAGCTGGGATTACAGGCATGCGCCACCACGCCTGGCTAATTTTGTATTATTAGTAGAGACGAGGTTTCTCCATGTTGGTCAGGCTGGTCTCTAATTCCCGACCTCAGGTGATCTGCCCGCCTCGGCCTCCCAAAGTGCTGGGATTACAGGCATGAGTCACCGCACCCGGCATTTATTATTATTATTTTCTTAGAGACGGGGTCCCACAATTCTTCTGCCTCGTCCTCTGGAGTAGCTGGGACTATGGGTCTGCTTCATTGTGTCTGGCTTATTCTCATTTTTCAAGATTTAGTTAACTTGCTCAATATCACATACTAGTTGGGAGACAAAGTCAACACAGGTGGATCACTTAGCAAGGCAAATGGCTACAAGTCTTGTTTAATAAAGCACACATTCAGTCCAAGAAAGTTGAGGCCACAGAGTGTATGATGTAGTTATCTATGGAAAGGCCCCTAAAAGTAGTGGTGAACCAAGTTTTGAAGATGTTCCATGATCAGGCATCCAACGGGAAGCTAAAACAATTTGCTGCAGATGTCCTGACTGACCACGGACCCTGGGGGTCTGTGTGTGATTCTCTTATCTTGGATTGTGGGGGCTCCAAGTCTATTTGCCAAAGACTTTTCTTTTTCTTTTTTTTTTTTTTTTTGAGACGGAGTCTCGCTGTGTCACCCAGGCTGGAGTGCAGTGGCGCGATCTTGGCTCACTGCAACCTCCACCTCCCAGGTTCAAACGATTCTCCCACCTCAGCCTCCGGAGTAGCTGGGATTACAGGCAGGTGCCACTGCACCCAGCTAATTTTTGTATTTTTAGTAGAGACGGGGTTTCACCATGTTGGCCAGGCTGGTCTTGAACTACTGACCTGAGGTAATCCGCCCACCTCAGCCTCCCAAAGTGCTGGGATTACAGGTGTGAGCCACCGCCCAGCTATTTGCCAAAGACTTTTCAAGTATTATCGGCCAAAGTGGCAGAGCAGCTTGTACCAAAGCCTGGACTGCAGAGCTGTCAGTTGCTCAGAACTGGCAATCTCTGGTCTACTGGGCAATTGGGTCAGAGTAGCTCATTAGAATAGGGTGTGTGCTGCCTCCAAAATCCAATGACACCAAACATTGTGCCTCTTCCTTTTTTTTGAGGCAAGGTCTCACTCTGTTGCCCAGGCTGGAGTGCACTGGCACAAACACGGCTCACTGCAGCCTTGTCCTCCTGGGCTCAAGCAATCCTCCTGCTTCAGCCTCCTGAGTAGCTGGGAGTACAGGCACATGCCACCACACCCAGCTGATTTTTTATTTTTTGTAGAGACAGATTTTGCTGTATGTTGCCCAGGCTGGTGTGCCTCTTTCTTCTTCTTCTTTTTTTTTTTCTTTTGTTTTGTTTTGTTTTTGAGATGGAGTCTCGCTCTGTTGCCCAGGCTGGAGTGCAGTGGCACAATCTCGGCTCACTGCAACCTCTGCCTACCAGGATCAAGCGATTCTCCTGCCTCAGCCTCCTGAGTAGCTGGGACTACAGGCACGTGCCACTACGCCCGGCTAATTTTGTGTATTTTTAGAAGAGACAGGGTTTCACTGTGTTAGCCAGGATGGCCTCAATCTCCTGACCTCATGATCCGCCTGCCTCTGCCTCCCAAAGTGTTGGGATTACAGGCGTGAGCCACCGCGCCCGGCCGCCTCTTTCTTAATGGTAGGTGGTACCGCCTGTCTTTCACTTTGGCAGTGACACCCCACCTTCCTCAAGGTGGTGGGAATGTCTGTAGGTGAATAGTGAATTCAGTTTTTGAAGAAGCCATCAGAAAAGTGAGGGAAGGGAGGGAGCGGCATTCCAGGCAGGACAGGGCAGAAGCATCACAATGGAGCTCAGCAGATTACAAAAGAGGAACTGTGGCAGGGCGTGGTGGCTCATGCCTGTAATCCCAGCACTTTGGGAGGCTGAGGCAGGCAGATTGCTTGAATTCAGGAGTTTGAGACCAGCCTGGGCAACATGGCGAGACCCGCATCTCTACAAAATTTTTAAAAAGTAGCTGGGTATGGTAGCTCATACCTGTAGTCCGAGCTATTTGGGAGGCTGAGGTGGGAGGATTGCTTGAGCCCAGGAGGTTGAGGCTGCAGTGAGCTGTGACTGCATTCCAGCCTGGGTGACAGAGCGAGACCCTGTCTCAAAATAAAAATAAAAATAAACAGTTTAGGCCCAGTGAGCCACTATTATCTGTTAGGGAAGGGTGAGAACCCTCCCAAATCCAAGTTCCCAGACACCAGCCAAGGGCCACCCTGGTACGCAGGCCTTTCTCAGGAGGACAGCCAGGCCTGCTGTGTCCATTCTTTTCTGCACAACCTGTTTTCCATGGGCCCATGAAGAATGTGCACAAGATGGTCACTGCAGTGTTGTTTGTAATGGCAGGGATCCCCAGGCGATTAGGTTGCCTGTCTCAGGGACTGTGGATAGGTAGATGCCCATCCTAGAATCCTAGACCTTTTTTTTTTTTTTTTTTTTTGAGACGGAGTTTGGTTTTGTCACCCAGACTGCAGTGGCGCGATCTTGGCACACTGCAACCTCCGCCTCCCAGGTTCAAGCGATTCTCCTGCCTCAGCCTCCCCAGTAGCTGGGATTACAGGCGCATGCCACCACGTCCAACTAATTTTTGTATTTTTAATAGAGACGGGGTTTTGCCATGTTGGACAGGCTGGTCTGGAACTCCTGACCTCAAGTGATCCGCCCACCTCAGCCTCCCAAAATGCTGGGATTACAAGCATGAGCCACCGTGCCTGGTCCAATCCTGGACCTCTATCATGCAGTAATTAAAAGCAATGCATTAGGCTGGGCGTGATGGCTCACACAGTGTAAAAGGGGAGCAGGTTTCCACTGCGGGCTTGGGCAGCCTGCTTTTATTCCCTGATCTGGCCCCACCCACATCCTGCTGATTGGTCCATTTTACAGAGCGCTGATTGGTCCATTTTGACAGGGTGCTGATTGGTGTGTTTACAATCCCTGAGCTAGACACAAAAGTTCTCCCAGTCCCCACAGAGCACTGATTGGTGCATTTACAAACCTTGAGCTAGACACAGAGTGCTGATAGGTGCATTCACAATCCCTTAGCTAGACATAAAGGTTCTTCAAGTCCCCACCAGATCAGCTAGACACAGAGCACTGATTGGTGCATTTACACACCTTGAGCTAGACACAGAGTGCTGATTGGTGTGTTTACAATCCCTTAGCTAGACGTAAATGTTCTCCAAGTCCCCACCAGATTAGCTAGATACAGAGGGCTGATTGGTGCATTTACAAACCTTGAGCTAGACACAGGGTACTGATTGGTGTGTTTACAAACCTTGAGCTAGACACAGAGTGCTGATTGGTGTATCTACAATCCCTTAGCTAGACATAAAGGTTCTCCAAGTCCCCACTAGACTCAGGAGCCCAGCTGGCTTCACCTAGTGGATCCCGCACCAGGGCCACAGGTGGAGCTGCCAGCCAGTCCTGCGCCCTGTGCCCACACTCCTTAGCCCATGGGCGGTCGATGGGACCAGGCGCCGAGAAGCAGAGGGTGGTGCTCCTAGGGGAGGCTCGGACTGTGCAGGAGCCCACGGGGCTGGGGGGAGGAGACTCAGGCATGGCAGGCTGCGGGTACCGAGCCCTGCCCCGCGGGGAGGCAGCTGAGGCCCGGCGAGAATTTGCCTTAGCTCCAAGGTGGGCCGGCACTGCTGGGGGACCCAGCGCACCCTCCACAGCTGCTGGCCCAGGTGCTAAGCCCCTCACTGCCCGGGGCTGGCAGTGCCAGCCGGCCGCTCAGACAGTGGGCCCACCGAGCCCACGCCCACCCAGAGCTTACGCTGGCCTGCAAGTGCCCCATGCAGCCCTGGTTCCCGCCCGCGCCTCTCCCTCCACACCTCCCCGCAAGCTGAGGGAGCCGGCCTCGGCCTCGGCCAGCCCAGAAAGGGGCTCCCACAGTGCAGCAGTGGGCTGAAGGGCTCCTCAAGCATGGCCAGAGTGGGCGCTGAGGCCGAGGAGGCGCAGAGAGTGAGTGAGGGCTGTGAGGGCTGCCAGCATGCTGTCACCTCTCAACACCATCCATCAACTTTCACTTACATCTCAATGGTTGTCCCCACTCAGCTGCAAGGGAGGCTGGGAAACATCATTTTCTTGTCTGGGCACAATTCTGTCCCCAATAACATAGGGGGACTGTTAATAAGAGAGAAGGGGAGAAAGGGGATCAGTTAGGCATGTCTACCATTTTGCTAAGCAAACTTCCCACACAATAATTTGGTCTCCCCAGCTCCTTTATTTACAACAGGAGGGCTCTCAATGGGGAACCCTGATGCTCTGTGCAAGCAGGACGTGAAGGCTAAGGTAGGGTTGTCAGCTGCCTGGCTGAGTTTGAAGGTTTGCTCCAAAAACCCACAGTAAAGACCAGCAAAGACTGGGAGACTTATGGTTTCCAAATACTTAAGGAAATCTCAATCCATTCATTAGCTGACCACTAAGCTAACCCAGTGGACTTCAGTGGCCACACATGACAAAGAACACACAGAATTAGTTCAGAAGCAAACAAGAATAGACAGTAGTAACACAATGCACCCTGGAGGGGGAGAGAATCTGATTTCTAGAGTTATTCCATAATATTTCAAGGGTCCAATTTTCAGAAAGTTTATGGGACAAAAAGAAACTGAAGTGGTGATAGTTGCAAACATCTGTGAAAATACTAAAACAACATAATTATACACTTTAAATGGGTGGATTGTATGGGTTTTTTTTGTTTTTTGTTTTTTAAAGACAGAGTCTTGCTCTGTCTCCCAGGCTGGAGTGCAGTGGCATGATCTCGGCTCACTGCAGCCTCGCCTCCCGGGTTCAAGTGATTCTCCTGCCTCAGCCTCCCTAGTAGCTGGGACTACAGGCGCCCACCACCACGCCTGGCTAATTTTTGTACTTTTAGTAGAGATGGGGTTTCGCCATGCTGGTCAGGCTGGTCTCGAGTTCCTGACCTCAAGCGATCCACCTGCCTCGGACTCCCAAAGTGCTCAGATTACAAGCGCGAGGCACTTCGCCCGGCCAGCAGTATGTAAATTATAAAGCTGTTTAGAAAAAAAAAAAAAAGTGGGGCTGGATGCGGTGGCTTACGCCTGTAATTCCAGCATTTTGAGAGGCCGAGGCGGGTGGATCCCTGAGGTCAGGAGTTCCAGACCAGCCTGGCCAACATGGTGAAACCCCATCTCTACTAAAAATACAAAAAATTAGCTGGGCGTGGTGGTGGACGCCTGTAATCCCAGCTACTCAGGAGGCTGAGGCAGGAGTATGGTTTGAACCCGGGAGGCGGAAGTTGCAGTGAGCCGGGATCGCGCCACTGCACTCCAGCATGGGCAACAACAGCAAAACTCTGTCTCAAAAAAAAAAAAAAAAAAAGTAAAGAAAAGAAAAAAAGAAAGTGCCTCTTTGAGAGGTCGAGGTGGGCAGATTGCGTGAGCCCAGGAGTTTGAGACCAGTCTAGACAACATGGTGAAATCCCATCTCTACAAAAAAATACAAAAATTGGCCAGGCATGGTGGCTCATGCCTGTAATCCCAGCACTTTGGGAGGCTGAGGCAGGTGGATCACTTGAGGTCAAGAGTTCAAGACCAGCCTGGCCAACATGGTGAACCCTGTCTCTACTAAAACCACAAAAATTACCCAGGTGTGGTGACGTGAGCCTGTAATCCCAGCAACTTGGGAGGCTGAGGCAGGAGAATCACTTGAGTCCAGGAGATCGAGGTTGCAGTAAGCCGAGGTCGTGCTCCTGCACTCCAGCCTGGGTGCTACAGTAAGACTCCGTCTGAAAAAAACACACATTGAGCAAAAACACAAGATACAAAATAATATATACTACATGATTAGATTTCTATCTGACTGTAGAGAAGACAAATGTAATCTAGAGTGATAGCAGATCAGGCCAGATGTGGTGGCTCACACCTGTAATCCCAGTGCTCTGGGAGGCCAAGGCAGGAGGATTGCTTAAGGCTGGGAGCTCATGATCAGCCTGGGCAGCATAAAGAGACGCTAATGTTTATTAAATAGAGACCATCTCTATTTAATACAAATTAATTTTTAAAAAACAGAATGCCTGGGAGGTGCTGGGGAGACTTGTAATAGAGTTATGTGACAGCTGTCAGTGGTTTGGGTCACAGGAAGGAGAGAGGCTGTACTAAGGACATTATTTGGGTTTGATTTTTTTCAAGGACAGGGGAGATACGGATCCTGTTTACAGCCTGTGACAGTGATATCTGGTGAAAGAGAGAAAGAAAACGTAAGAGGGACATGGGAAATCAAGAAACACCCAAGAGACAGGGAATGAGTAGGATGCGTTCAAGGGCTAGGTCAGCCTTGGGAAGGTGCATGACCACTCAGCCAGTTTGCTTCAGGAAGGATCTGATGGGCACATGGAGACACAAACACACACACACACACACACACACACACACCCCCAGAGGTGAAGGCAAGGCCAGTTCACCAGGCCTGGGAAGAGGAGGCCCCAGTGAACTGATCTGTAGGAGCCTGGGGCTGGGGGAGAGCCACGGCTTTGAACCTGCTCTTAGGAAAAGCAGGGAGCCGCCTGGGATTGTCAGGCATAGAGCTGGAACTTATTAATCAGTAATGAAGCCAGTCAGCGCGTTTATGGATTCTACCCTAGCAACCTGGGAGCAAAGCAGAGGAATGAACATTTCAGATGCCAGTTCCCTCGCAGTCCCCTGGACCGTGCTGGCTTCTCCCTGCAACGCAGAATGTCTGAATGGGACTGTCCCCGGTGGGGTGGGGAAGTTGCTGTCCAGATGAGGCCTGGCCTGTGCTCTCCAGCAAGGTGCCCACCTCTCAAGGGCCTCTGCTTGTGTGTGTCTTAGCTGCTGTGCACTTGGCCATCTTAGACCCCTGGCCAGGCCCTAGGTGTGTGTGGCGGTAGGTGGGACTGGATGCAGGGTGCATCTCCTGTGTTCACTGCCAGCCTCCAAGGTCCCTTTGCTCAAGGGGGAGAATGGGCAGAGGTTGCTAGGAGTTAGCTTCCTCCGGAGCCCTAACCTTTCGTCTGCTTCTCAGTCATCCCCAGGGATTTACGAGAAAGCAGAGCCCCTGCTCTGAAGAAGGAAAACCCTCCCCTGAGGTGGCTTTCAGCCAGAGCCCCAGCACTTTTTATGCTTATCTGTCACATGACATCCTTCTCTGTTTAGTTTTTTCCACCTTTAGTTATCTTATTATTGCAAGATTACATGCTTATTGTCAGACATTCAAACTATGTGGAAAGGCTGGGAATGGTAGCTCACGCATGTAATTCCAGCAATTTGGGAGGCTGAGGTGAGCGGATCACTTGAGGTCAGGAGTTTGAGACCAGCCTGGCCAACATGGTGAAACCCCGTCTCTACTAAAAATACAAAAATTAGCTGGGCGTAGTGGTGCACGCCTGTAATCCCAGCTGCTCAGGAGACTGAGGCAGGAGAATCACATGAACCTGGGAGTCGGAGGTTGCAGCGAGCCAAGATAATGCCACTGCACTCCAGCCTGGGCGATAGAGCGAGACTCAGTCTCAGAAAAAAAAGCCAAAAGCCCCACAAACTATGTGGAAAGATCCTTTCTATAGATAGATAGGCGTGGTGGTGTGCATCTGTAATCTCAGCTACTTGGGAGGCTGAGGCAGGAGAATCGCTTGAACCCAGGAGGCAGAGGTTGCAGTGAGCCAAGATTGTGCCACTACACTGTAGCCTGGGCGACAGAGCAAGACTTCTTTAAAAAAAAAAAAAAATCAGACCAGGCGTGGTGGCTCACGCCTGTAATCCCAGCACTTCGGGAGGCCGAGGCGGGTGGGTGGATCACCTGAGATCGGGAGTTTGAGACCAGCCTGACCAACATAGAGAAACCCCGTCTCTACTAAAAATACAAAATTAGCGGGGCATGTTGGCGCACGCCTGTAATTCCAGCTACTTGGGAGGCTGAAGCAGGAGAATCACTTGAACCCAGGAGGTGGAGGTTGCAGTGAGCCAAGATCACACCATTTCACTCCAGCATGGGCAACAAGAGCGAAACACCGTCTCAAAAAAAAAGAAAAAAAAAAGAAAAAAAATTAAAAATAGAAAAAATTTTTAATTTACCATTTTAACCATTTTTACTTGTCCAGTTCAGTGGCATTCAGTACATTCACATTGTTGTGCAACCATCATGACCATCCATCTCTAGAACCTTTTCATCTTCCCAAACTGAAATTTTGTATCCCTTAAACACTAATTCCCTATTTTCCCCTCCCCACTAGCTGCTGACAACCACCATTCCATTTTCTGTCTCTATGAACCTAACTATTCTAGAGACCTCAGATAAGTGGACTCACAATATGTGTCCTTTTGTGTCTGGCTTCTTTCACTTAGTAGAATATCTATGTTTCACCTATGTTGTAGCATGTGTCAGAATTTCCTTCCTACAAAATTTATTTTCTACAAAAAATAAACAAAAATTAAAAATACAAAAATTAGCTGGGTGTGATGGTGCATGCCTGTGGTCCCAGCTACTTGGGAGGCTGAGGTGGCAGGATTACTTGAGACCGGGAGGTCAAGGCTGCAGTGAGCTGTGATTGTGCCACTGTACTCCAGCCTGGGTGACAGTGAGACCCTGTCTCAAAAAAAAAAAAAAAAAAAGTCCTTCCTTTTTAAGCCTGAATAATATTCCATTGTATAGATGTATCGCACTTGTTTACCCATGGACATCATTTGGGTTGTCTCCACAAGAATGTATTCCTTTTTTTTTTTTTTTTTTTTTTGAGACAGTGTCTCACTCTGTCACTCAGGCTGGAGTGCAGTGATGCAATCTCGGCTCACTGCAATCTCTGCCTCTCGGCTTCAAGCAACTCTCCTGCCTCAGCCTCCCTAGTAGCTGGGATTACAGGCATCTGCCACCATGCCTGGCTAATTTTTGTATTTTTAGTGGAGATGAGGTTTTGCCATGTTGGCCAGGCTGGTCTCAAACTCCTGGGCAATCCACCCGCCTCACCCTCCCAAAGTGCTGGGATTACAGATGTGAGCCACTGCGCCTGGCAAGAATGTATTCTTATATGAAAGAATATCAGTGAATCTTGTTGATTCTCACTCCCAAAAATTCATTGGATGGTTTTAGTTCCTGATTGACACAGAAGAGCCCAGCAGGCAGGCCCTCTCTCCTTCCATGTCTATAATCAGATGGCCTCTTAAGCCAGGCCCCCCTCTCACATTCTGGATCCCGTGGTGCTTTTTGCCCCTGCACCTTTGTCCCACTAATTTTGCCTTTCTTCTGGCAGTTTCTGTTGCCTAAAACTCTCTTTGTGCTCCTTCCTGCCTGGCCATTCCCTTCCTGGCCCCTGGGACTAGGCCAACTCTCCCCTCACCCAATCACTCCCTGCTGTTTGTATCTAAAGCAGTATTTTGCAGATTAGCATGAGATTTACCTCATAGTGTTATTTTGACTTCCCAACTAACTGTAGACACCCCTTTTAAGGTGCCCTTGTCTCTGGCATTCTCCCTGGCTCTAGGTCTGATACTGGACACAGTCATTTATGGAGGGCTTGACTCCATAGGATCCTGAAAGCCTGGCCAAGCAATTTAGACTCTGTGCTAGTGGGACATTCTTAAGCAAGGCAGTGACAAAACCAAGCAGTATTTTATGCAGATTTGTGTTGGGGCAGGAGAGTAAACTAAACTAAATGCCCTTTGCAAGCCCTATGAACTGTGGCTTTCTCTCCATATCTGGTTAATGCTCCCTGTCTTATTAATAAATGGACAGTATACATTTACTGCACATTTGCAGCTGGTGTTCAGAATAACGATTACAAAGTCATTGTGCAGGCCTTGTGGCACGAGACTGGACAACACTCAGCATGGTGGAGAGGAAAATGTACTGAAGAGATCTGAAAAATCACATGCAATCGCTATGAACAGCTTTATGCCAATTAATTTGGAAAACTTGATGAAAGAGACAATCTTCTAGATGTACAATAACTAAATCAATTAAGAAATGGGATATCAGAATAACCAATAACGCTTTTTAAAAATACGAAACAGAAAGCCAAAAATCTCTCCCAAGGCCCCCACTCTACCTCCACAAAAGAAAGAAAAAAGAAAGGAAGCAAGGGAGAGAGGGAAAGAGGGAGGAAAGAAGGGAACCAGGTTCAGACAATTTCATGGATGTGTTTTACCTAATCTTCAAAAAATAGGAAATCCTACCTAATGTAAATGGTTACAGAAAATAGAAAAGAGGGCTGGGCACAGTGGCTCACGCCTGTAATCCCAGCACTTTAGGAGGCCAAGGTGGGTGGATTATGAGGTCAGGAGTTTGAGACCAGCCTGGCCAACATGGTGAAACCCCGTCTCTACTAAAAATACAAAAATTAGCCAGGCGTGGTGGCACACACCTGTAATCCCAACTATCTGGGAGGCTGAGGCAAAGAGAATCGCTTGAACCTGGGAGGCAGAGGTTGCAGTGAGCAGTGATTGCACTCCAGCCTGGGCAAGAGAGTGAATCTCCATCAAAAAAAAAAAAAAAAAAAAAAAAATAGAAAAGAGAGGAAGCTGCCCAATTCATTTTATGGAACTATTAGAATCCTGATCTTCGGTCTACGGCCATACCACCCTGAATGCACCCAAACCCATCTGATCTCGGAAGCTAAGCAGGGTCGGGCCTGGTTAGTACTTGGATGGGAGAATCCTGATATTAAAACAAGAAAGTAGAGTATCAAGATAAGAAAGAAATAGGCTGAACTCACTTATGAACAGAAATTCAAAAATCCTAAATAAAATAATAGCAAATTGAATCCAGCAGTGTGTTAAGACACTAAAACATGGCCAAGCAGGATTATTGCAAGAATGCAAAGATGGCTCAACATCAGCAAATCTACCATGACATTCACTGTGTTGATAGAAGAAAACAGAAATAACACTGGTATGAGCATTAAAAGACAGACTTAAGTTCCATCTCTGCTCTGCCATTAACTAGCTGTGTAACATTTTACCTCTTTCCTATCCCCACATGGGTTCCCCAGCTCTTCCCTGAGGAGGGGAGCACAGCATTGAGAATCAGTCTGCTCCTCTCCCTGCCTCATTTTCTTCATCTGTAAAATGAAGAAACATTCGAATTCCATGATTTTGCAGGCTTTGTGAAGGAAGCATGATGAAGTCCAACAAACAGTGAGGGAAATTTGCTGTGTAGCTGGGCCCTGGCTAAGTCATTGCATCCATAGTGCTGGTGGCTGCCTCAGAGGAGATCAAGCTGGCAGTGCCACCCTGCGGCCTATTGGGAAGTGCATAAAAAGCACAGACACCATCAGGGCAGACTGCAGACCAGAAGAAACACTCTGTAACTAAATACAGTGGTGGATGAGGGAAGTCACCATCACCACGTGAAGTAGTTTTAAACATAAAACAAAATCTTTGGGAGCCGAGGCGGGCGGATCATGAGGTCAGGAGATCGAGACCATCCTGGCTAACTCTACTAAAAATACAAAAAAATTAGTTGGGCGTGGCGGCAGGCGCCTGTAGTCCCGGCTACTGGGGAGGCTGAGGCAGCAGAATGGCATGAACCCAGGAGGCGGAGCATGCAGTGAGCCGAGATCGCGCCACTGCACTCCAGCCTAGGCGACAGAGTGAGACTCCATCTCAAAAAAAAAAAAATCAACTCTGCTCAAGCCTCTAGATCTGCATTGTCCAATTCAATAGTCACTAGCCACATGTGGCTATTTGAATTTAAATGAATTAAAATTAAATAGGCTGGGCACGGTGGCTCAGGCCTGTAATCCAGCACTTTGGGAGGCTGAGGTGGGTGGATCACTTGAGGTCAGGAGTTCAAGACCAGCCTGGCCAACATGGTGAAATCCTGTCTCTACTAAAAATACAAAAAAAAAAAAAAAAAAAAAAAAAGGCCAGGCAAGGTAGCTCACACCTGTAATCCCAGCACTTTGGGAGGCTGAGGCAGGTGGATCACCTGAGGTCGGGAGTTTGAGACTAACCTGACCAACATGGAGAAACTCAGCCTCTACTAAAAAATATATAAAATTAACCGGGCGTGGTGGTGCATGCCTGTAATCCCAGCTACTTGGGAGGCTGAGGCAGGAGAATTGCTTGAACCCGGGAGGCAGAGGTTGCGGTGAGCCGAGATCATGTCATTGCACTCCAGCCTGGGCAACAAGAGTGAAACTCCGCCTCAAAAAAAAAAATTAGTCGGGCATGGTGGCGAACGCCTGTAGTCCCAGCTACCAGGGAGGATGAGGCTCGAGAATCACTTGAACCTGGGAGGCAGAGGTTGCAGTGAGCTGAGATCACGCCACTGCATTCCAGCCTGGGCGACTGAGACTCTGTCTCAATAAGTAAATACATAATTAATTAAATTATTAAATTAAATTAAATATGCAGCTCCTCAGTCTCACTGGCCCCATCTCAAGTGCTCATAGCCACACAGGATGAGTGGCTACCATATTGAAGGATGCAGATATAGAACATCTCTATAATTGCAGAAAGCTCTATTGGATAGCCCTGCTTTCACTCTAACTTCCAATTTACAGAGAATATCAAGGACAGAGGAACATGTGAATCTGCACCATGAGTGTGCACTAAGCAATATTCAGGCAGTGAGAAACTCTTATGGACAAACTATTCAGTTTCTTTAAAAACAACAAATTGCAAGAAAAAAAATGAGATGGAGGGTAAACCTACAGACTAACAGACTTAAGAAACATATTAGCCAAATGCAATGTATGGACTTATTTGGATCTCGATTCAAACAAACTATTAAAAATGTATAAGATGGCCAGGGGCAGTGGCTCACTCCTGTAATCCCAGCACTTTGGGAGGCCGAGGCAGGTGGATCACCTGAGGTTGGGAGTTCGAGACCAGCCTGGCCAACATAGTGAAACCCCATCTCCACTAAAAATACAAAAATTAGCTAGGTGTGTGTTCTGTGTGGGAAACGTGAGAGGGGAGAAGAAAAGACACACACACAATACCTTCAAGGGTAAACAATCTTTATCCCACGTAAATGGCAATGCAGATATAATAGGCAAATGATGTAACAAGCAAATTGAAATGGGAAGGGGATAAGGGAAAAGATATAGATAGATAGATAGATAGATAGATAGATAGATAGATAGATAGATAGATAGATAGATATACACACATATATATATATATTTACACTCACCAGACTATGGAGGATTCACCACCAGACCAGGAAGCAACAGCCTGGGCTCCAGAGTCAGACACTACACTCACCAGACTATGGAGGACTCACCACCAGACTGGAAAGCAACAGCCTGGGCTCCAGAGTTGGCCACTCATCAGTGCACAGATGAGGAGAGGTCTCATGAAGCTTCGGTGCAGTCTGGGACCCTCTTTTTGTAACGAGTTGTTTAGCATGAGGCCCAGTCATGAGGGCCCTTTGGGACTGGGCTCAAGGACCACAAAAAGGTCAACTTGTTTTTGTGATTGTCTGTTGCTTTTCTTTTTCTTTTTCTTTTTTTTTTTTTGAGACGGAGTCTCGCTGTGTCGCCAGGCTAGAGTGCAGTGGCGCTCACTGCAACCTCCGCCTCCCGGGTTCAAGTGATTCTTCTGCCTCAGCCTCGCGAGTAGCTAGGATTACAGGCGTGCGCCACCACACCCAGCTAATTTTTGTATTTTTAGTAGAGACGGGGTTTCACTATGTGGGCCAGGATGGTCTCCATCTCCTAACCTCGTGATCCGCCCGCCTCTCCTCCCAAAGTGTTGGGATTACAGGTGTGAGCCACTGCGCCTGTCTGTTGTTTTTCAATAACTAATGTACAGGAATAGATTGAAATAGAGATTTCTCTGAAACAGTGCTGGATGAATGCCTCAAGGGGCTCACACAAACTATTCTGGGACTTGGTGACCATTGTTTTTGCCCATGTTCAACTGAGTTCAAGTTTAATATTTAACTTTTCCATCCGGGCATGATGGCTCATGCCTATAATCTCAGCACTTTGAAAGGCTGAGGTGGGTGGATCACCTGAAGTCAGGGGTTCAAGACCAGCCTGGGCAACATGGTGAAACCCTGTCTCTACTAAAAATACAAAATAAGCCAGGCGTGGTGGCGCGTTCCTGTAGTCCCAGCTATTTGGGAGGCTGAGGCAGGAGAATTGCTTGAACCCAGGAGGTGGAGGTTGTGGTGAGCTGAGATCACGCCATTGCACTCCAGCCTGGGCAACCAGAGTGAAAACTCGGTCTCAAAAAAAAAAAAATTAATATTTAACTTTTCCTCCATAGTGTGGTGGCACATGCCTGTAATCCCAGCTACTTGGGAGGCTGAGGCAGGAGAATCGCTTGAACCCAGGGGGTAGAGGTTGCAGTGAGCCAAGATTGCACCACTGCACTCCAGCCTGGGTGACAGAGTGAGACTCTTGTCTCCAAAAAAAAAAAAAAAAAGTATAAGACAATTGGGAAAATGTGAACACTGAGTAGATACTTGATGATATGAAATAATTATTGTTATGGTGAATGTTAATGGTACTGTGGTTATGTTCTTTTATAAAAGTCCTTAGCTCTTAGAGCTATCTTTGGAAAAATCTACAAATGATATGATATCTGGGATTTGCTGCAAAGCATTCTGGACATGGAGGAGTGGGTGAAGGTATGGAGGCAATAAGATTGGCCATCGGTTTTTGTGTTTTTTTGTTTTCGTTTTGAGACAGGGTTTTGTTCTGGGCTGGAGTGCAGTGGTGTGATCACAGCTCACTGCAGCCTTGACCTCCTGGGTTCAAGTGATCCTCCTGCCTCAGCCTCCTGAGTAGCTGGGACCACAGGTGCATGCCACCATGCCCAGCTAACTTTTATTTTTGTAGAGATGGGGGTCTTGCTATGATGCCCACGCTGGTCTTGAACTCCTGGGCTCAAGCAATCCTCCCTCCTTAGCCTCCCAAGGTGCTGGGATTACAGGCGTGAGTGACTGCACTGGGCCAGCCATCAGTTTTTGAAATGGGGTGAAGAGTACAATGGGGTTTATTTTACTGTTTCTTTATTTGGATATATGTTGAAAATTTCCATAATAAAAAGTTTTAAAGGCTGGGCATGGTGGCTCACGCCTATAATCCCAGCATTTTGGGAGGCTGAGACGGGTGGTTTACTCGAGCTCAGGAGTTCAAGACCAGCCTGGGCAACATGGTGAAACCCCGTCTGTACAAAAAAATGCAAAAAAAAAAAAAAAGCAATTTAGCCAGGTGTGGTGGCTCACACCTGTGGTCCCAGTTACTTGGGAGGCTGAGGTAGGAGGATCACTTGAGCCCAGGAGGTCAAGGCTGCAGTGATCTGTGATTGCATCACCACACTCCAGCGAGGGTGACAGAGTGAGACCCTGTCTTTAAAAAAAAAAAAAAGTTTGAAAATGTTCAAATAAAAATGTGTGCATAAGTATGTACAGCTGCTTTCCTGGTCGCACTACATTTACCATAGAACCGAATCCAAGATAGAGAAGAGAGATGTTCTAGGACGGCATGCCCATTGTAGGTGGACTTCCAGCCACTTGGCCAACTGCAAGGAAAAGGAGAGAAAGAAAAGGGAAGTTGGGGCCGGGTGCGGAGGCTCACACCTGTAATCCCAGCACTTTGGGAGGCCGAGGCAGGTGAATCACCCGAGGTCAGGAGTTCGAGACCAGCCTGGCCAACATGGCGCAACCCCGTCTCTACTAAAAATTCAAAAATTAGCCAGGCGTGGTGGCACTTGCCTCTAGTCCCAGCTATTCGGGAGGCTGAGGCAGGAGAACTGCTTGAACCCAGGAGGCAGGGGTTGCAGTGAGCTGAGATTGCGCGGCTGCACTCCAGCCTGGGCGATGGAGCAAGACTCTGTCTACAAAAAAAAAGAAGAAGAAAGAAAAGGGAAGTTGGGATGATGATGAGAAGAGAGGGGAAAGGAGATTGTGGAAAGGGAATTCTACATGATGAGAGAAGCATACCAGAAGGGCCCAGAGAAGGGTGCCTGGGATAGTGAGATGCCTGGAAATGCATGAGGTTGGAAAGGACCTTACCGGGCTCCATTGCACAGCCCTGGGATGCCCTCTCCCTCCCAGTTTCTTCACCCAAAAGCCTCCATCTGCTTTTTGAACACGTGACTCAGACTGTATGCCCACTGGGACCATATGCCCACAGCGCATGCACACTGTATGCCCACAGAGACTCTGGGAGCACCGCCCAGATAACCGGGGGCCTCTTTCACCAGTTCTGCCTGCCAGTCCCCTAACTGCTCCAGTGGCTGTTGCTGATGGTTCACACCTGTGACCCTCTACAGAGGTTTGCCCTCAGATGATTGGAGCCACTCAGACCCGAGGTGCTCTGGAGCTAGGCATCTTCAGCCACTGATTGGTATAGAGGCATACAGTCTCCTTTCCCTGGCTTCGGCGCAGAACAGATTCTGAGATCCAGTGTCTGCTCCAGAGCTCCCCGTGGGATCAGGCCTGAGGCTAGACTCCTGGAACCACATCCTTGCTAACCTTCTTCTCTCCTCCTCCTCTCTCCTCCCTCCTTACAGCTTCCTGCTGAGAGCACCCCCACTGAATAACTGCCACTTGTGCAAGAACCCGTGTTCCAGGCTCCACTTTTAGGGAGGCTTACTTGAGACAGAAGGTGGGGTAGGCACACAGTTTGTTTTTCTCTGGGTTGTCACACTCAGAACACAGTGTAGAGATTATGCAGAGGCAGAGACCAAGTCTCATACATATTTCTTTCCTCCATCTGACCTGAAATGATTAAAGCCAAAAAGATCCTGGCTTGAAGTGCCCACTGGAAAGGATGTGCAAGTGCTGGAGCTACTGGGCTACAAAGGAAGCTGTCTGGCACCTTGGTCTAAGCTGTGTAGGAAAAAGAAAAAAAAAACAACAACAACAAACCAGAAAACCTAGTTCTGTGGATTGTCACACCCAAGCTAAGCCACTAGAATTCAGCTTGGGGACCTCTCTGGCTGATTGTGGCCTGCAAGTTTTCTTTTTCTTTCTTTTTTTTTTTTTTGAAGTGGAGTCTTGCTCTGTCGCCCAGGCTTGAGTGAAGTAGTGCCACCTCGGCTCACTGCAACCTCTGCCTCCCCGGTTCCAGCGATTCTCCCTGCCTCAGCCTCCCGAGTAGCTGGGACTACAGGTGCGTGCCCGGCTAATTTTTTTTTTTGTATTTTTAGTAGAGACAGGGTTCCATCATGTTAGCCAGGATGGTCTCGATCTCCTGACCTCGTGATCCACCTGTCTCAGCCTTCCAAAGTGCTGGGATTACAGGCGTGAGCCACCGCGCCTGGCCCCTTTTTTTTTTTTTTGAGACAGTCTCGCTTTTGTTGCCCAGGCTGGAGTGCAGTGGCATGATCTCAGCTCACTGCAACCTCTGCCTCCCGGGTTCAAGCGATTCTCCTGCCTCAGCCTCCCGAGTAGCTGGGATTACAGGCGCCCACCACCACACCTGGCTAATTTTTTTTGTATATTTAACAGAGATGGGCTTTCCCCATGTTGGCCAGGCCGGTCTCGAACCCCTGACCTCAGGTGATCCACCCGCCTCGGCCTCCCAAAGTGTTGGGATTACAGGTGTGAGCCACCGCGCCCAGCTGCCTGCAGGGCTCACACCTGTAATCCCAGCATTTTGGGAGGCCAAGGTGGGTGGATCACCTGAGGTCAGGGTTCGAGACCAGCCTGGCCAAGATGGGGAAACCCCGTCTCTACTAAATATACAAAAATTAGCTGGGCGTGGTGGCACATGCCTGTAGTCCCAGCTACAAGGGAGGCCGAGGCAGCAGAATCGCTTGAACCTGGGAAGTGGAGGTTGCAGTGAGCCAAGATCGCATCACTGCACTCCAGCCTGGGCAACACAGCAAGACTCCATCTCAAAAAAAAAAAAAAGTAATCACCAGGCTATTTCAGAAGAGGGTGTTACATCCACCAGCAAACTGGGGGAGAATCATGTCTTGAATGATTCTGAGACCATGTCTAATGGGGATTTCATTAGGGTTCTGACTGTGAAGATGCTGCTTCAGAGATTGTGGGGGATGTTGCCTGCAGTTCAGAGGGCAGAGTCTAAAACTGAGAGCCAGGAAGGTACTAACCGTGTGTCAGGCAGATGGGGGATGTTGCCTGCAGTTCAGAGGGCAGAGTCTAAAACTGAGAGCCAGGAAGGTACTAACCATGTGTCAGGCAGATGGGGGCTGGCTAAAGAGTGAAGGGGTCAGGGACTGGGTAGCCAAGGGTCAGGGTCAGGTTTAGCAGGCCCCACAGGAGGTCTTGAGCTAGTTCTAAGAATGTTACTGGAATGTTGTCTATGCTTGACTCATACATAATGAAAACACTACTTTTATTGAGTCTTCTTCAAAATCCATTCAATGGGCCGGGCATGGTGGCTCACGCCCATAATCCCAGCACTTTCAGAGGCTGAGGTGGGCGGATCACTTGAGGCCAGGAGTTCGAGACCAGCCTGGGCAACATGGTGAAACCCCATCTCTACAAAAAGTATAAACATTAGCCGAGCGTGGTGGTGTGTGCCTGCCATCCCAGCTCCTCAGGAGGCTGAGGCAGGAAAATCACCTGAGCCCAGGAGGCAGAGGTTGCAGTGAGCCGAGATCACGCCACTGTGCTGCAGCCTGGGTGACAGAGTGAGACTGTGTCTCAAAAATAAATAAATAAATAAAATAAAATCCATTCAGTGGACATTGCCTGGAAGTGACGGTTAATTTTGTGAGTCAACTTGACTGGGCCACAGGGTGCCCAGGTATTTGGCTAAACATTATTCTGGGTGTTTTCGTAAGGGTGTTTTTGCATGAGATTAACGTCTGAATCTATCGACCCAGCAAAGCATATGGCCCTCCCTAATATGGGTGAGCCTCATCCAAGCAGCTGAAGGCCTGAATAGAACAAAAGGGCTGATATCCCCCAAATAAGAGGGAATTTCTTCTTCCTATCTTCAGGCTGGGACATTGTTTTTTTCTGTCTTCAGACTCAGACTGAAACATTGGCTCTTCCTGGGTCTTCTGCTTGCTGAGTCACTCTGCAAATCTTGGGCCTTGTCAGCCTTCATAATCATGTGCCCCAATCCTACTGGTTCTGTTTCTCTGGAGAACCCTAATATGCTGGATAAATAAACAACTCCATTCCTGTATAAATACCCCAGTGGGCCCCGTGATTTTCAGCTCAGTCTTAGGTAATAGTCTCATAGATCCTCAAAGGCACAAATGTAGCCTCTCCCATAATTAGAATAACCAGTCTAAGAGATTCTTTATAACTTCTCCTCTCCCCAACTCTGGCCTGCTTCCAGTTGGAATCCTCCAGCAGGAAGTGGGCAGGAAGTGGATGTGGCTGGCTTCATATTTCTCCACCTTGTACTTCCTTCTCCTTCCCTCCATCCCTACTAGCTTCTGAGTGTGGGGAATGGGTGGAGGGCGGAGTGGTAAGGGAACGGGCAAGGCCTCCCTTGGCCAGGTTCTCTCTGAGCCTGGCAGGTGTCTAAAGCTGACTCTCTGTCCCCTGGGAGTTTTTATGGGCTCTTCAAAGATTCTCATGGCTCGGGGATCTCCCAAGCTTGTGAATACAGAGGCATGAGTGTCACCTTCCTCAGCCCTGGGCACTGGGCAAGTACCCTCTGGCTTCTTTATGCTGAGGCCTCCCCAGCCCCCAGAAGTCCTCTTGAGCAGCCTCTCAGACAACTCTAGGGAGGCTGCCTCCCGTGGAGTTAAAGGAAACAGACAAGTTTTCTCCCAGTGTGCTGTGGAAGGGTCGGGTGATTCCAGTGTGGCAGCACTCCCCTGTCTTGGCCACCATGGTAGTGAGCCAGCCGTCATTTACCCTTTATTTATTTTGATTAAAAAAATTTTTTTTTCTGAAACAGAGTCTCACTCTGTCACCTAGGCTGGAATGCAGTGGTGCGATCTCGGCTCACTGCAACTTCTGCCTCCTGGGTTCAAGTGATTCTCCTGCCTCAGCCTCCCTAGTGGCTGGGATTACCTGCGTATGCCACCACACCCGGCTAATTTTTGTGTTTTTAGTAAAGACAGGGTTTCACCATGTTGACCAGGCTGGTCTTGAACTCTGGCCTCAAGTGATCCACCCGCCTAGGCCTCCCAAAGTGCTGGGATTACAGGTGTGAGCCACCACGCCCAGCCCATCATTTACCCTTTAGAAGTCCCAGGTAGGAGTTGACCCCAGTCTACTTCACCACAGCCTGCTTTAGTCTTCTCAAGCGTGGGTCTGACAGGGTCTCCCATGATTCCAGACAGCGGCACCTCCCTCAGCGTCATGAGCACCTCTCACTCTGGCCCTGGGGCTTCTTTGCGGCTGCCTGGGTTGGGAGACTCCACCTCAGCATTCTGAAGCTTGTGCAAACACCCCGAGGGCAACCCTCGGCTGAGTGGGGCTGGGAGCCATAGATAAATACTGTCCTGTTCCACCCTTCAGGCAGAGAATTCTGAGAGTCATTTACATGGCCTGGGAAAGTCCCCAGTGATAGCAAGCCCCAGTTACCTACAATAATGAGGAGCTCGGATCAGCTTTCCCTCCTCCCCTGTTTCACTCTTTCCTGTCCCTCGCTCCTGTCCCTTGGGACCATTCCAAGAAATCAATTAACTGTAAAGAAGCCCTCCTTTGAGGGCCAGGGTGGGGAGAGTGGGGGTGAGGAGACAGGCTCAGACGGATCCCTCATTAGACTTTGGTTAAGAGGTAAAACCTTCCCACATACATCCTTCCCCATATAACCTTTCATTTTAAGGGCTTGGGTGGGGTCTTAGACACCACAGCTACTACCCCTTCCCCCTAAATCTCTTCCTCTATTTCCCCTTTCTCGCTCTCTGACCTTTCCTATCTTTGATCTGGCTGAGACCCTCCAGAGTCGCTGAACAGGCCCGGGAACCATTTCTTTTGTAAATCTATATATGGCGATTTGGCACCTGACTCTGAAATTTCACATTTATTGTAGCTCAGTGTCTCTGTAGAAGCTTCCATTTTTATATCCTGTTACACACTGATCATTCCACCCAGAGTTCCTCTTCCAGAAAACGCTGACACCTAGTTTTTTTAGTGTCTGTTACACAAGTTCCAGTTTTCCTGTCATCCCGGTCCATCCCTCTGGTCCTGTTCTGAGCTGGGTTACTAACGTCAGTCTTAAAATATGCCCACTCCCTGCCCACTGCCAGCGAAGCCAATGAGGCACACTCCACAAAAGACCTGACTGGCAAATAGTCGATGACTACCTCTGCCTGAATACTATGCGGCTATAAATGCAGCCTCATCTTGTCCTCGTTTTAGCAGCCACATCATCTGGTTACATAGTAACTGCTGATTCCTATTTCCTAATGCCTGCCGGACATTTCCACTGGGATGTCTTCAGGCTCCTCACATTAATAAGCCCACGATAGCTCATTATGTCGTCCCACAGAGCTCTGCCTCATGTATTTGTGGTCTCGGAGAATGGAGTCACCCAATCTCCCAGGCTAGCCACCTCAGAGACTCTCGTAAAGACTCCAGCCCCTCCAGCCTCCCCATTCAATTCCACCTCTCCCCGATCCTCTGGGTTCTATAGCTTGAACGAGTCTCCAGCCCCACTACCTCAGTTCACGTCCCATCACTCCAACAGCCTCCTATCTGGTACCCCTCTGACCTCCAAGGGGTCTTATCTTCCTCTGAGTCGATTCAGATCTTGTCGCTTTTTGGTTTAGAAACTTTTGTGGCCTTTCCATCGGCCGTATGAGCAGCTAGCTTTCAGTTCACAGGTAAGAACTATAATAAAAGTATTCACAAATCAGCTCTAAGACCTTTCCCCAGCCTCAGCTGGGGCACATATACAATGCCCCTGACCTTCCTCGAAGGTCACGATCTTGGGTCCAGTGGGACTAAGGTTTGAAGCTCTACTTTCCTCTTCATTTCTGCCACCAAGTCTCTGAATTCCTGCCTCTGACAGTAACCCCGTGACTGTGGTTCTCCAGTCTCCAGTCATTACTCTCGGCTCTCATCATTCTCTTCCTATGTTGAGTCAGGTTTCTCAATGATAACTGCCTGCTATTAATTTTCAAAGTCCCAAGCATCCTACTGGCTGCATCCAAATAACAGTCATCTGAGTATATAGTCCCTAGTCCCCTGGGGAGCAGCAAGTGGCCAAAGCTCATTAAGAAACTACAGAAGTGGCCTGCAATGTTCACTCTTCCTATCTGCTTTGAGGGCAGGATTCCAGAACACAGTGATCTTCTCCACCCACTCTTTTCAGTTGTTGATGTTGTCCTGAGAGACTCAACTCCGGCACATCAGAGTACCTACATGAGTCCATTGATATTCTGAGGACAGGCCCCACCTGCTCTTGGAGTGGTCAAAGGGCTGGCGGTGGGGGAGAAGGCCGGGGACCCCAGCACCACTGGAGAATGTGCCAAGAGCCAACCAAATCAGCCGGGTGCGGTAGCTCACGCCTGTAATCCCAGTACGGTGGCAAGCGCCTGTAATCACAGCTACTCGGGAGGCTGAGGTAGGAGAATTGCTTGAACCCAGGGGTCAGAGGTTGCAGTGAGCCGAGATCACACCACTACACTCCAGCCTGCGTGACAGAGTGAGACTCCATCTCAAAACAAAACAAACAAACTAACAAAAAAACAAGAGCCAATCAAATCTATATACAGGGTGGAAGCCACCCAGACTGTGGATGAACAGTTCTGAACTCAGGGCCTATGAACCCCTAGGTTGTGAATACCCAGAAATTATAGGTAAAATCTGATAATATATATTGGCACTTCTGGAAAGAAGATCCACAATTCTCATCACATTCTCAAAGGAGTCTGTGACACAAATGAGGTTCAGGAAAGGAGAACAAAGTGGCCCTACAGAACAATTATTTTGTTAGAATATGTTTCTTCCTGATTACAAAAACAATCATGTTCATTGGAAAATTGGAAAATAAGACGAGCACCAAGAAGACTGTAAAATCAGCGCTGGCTGGGCGCAGTGGCTCACGCCTGTGATCCCAGCACTTTAGAAGGCTGAGGCGGGTGGATCACCTGAGCTCAGGGGTTCAAGACCAGCCTGAGCAACATGGTGAAACCTCATTTCTACCAAAAATACAAAAAATTACCTGGGGTGGTGGTGCACACCTGTAATCGCAGCTACTTGGGAGGCGGAGGTGAGAGGATCACTTGAGCCTGGGAGGCAGAGGTTGCAGTGAGTGAAAATGGCACCACTGCACTCCAGCCTGGGTGACAGAGTGAGACCCCATCTCAAAAATAAATAAATAATTAATTAATTTTAAAAAATCAGCCCTGATTCTATCATCCAGAGATAACTATGTCAATATTTTTGTGTGTATCCCTCCAGTCCTTTTTCTGTGCACACATAAACACACGTTATCCTTCTAAACCTGGGGAAGATGCTCCTTTGTGATCTGCTTCCGTCTACTTCAGATATCATGGATAATTTTCCAGGTCATTAAATATCCTTCTACAACTTTAATGACTTAGATCAATTCATAGTATTCGATCATTTCGGTGCCTTATTTTATATTGCTTTCCGGTATTTTTTGCTATTATAAATAATGTTGGGAAAAATATCCTCTTACATACACTTTTTAAAAAAGAGATGGGGGATCTCACTATGTTGCCCAGGCTGGCCTTGAACTCCTGGGCTCCAGTGATCCTCCTGCCTCAGCCCTCCTCATAGCGGGTACCTACAGGCATGCACTATCGTCCCTGGCTTTACATACACTTTAAAAAATATTTCTTTGTTTTCTTTTAATACAATTCTAGAAGTGGAGGGGTTTTTTTGGTGGGGGGGATTTTTTTTTTTTGATGGCGTCTTGCTCTGTTGCTCAGGCTGGAGTGCAGTGGCGCGATCTCGGCTCACTGCAACCTCTGCCTCCCGGGTTCAAGCGATTCTTCTGCCCTAGCCTCCTGAGTAGATAGGACTACAGGCACATACCACCACGCCCAGCTAATTTTTGTATTTTTAGTAGAGACGGGATTTCACCACGTTGGCCAAGATGATCTCGATCTCTTGACCTCGTGATCCATTCACCTCAGCCTCCCAAAGTGTTAGGATTACAGGCGTGAGCCACTGTGTCTGACCAGAAGTGGAGTTTTTGAATGACAGAGTATAAACACTTTTAAGGATTTTGTATTGAAAAACTATTCTCCATAAAGTTGACTGCAATTTATTCTCCTACCACCAATTTATGAGAATACTCACTCCCTTGCATCCTCTTGCAACCAATAGTTGTTGGGTGTTATCTTTTCAGGAGGAGGGAGGGAAATGTTTTCAATCTGGTAGGTAATACAGCACATTTCAGGTTTTACTGAAGCCCTGTGTGGAAGCCGGTCAGGACTGCAGCTGTGGACTACATGGTTAACATTGCCTGAGTAGGCCAGGCGCCGTGGCTCACGCCTGTAATCCCAGCACTTTGGGAGGCCGAGGCAGGCAGATCACCTGAGGTCAGGAGTTCGAGACTGGCCTGACCAACATGGAGAAACCCTGTCTCTATTAAAATTACAAAATTAGCTGGGCATGGTGGTGCACGCCTGTAATCCCAGCTACTCGGGAGGCTGAGGCAGAAGAATTGCTTGAACCTGGAAGGCAGAGGTTGCGGTGAGCCAAGATCGCGCCATTGCACTCCAGCCTGGGCAAAAAGAGCGAAACTCCGTCTCAAAAAAAAAAAAAAAAACATTGCCTGAGAATTTCATTGCCTGAGGATTTTCCCCAGAGTTTTGGCAACCCTCTGACAGGTGCTATTCAATAGAAGATGGCTCTGCTTTTCTTTGCCTGCGTAGCAGACCTGGAGACATGGCAACGGCTTAATTTCCAGGCAATGACTAGTTTAGAGTCCATGAGATTGAGTGGCAGCAATAAATATTTGATGGCTCTTTAAAAAGATTCCCTCCCCTCGCCCCGGTTTAAGTCAAAATTTCTTTCTTTTTTTTTTTTTTTTGAGATAGAGTCTCGCTCCATCGCCCAGGCTGGAGTGCAATGGCACGATCTTGGCTCACTGCAACCTCCGCCTTCCCAGGTTCAAGCGATTCTCCTGCCTCAGCCTCCTGAGTAGCTGGGATTACAGGTGTGCACCAACACGCCTGGCTAATTTTTTTGTATCATTAGTAGAGACAGGTTCTGCCATGTTGGCCAGGCTGGTCTCAAACTCCTGACCTCAGGTGATCTGCCCACTTCAGCCTCCCAAAGTGCTGGGATTACAGGCGTGAGCCACTGCGCCCAGCATAAGTCAAAATTTCTATGTCTTGTGAAAGTTTTAAGAATTGTGGCTCATCCCTTGGCCGGGCGCGGCGGCTCACACCTGTAATCCCAGCACTTTGGGAGGCCGAGGCGAGCGGATCACGAGGTCAGGAGATTGAGACCATCCTGGCTAACACGGTGAAACCCCGTCTCTACTAAAAATACAAAAAAAATTAGCCGGGCATGGTGGTGGGCGCCTGTAGTCCCAGCTACTAGGGAGGCTGAGGCAGGAGAATGGCGTGAACCCGGGAGGCAGAGGTTGCAGTGAGCCAAGATTGCACCATTGCACTCCAGCCTGGGTGACAGAGCAAGACTGTGTCTCAAAAAAAAAAGAAAAAAAGAATTGTGGCTCATCCCAAAGCCCCCCTGGCATGCACCAGTTTTCTGGATAATTTGAGGAAAAATGAACCTGTGTGAATAAAAATTATTCATAATTAACAAATATCTGCCTAAAGACATGTCTTATTCTACACAGTGGACATGTTGGGGACTCCAGAAATTTGCGTGTAGCTGAAATCCTATTTTTTATTAAAAAATTCTTTTAAAATTTACATACAACTTACATTTCTCTATTTTTAACTTCTCTAGGATTACCCTCGAAAGTAAGCCCAAGGCCCAGCACCGTGGCTCACACCTGTAATCCCAGCACTTTGGGAGGCGAGAGGATCACTTGAGCCCAGGAGTTCGAGACCAGTCTGGGCAACACAGTAAGACTCATCTCCACACAACAAAAAATAAAGTAAGGCCGGGCGTGGTGGCTCACGCCTGTAATCCCAGCACTTTGGGAGGCCGAGGTGGGTGGATCACAAGGTCAAGAGATCAAGACCATCCTGGCCAACATGATGAAACCCCGTTTCTATTAAAAGTACAAAAATTAGCTGAGCGTAGTGGCACACGCCTGTAATCCCAGCTACTTGGGAGGCTGAGGCAGGAGAATCGCTTGAACCTGGGAGGCAGAGGTTGCAGTGAGCCGGGATTGTGCCACTGCACTCCAGCCTGGCAACAGAGTGGGACTCCATCTCAAAATAAATAAATAAATAAATAAATAAATAAATAAATAAAGTAAAATAAAATAAAGCAAGCCCAGGGTGATTCTTTTATAAAGTAAGTAATAATCTATGTTGCAAATTCACATTTTTGCCTAGCTAGAGTGCTGGAAGTCACTTATTCAGTTAATTCACTCACCTAACATCGTTACCTCACATAGGGTGCCTAACACTGTGTTCAGAGTTGTAGAAGGGATTTTGATTTTTGTTTTGGGTCTCAGTCTTGTCCCTTGGGGCTTTTTTTTCTTTTTCTTTTTGTTTTATTTTTTGAGACAGAGTCTCACTCTGTTGCCCAGGCTGGAGTGCAGTGGTGCGGTTTCGGCTCACTGCAACCTCCGCCTCTCGGGTTCAAGCAATTCTCCTGCCTCAGCCTCCTGAACAGCTGGGATTACAGGCGTGTGCCACCAAGCCCAGCTAATTTTTGTATTTTTAGTAGAGATGGGGTTTCGCCATGTTAGCCAGGCTGGTCTGAAACTCCTGAGCTCAGGTGATCTGCCCGCCTCGGCCTCCCAAAGTGCTGGGATTACAGGCATGAGCCACCACATCTGGCTATGGGGCTTTAATGAGGAGTGTGGCAGAGTTCCCTGACAGCCGTGCCCCTACCATGCTGGGCTTGTGGACAGGCAAGAGTGGGTGTCACAGGCTGGGTGTACTGCTCTCCCTCTTTCCTGCTGGGGGCACTGCTGCTGTCACAACTCTTCCTTCCTCTTCCCTTTGGGTACCAATAGCCGAAGGGCACAGCTGAGGGAAAGCAGACACATGTGGACAGTAACCCCAGAGGTCACCAGCCCAGACAGCAGTGATCCCGACTTGGCCAGTGATATTAACCAGCAGTTTCTGTTTAAGTGGAAAATAGTTCCTAAAGGGAAGCTCCTGCCCTTCTGTGGTTCACAGTAGGGCTAAGGGTTAGACTGGTGGAGACAGCATGGCATAGGGAAAAACAGCTCAGTCCCAAACCAACACAGAGCCTGCCTGAAATGCCCGCATTGACTTTGCTTTTCAGTATTTCAATGTCATGCACAAAATCCAAGTTCATGATGTGTGTAGCTCGATGGAAAGAAGCAAATGAGCAGGCAGGAGTCAGATACAAATGGGGTGTGTCCACAAAATGTCATTTTGAAGTTTGTGGTTTGGCATTTGGAATGCATTTTCCTAGAGGAAAACAGAACTATGTTAAATGGATATTAGATTCCTAGACTAGACTTCAAAATTCTATATAACTCATAACATGGCTAAATACCCTCTCTGGTTTGTTTTTGTTTTTTTCTTTTTTTGAGATGGAGTTTTGCTCTTGTTGCCCAGGCTGGAGTGCAATGGCGTGATCTCAGCTCACGGCAACCTCCACCTCCCGGGTTCAAGCAATTCTCCTGCCTCAGCCTCCTGAGTAGCTGGGATTACAGACATGTGCCACCACGCCCGGCTAATTTTGTATTTTTAGTAGAGACAGGGTTTCTCCATGTTGGTCAGGCTGGTCTCGAACTCCCGACCTCAGCTGATCTGCCCGCCTTGGCCTCCCAAAGTACTGGGATTACAGGCTTGAGCCCACCAACCTGGCGTATACCCTTTCTTATAATGAAAAATTAGTAGTAAACAAAATGTCAGTTTGTAATAATAATTTTAGAAAACAAAGAAAAACAATTTCCGAACAGAAAATAAGAGTTTTGGCCAGGCGAGGTGGCTCACGCCTGTAATCCCAGCACTTTGGGAGGCCGAGGCGGGCGGATCACGAGGTCAGGAGATCGAGACCATCCTGGCTAACACAGTGAAACCCCGTCTCTACTAAAAATACAAAAAAATTAGCTGGGCATGGTGGCGGGTGCCTGCAGTCCCAGCTACTCGGGAGGCTGAGGCAGGAGAATGGCTGGAACCCGGGAGGCAGAGCTTGCAGTAAGCTGAGACTGCGCCACTGCACTCCAGCCTGGGCAACACAGCGAGACTCCGTCTCAAAAAAAGAAAAAAAAAAAAAAAGAAAAAAAAGAAAGAAAATAAGAGTTTTTATTTGTTTATTTTTTGAGACAGAGTCTTGTTCTGTCACCCAGGCTGGAGTGCAGTGGCATGATCTTGCTTCACTGTAACCTCCGCCTCCTGGGTTCAAGCTATTCTTGAACCCGGGAAGGGATTCAGGAGGCCTCAGCCTCCCGAATAGCTGGGATTACAGGCATATGCCACCATATCCAGCTAATTTTTTTGTATTTTTAGTAGAGACGGGGTTTCACCGTGTTGGCCAGGCTTGTCTCGAACTCCTGACCTCAAGTGATCCGTCCACCTCAGCCTCCCAAAGTGCTGGGATTACAGACATGAGTCACTGTGCCTGGCCAAGAGTTTTTATTTATCTGAAACACTAGTGCTTATAGAAACCAGACCTCATAGAAAAGGAAGGAAGAAGCCGTTCACTTTTGGGAAGATTTTGATCAGGTACTTCCAGTAACTTTCAAAATGTAGGGCTTGAAATCATTGGCTCTTTTTGTCTAATTTTATTTACAATTTATGGCCTTTCTTTTTAAAATACCGCTGTATAACTAAAACCACTTTGGTTTAACACCAGCAGTGATCGGAGGGTAGGGTTTTGGAGTTAAAAGCAGGAGAGATTTTACTGAGGTAAAATTAAACATTTTTAAAAATTTACCAAGTACTGGTTGGAAAGAAGCCATAGAAGATAAAGATAAAAGGTGAAAGTGGTCAGGTGCGGTGGCTCACGCCTATAATCCCAGCACTTTGGAAGGCAGAGGCAGGCAGATCACCTGAGGTCAGGAGTTTGAGACCAGCCTGGTCAACATGGTGGAAACCCGTCTCTACTAAAAATACAAAAACGTTAGCCGGGCATGGTGGCGGGCACCTGTAATCCCAGCTACTTGGGAGGCTGAAGCAGGAGAATCGCTTGAACGCAGGAGGCAGAGGTTGCAGTGAGCGAAGATCGCACCACTGCACTCCAGCCTGGGCAACAGAGTGAGACTCCGTCTCAAAAAGAAAAAAAAAATGGTGAAGGTGGACACGAGTGAAAGAAGACTGTCTAAGGTTAATTACTGTGCCCTGAGTGGTGAAAGATGGCGGTGAGCAGAGAGAATGGTGAAGGTAAGGAAGGTTCAGGCCCGCCAGTGCCCTAAGCATGAAGAATGGTTCTATGAGCACTCCTGAGAGCTTGGGTGCCTTACCTAGAGTGTTGAGGAAGGGCTAGAAGGCACTGTGTGTATCCAGCCATTCATATTTGAGACCTGCTTTAATGCCTGGCGTTTGAAACTTAGGGCGTGTCTGCTCTGTAGTACTAGACTATAGGAGTTAATCTCTAAAGATGGCCACCCCTCAATGGACTGCTATTCATTCCTTTGGATGCTGGCTGACCCTGGGACTTGCTTTTTGGCTAAGAGAATCCCTTGGACTGTTACTGCATGACTTCTAAGGCTAGGTCCTAAGAAGTCTTGTAGCTACCACCCAGATCTCCTGGAACATCATTCGCTCTAGGGGAAGCCAGCTGCTATGCTGGCTTAGGGAAGCCCGACTACTCTGACGGTTACCTTGTGAGGAAGCTGTTTTCCAGCCACTCCAGACACTCCAGACATGTGACGAAAGAAGATTCAGATAAGTCCAGCTTTATCCACCATCTGACCACAACCAAATTCAGATGCTCAAGGAAGAACTTTGCAGCTGAGCCCGTTATCCCCGAGAACTGTGAAGAATAATAAATAGGCTGGGTGCGGTGGCTCACGCCTGTAATCCCAGCACTTTGGGAGGCCGAGGCAGGCGGATCACAAGGTCAGGAGTTCGAGACCAGCCTGGGTAATGTAGTGAAACCCTGTCTCTACTAAAAAATACAAAATTTAGCGGGGCTTTGTGGTACGTGCCTGTAGTCCCAGCTACTCAGGGGGCTGAGGCAGGAGAATCGCTGGAACCCGGGAGGCGGAGGTTGCAGTGAGCCGAGATTGCATGACTGCACTCTAGCTTGGGAGACAGAGTGAGACTCCGTCTCAAAAATAAAAAAACAAATAAAAAAATAAATATATAAAATAGTCATTCGAAGCCACTGAATTTTGGAGGTGGCTTTTACACAGCAATAGCTAACTGGAACTCGGGTTAAGCCCTAAACTTGCTTTCCTACCAAGCTCACCAGCATTTCAGTTCCATCTACTCCCATGAAGATGTATTGACCCACCCCAACCTGCTTAGTGGGAGGGAATATCAAGAATCTCCCACCATGCCAGACGCAGTGGCTCACACCTGTAATCCCAGCACTTTGGAATGCAGAAGTGGGAGGACCACTTGAGCCCAGGAGTTCGAAACCACCCTGGGCAGCATAAGGAGACCCTATCTCTACAAAAAAATTTTAAAATTAGCTGGGCATGGTGGCAGGCACCTGTGGTCCCAGCCACTCAGGAGGCTGAGGTGGGAGGATCACCTGAGCCTGGGAGGTTGAGGCTGCAGTGAAATGTGATCCTGCCATTGCACTCCAGCTAGTGTGACAGAGCAAGAAAAAAAAAGAGCAAGAAAAAAAAAAAAAAAAGAATCTCCTAGCACACTCAGCCTTCAGACCTCAATTAGTTTCTCCTTAAATCTTACTCACAGGACCTTTGCTAGGTTAGAAGTCTAGAGACTATAATTAAGAAAAAGAAATAAGTCATAAAGACCACGAGCTCTTGAGTGAGGTTCATCCTGGAAAGTAACCAAGGTAACATTAGCTACTTGTAGCAGTCTGGTGGGGCAGCCTTGGTGGAACCTGGAGGTAATTCTGGGCCAATGATCCAGAGCTGACTGAAAAATTGTTTCCTATCTCTATAGTGAAAATCTCTTATGTTTCTGTATCATGTCTTTTTTTTTTTTTTTGAGAGAGTCTCACTCTGTTGCCCAGGCTGGAGTACAATGGTGCGATCTCTGCTCACTGCAACCTCCACCTCCCGGGTTCCCCACCTCCTGAGTAGCTGGGATTACAGGTGCCCACGACCATGCCCAGCTAATTTTTGTATTTTTAGTAGAGATGGGGTTTCACCATGTTGGCCAGGCTGGTTTTGAACTCCTGACCTCAAATGATCCGCTTGCCTCGGCCTCCCAAAGTGCTGGGATTACAGGCGTGAGCCACCGTGCCCAGCCTCTATCGTGTCTTCTAAGAACCAGTTGCTTCTAGAGACATAGAGCAGGGCAGGTGTCTGTTTTTCAGAGACTAGCTTAAGGAATTGGGTAACGAAAGACCTTCTGGGCACATTGCTGGAGATTTCTTGTGCTGTGGAAATGACTTGAACAGAGCAGTGATTTTCCAGATGAGTTGTCAGTGGGTTGTTGTTGTTTCTTATGACAAGGCTGGTAGACTCATGGTTGAACAATTACACAAATTCAGTCAGTCATGGTAACACAGCCACTGAGGTGATGGAGTTTCACTAATTCCTCCCTGTCAGAAGAATGAAGCATGTGATTATGTTAGACGAACTGATAAGACCCAGAGTTTGAAGCCAGGGGAGGTGTCTCATGTCTGTAATCCCAGCTACTTGGGAAGCTGAGGCAGGAGGGTCCCTGGAACCTGAGATCTCAAGACCAGCCTGGGCAACATAGAGAGACCCTGTGTCTTAAAAACACAACAGCAATGGCCGGGCGCAGTGGCTCATGGCTCACGCCTGTAATCCTAACACTTTAGGAGGCTGAGGTGGATGGATCACTTGATGTCAGGAGTTCGAGACCAACCTGACCAACATGGTGAAATTCCATCTCTACTAAAAATACAAAAAAAAAAAAAAAAAAAGAATTAGCTGGGCATGGTGGCACATGCCTGTAATTGCAGCTACTTGGGAGGCTGAGGCAGCATAATCACTTGAACCTGGGAGGCGGAGGTTGGAGATCACAGCATTGCACTCCAGCCTGGGCAACAAAAGTGAAACTCCGTCTCAAAAAGAAAAAAAAAAAAAAAGCACAACAGCAAGAATAAAAATAAGACACAGAATTTGTCTGGGGGTCAGTGCTCCCTATGGGGTTGATAATCAACAGCAGTTGCTTTCCTCCGCCTACCTGCAATGCTGTCATGAGGCACAGATGGCACTCAAAAATGTTTGCCTAATGAATGAATCTATGACTTAGAAGTCCTGAAACTGAGTAGCTTGGAGTCAGGTAACCCACAGGGATCCTATAAATAGCAAGACTGAAAACAGCTCCATTCATGTAGTAATTGAGTTACACCCTAGCTAACTATACGGGGTGTCCATGCAGTCTGGAAACAGGCAAAAATGTAGAATGTCATCAAGAACATCTTCAGAAAATAAATAGTGGGCCGGGTGCAGTGGCTCGCACCTGTAATCCCAGCAATTTGGGAGGCCAAGGCGGGGAGATCACTTGAGGTCAGGAGTTCGAGACCAGCCTGGCCAACATGATGAAACCCTGTCTCCAAAAAATACAAAAATTAGCCGGGTGTGGTGGCAGGCGCCTGTAATCCCAGCTACTTCAGGAGGCTGAGGCACAAGAATCGCTTGAACCCGGGAGGCAGAGTTTGCAGTTTGCAGTGAGCAGGGGTGGCACCCTTGCACTCCAGGCTGGGCAACAGAGCAACACTCAGCCTCAAAAAACAAAAATAAAAAACAACAACAAAAATAGTAATAGTATGTGCATTTCCAGACTTCACAGACACCCTGTATGTTAACATCAACCATCTCAGATCTTTGACTGGCTTAGTCTCACAGGATGCGACAAATCCTTTGGTTTTCTGAGGCTTTGTGCAAATTCCTGTATGGCATAAACTCTCTTGTCAGTGCTGCCCAGGGGCCTCCCACAGGGAGGAACTCAGAATTGACAAAGTTGACTGGGAGTCCATCTGTGACAGCCAGAGAAGCCAGCGGGCAGCAGCGCGAGAAACGGATCACCTCATTCCAGTCCTTCCCCAGCAGCACTGGGCTGTGGGGCCAGAGGCAATAATGGCAACAGGGAAAGCAGGAGCCGAGGTGGGGCCGGTCCACAGAACAAGGAAGGCCCTGATTCCACCCCCACGCCGCTCTCTCCCAGGTCTTTCTGGAGAAACAGTTCCCCCAACGGGACTTGCCTTTCTTTTCTCTCAGCTTCCCCAGCCAACCCAGTAGAGGGTCACCTCAGATTGGAGGACCTGGGAGAATCTTCATCACTTGTCCTTGTGATGAGGTCAAGAAATAATACAAGGGCCGGGCTTGGTAGCTCACGCCTGTAATCCCAGCACTTTGGGAGGCCGAGGTGGGCGGATCACCTGAGGTCACCAGTTCGAGACCAGCCTGGCCAATATAGTGCAACCCCGTCTCTACTAAAAATACAAAAAAAAAAAAAAAAAAAATTAGGCCAGGCGAGGTGGCTCACGCCTGTAATCCCAGCACTTTGGGAGGCCAAGGCAGGAGGATCACCAGGTCAGGAGTTCGAGACCAGCCTGGCCAATATGGTGAAACCCCATCTCCACTAAAAATACAAAAATTAGTTGGGCGTGGTGGTGCGTGCCTGTAGTCCCAGCTGCTCGGGAGGCTGAGGCAGGAGAATTGCTTGAACCCGGGAGGCAGAGGTTGCAGTGAGCCAAGCTCACGCCACTGCACTCCAGCCTGGGCAACAGAGTGAAGCTCTGTCTCAAAAACAAGAACAACAACAACAACAAAAATTAGCTGAGCGTGGTGGTGCACACCTGTGGTCCCAGCTACTAGGGAGGCTGAGGCAGGAGAATCGCTTGAACTAGGGAGGTAGAGGTTGCAGTGATTGCATCTGGAGATTGCACCACTGCACTCCAGCCTGGACAATAGAGCAAGACTCTGTCTCAAAGAAAAAAAAAAAAGAAAGCAAGCATACAAGGAGCTTGTGATCATTAATTAACTACCAAGTAAGGAGGCTTTCCTGCTATTAAAGGTAGGTGAATGAAAGAGCATAATTGGCCAATAAAACTTTGGGGAAAACAGTAAAAAGGATACTCTAGCATGGGTGCAGTGGCTCACGCCTGTAGTCCCAGCTACTCTGGAGGCTGAGGCAGGAGGATCGCTTGAGCCCAGGAGGTTGAGGCTGCAGGGAGCTATGATTGCACCACTGCACTCCAGCCTGGGTGACGAGCAAGACTTGTCTCAACGACAACAACAAGAAAAAAGAATGTTCTAGCATGTACAATGCCAACTGGTTTATGTTTCTAGACACTATATTAATCTTCCAGGATCCTCAGAAAACACTTCACCCCTGGCTGGTCTGACTGCAGTGGTGTTTACAACTAGTTGATCACAACTACTTACAGATTTCTTTGTTCCTTCTCCACTCCCACTGCTTCACTTGACTAGACTTAAAAAAAAGAAAAGAAAAGAAAAGAAAAAGAAAAAGAAAAAGAAACAGAAAAAGAAAACACTTTACTCCAACATTTGTCAGAAGAGTTTTACCAAGGAGGAAGGCAATGATGATTTCCATGCCCAGGAAGGAAGGGGAAGGAACCTGTATTGGGCCTTTAAAAGAAATACGCTCCCAGTATTACCACCATGAAACAATCACAAAAGATTCAAACTTTAAAGGCACATTTGAAGCTCTACATATATTTTAATGGCTGCGAAGTTCTCACACATCATGATGTAAGAAACAGTTTTAAAAGAGGCAGTGTGGCCAGGCGCGGTGGCTCATGCCTGTAATCCCAGCACTTTGGGAGGCTGAGGCGGGTGGATCACCTGAGGTCGGGAGTTCGAGACCAGCCTGACCAACATAGAGAAACCTCTTCTCTACTAAAAATACAAAATTAGCTGGGCGTGGTGGTGCACGCCTGTAATCCCAGCTACTCAGGAGGCTGAAGCAGGAGAATTGCTTGAACCCAGGAGGCCGAGGTTGCAGTGAGCTGAGATTGTGCCATTGCACTCCAGCCTGGGCAACAAGAGTGAAACTCCGTCTCAAAAAAAAAAAAAAAAGAGAGAGAGAGACACAGTGTGGGCTGGGCGCGGTGGCTCACCCCTGTAATCCCAGCACTTTGGGAGACCGAGATGGGTGGATCGCTTGAGGTCAGGAGTTCAAGACCAGCCTGGCCAACATGGTGAAACCCTGTCTCTACTAAAAATACAAAAATTAGCTGGGCGTGCTGGTGGGTGCCTATAATCCCAGCTACTCGGGAGGCTGAGGCAGGAGAATTGCTTGAACCCAGGAGGCAGAGGTTGCAGTGAGCTGAGATTAAGCCATTGCACTCCAGCCTGGACAACACAGTGAGACTCCGTCTCAAAAAAAAAAAAAAAGACAGTGTGCATAAAGAAAAAACAAAGTTGGAAGTCAGAAATACTGACTAGTTTCTTTTTTAAACTATTTAATTTCAAAATAATTATAAATTCACAGGAAGTTGCATAACTATAGTACAAAATCAAAACCAGGAAATTGCCATTGGTACAATCCACAGAACTTATTCAGATTTTGCCAGTTTTACAGGAGCTCATTCGTGTGTGTGTGTGTGTGTGTCCCTATGCAATTTTATCACATGTAGGTTGCACCACATCAAGATGCTTAACTCTACCATCACCACAAAGCTCCCTTGGGCTGTCCCTTCATAGCCACATCCACTCCCCTCCTCCTCCCCCATCCCTAATCCCAGGCCACACTAAACTGTTCTCCATCTCTAGAATTATGTTATTCAATGAATGTGATATAAATGGAATCATGTGACATGTACCCTTTTGAGGCTGGTTTTTTTTCCACTCAACATAATTCCCTGGGGATCCGTCCATATTGCTGTTCGTATCAATAGCTCATTTCTTTTTCACTGCTGAGTAGTATTCCATGGTATGGCTGTATCAGAGTTTGGTTAACCATTCATCCATTGAGCAACGTTTGGATAGTTTCTAGGCTTTGGCTATCACAAAGCTGCTGTGAGCATTTGTGTAGAAGTTTCTGTATAAAAATAAGCTTTCATTTCTCTGGTATAAATGGCCAAAAATGCAAGTGCGGGGTTGTATGGTAAATCCGTTTTTAGTTTTAAAAGGAACTGCCATGGCTCACGCTTGTAATCCCAGTATTTTGGGAGGCTGAGGCAGAAGGATGGCTTTAGGCCAGGACTTCAAGAGCAGCCTGGGCAACACGGTAGTAGATAGATAGATAGATAGATAGGTACATAAATAGGCCCGGTGCAGTGGCTCATGCCTGTAATCCCAGCACTTTTGGAGGCCGAGGTCAGGAGTTCGAGACCTTGAGGTCAGGAGTTCGAGACCAGCCTGGCCAACATGGCGAAACCCTGTCTGTATTAAAAATACAAAAATTAGCCAGGTGTGGTGGCACAAGCCTGTAATTTCAGCTACTAGGGAGGCTGAGGCAGGGGAATTACTTGAACCTGGGAGGCAGAGGTTGTGGTGAACCAAGATCATGCCACTGCACTCCAGCCTGGGCAGCAGAGCGAGACTCCATCTCAAAAATAAATTAAAAAATAAATAAATAAATAAACTGCCAAACTATTTCCAGAATGATTGTACCATTTTACGTTCCCACCAGCAATCTACAAGTGATCCAGTTTCTCTGCGTCTCCAGCATTTGATGTCACTATTTTTTATTTTTGCCATTCTGATAGGTGTGTGGTGATAGAGATTCATTGTGGTTTTAATTTGCACTTCCCTAATGACTAATGACAGTGAGCATCTTTTCACATGCTTAATTGCCATCTGTATATCCTCTTCAGGGAAATATCTGTTTATGTCTTTTGCCCTTTTTCTAATTGGACTGTTTATTACCAATAAGTTTTTCTTTTCTTTTTTTTTTTTTTTTTTTTCTGAGACGGAGTTTTGCTCTTGTTGCCCAGGCTGGAGTGCAATGGTGCGATCTCAGCTCACTGCAACCTCTGCCTCCTGGGTTCACGCCATTCTCCTGCCTCAGTTTCCCAAGTAGCTGGGATTACAGGCATGCACCACCATGCCTGGCTAATATTACTGATAAGTTTTGCGAGTTCTTTATATACTCCAGATGCTAGTCCTTTGTCAGATATGTGATTTGCAAATATTTTCTCCCAGTCTTTGTCTTTTCATCCTCTTAACAGGGTCTTTGGCAGAGTAATTTTTAATTTTGATGTGGTTTCTCCTTAAAGGTTAAAAAATAATAATGATCTCAGGCCGGGTTCAGTGGCTCAGGCCTGTAATCTCAGCACTTTGGGAGACCGAGGCAGGTAGATTGCTTGAGTCCAGGAGTTCCAGGCCAGTTTGGGCAACATGGCGAAACCCCGTCTCTACAAAAAATACACACACACAAAAAATTAGCCATCTATGGTAGCATGTGCCTGTGGTCCCAGCTACTTGGGAGGGTGGGGTGGAAGGATCGCTTGAGGCCAGGAGTTGGAGGCTGCAGTGAGCTGGGATCATGCCACTGCACTCCAGCCTGGAGTGACAGCGAGACCCTGTGTCAAAATAATAAAAATGAAAATTACCAAAATAATAATAATTATTATCATCTCCTGGCCTGCCCTGTCATCCATGCCAAGTAAGGGCATGTACAAATTTCATCTACCCATTCAGTCAATGTTTATTGAGTACCTACTATGTTCCAGGTTCAGTCCCAGGTGCTAGTGATCTGAAAATGAATAAAATACAGTTGCCTTTAAGTGTTCACAGTCTAGTGGAGACAGAGACTTTTTTTTTTTTTTTGAGATAGAGTCTCACTCTGTCACACAGATAGAGTGCAGTGGCACAATTTCAGCTCACTGCAACCTCCACCTCCCAGGTTCAAGTGATTCTCCTGCCTCAGCCTCCCGTGTAGCTGGAACTACAGGCCCCCACCACCACGCCTGGCTAATTTTTGTATTTTTAGTAGAGATGGGGTTTCACCATGTTGGCCAGGCTGGTCTCAAACTCCTGACCTCAGGTGATCCACCTGACTTGGCCTCCCAAAGTGGTGGGATTACAGGTGTGAGCCATGGCACCTGGCCGGGACAGAGACTTCTGAGCACATGCCTTCCGTGGAAGTGTGGTAAGGGATGGAAAGCAGGCTGTGGGACCTCAAGGCAGAGCACATGCTCTGGCCAGGGAAGTGGCGAAGGCCACTCCTTGCTTGTCAGTTACAAACCAGTTGAAATCTTAGTATTATTCTTGCTATATACAGGTTATAGTATATTCTATAAAAACATTTCCAGCCATTATTTTCATCATGATTACCACTGGTTCATTTTCTGCAAGATTCTTTTCCAAAATGCCAAAATGGCTAATATCCAAACTGAGATCTTGTGAAATTTATGGCGGATTCACCCCTATAAATGATAATTTTTCAAAAATACAATGACAACTGTTAGTTCAACAAGTGGTCTTTGCTGTGAAGCTCAGGCATCAAGGAAAGGTGTAGATAGGTCTTATTGCATAACAGTCCTCGGTCCTAATATAGCAACGTTCATCTGAGAAGCTTAAAGGACTTGCCTCACATGACAAGCTGCCTCATTTTTGCACTGACTCTTCGAGGAAGGCAAGATAAGATTTATTATCCAGTGGCCTATATTCCAAGTAGAGAAGGATCCTCTCTGCCCAGGTAACTAGAAAAGTGTGTCTGATGACACATTTGGGAGGAACGAAGGGATCCAGCAGCAAGAAGGGGATTGAACCATTGGTTTCAGGTTGCAGTTCTCCACCAAGAATTTTTTGAAGTGTAAGGCCTGATCTTGCTTATATAGGACTGATTACATTTCTTTCTTTCTTTCTTTCTTTTTTCTTTTCTTCTTTGTTTGTTTGTTTTGAGTTGGAGTCTCACTCTGTAGCCCAGGCTGGAGTGCAGTGGTACAATATCCAGCATTGCAACCTCTGCCTCTTGGGTTCAAGCGATTCTCCTGCTGCAGCCTCCCCAGTAGCTAGGACTACAGGTGCACACCACCATGGCCGGCCGGCTAATTTTGGTGTTTTTAGTTAGAGACAGGGGTTACAGGCGTGAGCCACCGCACTCATACTAATTTTTTTTTTTTTTGAGATGGAGTTTTGCTCTTGTTGTTCAGGCTGGAGTGCAATGGTGTGATCTCAGCTCACTGCAACCTCCAACTCCGAGGTTCAAGCAATTCTCCTTCCTCAGCCTCTCTAGTAGCTGGAATTACAGGCGCCTGCCACCACGTCTGGCTAATTTTTGTATTTTTAGTAGAGATGGGGTTTCACCATGTTGGTCAGGCTGGTCTCGAACTCCTGACCTCAGGTGATCCTCCTGCCTTGGCCTCCCAAAGTGCTGGGATTACAGGCATGAGACACCGCGCCCGGCCCTTACATTTTCATTGCAGTAAATACTTGAGCCTCAAAACCTGAGAATGCTTTCCAGCCCCATCTCTAATCAGGACCTTGTCTTGTCAATTTTCCCTCCATGAGACAGCTCTGGTGAAACAGTAACAGAGGGACGGGGAACACCGAGGTATTGATGTCTGGGCCAGAGCTGCCATCCAGGGCCCCACACCCCACCTTTGGTCCAGACAGCCCCTTGGCCCAGGTGTCCCTGCTGCCAGAACACATTGGACTGGGGTACAGGAGTTGCATATTCCATGAAGCCGGTGTCAGGGGAAGCAGGAACTCTCACATTAGCCAGGTTATTCCTCTCCTCCGGGCCAATTTCCCTCCACAACCCAGGGGTTTCAGTCTCACATCAACTATCATGTTTTAAAACAGAAAACGTGCCTGTAATCCCACCACTTTGGGAGGCCAAGGTGGGTGGATCACCTGAGGTCAGGAGTTCGAGACCAGCTTGGCCATCATGGCAAAACCCCATCTCTACTAAAAAAAAAAATTAGCCGGGCATGGTGGCACATGCCTGTAATCCCAGCTACTAGGGGGGCTGAGGCAGGAGGATCACTTGAACCTGGGAGGCAGAGGTTGCGGTGAGCCGAGATCATGCCACTGCACTCCAGCCTGGGCAACACAGCGACTCTGTCTCAAAAACAAAAACAAAAACAAAAACAGAAAATAGGCAAAATGTTTGGCTAAAATAAAATGAAAACACTGCAGGGAAGAGGCTTGAGTGTGCTGGTGGACAGGCCGCCCTGCTCACCTGTGGGAAGGGCAGGGCCAGCAAGGGCAGGAGAGCTCCCTGTGGGCAGCTAGGCTGGGTGTGGATGTGGTCCTCCAGGTGGTCCCAGGGAGGATGCAGGGACAGGAACAGTCCAGGCAGACAGCTCTCAGATGAGTAGTGCTCTGCCTGAGGTGTTCTGGCATCAGGAGGCTGCCTGACCCCCAATGGGCATGACACAGGCTCCAGGGAGCAATGGGACATCGGCCCAAAGGATCAAAGCCCAATTTGGTCAGATCCCAAGCTTTACCTACATTATGTCTCTGGGTCTGCGAAGGGTACCCCCAACTCTGGGGACAAGCCATGGCCTCAAGTGGCAGCTGGCTACGCTGCTGAAATCAGGACACATCTGTATCATACTCACAGAAAGCTGCGCCATCCTAGTGTGACAGGCCACACTCCGTCACCCTAGGGGAAGCTGGAAAAGAACTCCAGATGTGCCCTGGAGAGCCCCCCACCTCTCAGGGGCCACCTCCCAGGGTGCCCCCACCACCCCATTCTTCGAGTTTGGCTTGAGATTTTAGGAAGCATAATTTCAGGTGAGGAAGATAACAAAGTCTGGTCCCAACCCACTCTGCTGGCAAGGATCACTCCCCACCTAGTCGGCATCAGAGGAAGCCACATATACAGACAGGACACACATAGCACACACGGGGCATAAGGAACCGTGCCTGCACACCACTCACACACACATGACATGACCAAGTGGCAGCCAGAGAGGCCAGGGCACGCTCAGGGGGCCGCCTTCGGGGCATCCATGTAGCCTGGGTTGGAAGGAGGCTGGCTGGTGGGGTAGGGCGTGGCTGCTCCTCCAGCCAGGGTCTCGAAGTAGGCCGGCGGGCCCATGGGCTGGGCCGGGTAAGGTGATGGGTACTGCACTGGGTAGGATGCTGCTGGCATTCCTGGCTGGGGGGGGGCATGGGGTGGTAGCCCTGGTAGTCCAGGGTAGCTAGGTGGCACACTTGGAGGCTGAGGGTAAGGGGCATGCACCACAGTGGTGGGCGTGGTGGTGGTCACAACTGGACGTGGTCAGCGGCACATCTTGTAGAGGGAGCAGCAGGGGCAGGTGAAGCAGATGATGATAGTGACGACAGACAGCACAAAGATGGTCAGGCCGACGGCCACGGTCGCTCTGAACCCCATGTTAGCCTCTGCCTTCACCCAGGGGCTTCCTGTTCCCCTAGACTTCCCCTCTTTCCATCATGGGCCACTCAGTTCCAATTTCCTCTCCTTTTGGAGAAAAGGAAAGCAAATCTCCCGATGATGTCAGCCACAGGAAGGACCACTTCATGAACTCTCGAGTCCTTGATGGCATCTTTCTCCTTAGAACAGCTACTGTGCTTTTGGTACTATTCATTCATTTGTTCCACATTTACAAAGATGAATAGAATGCAGGCCCCACCGTAGAGGAGCTCACAGTCTAGATGACTGGCCCTACATATTGCCTCATGTTGTGTCATAATCTTTTTGTGCATGTGTCTTGTGTCTCCAATTCCATGACAGCAGAGGCCATGTCCTAAACTTCTTTGTCTTCCCCAGAGCCCTTACTTAGCATGGTGTTCAATAAACATCTTTTTTTTTTTTTTTTTTGAGATGGAGTCTTACTCTGTCACCCAAGCTGGAGTGCAGTGGCGCAATCTTGGCTCACTGCCACCTCCACCTCCCGGGTTCAAGCAATTCCCCTGCCTTAGCCTCCCGAGTACCTGGGATTACAGGTGCATGCCACCACACCCAGCTAATACTTTTTGTAGTTTTAGTAGAGATGGGGTTTCACCATGTTGGCCAGGCTGGTCTCAAACTCCTGGCCTCAGGTGATCCACCTGCCTCAGCCTCCCAAAGTGCTGGGATTATAGGCGTGAGCCACCACACTTATCCAATAAACATCTCTTGAATAAGTAAAATAATTTGATTTGATTTGGTACTTTCCTCTTCCGTGGTTTACTTCTGCCACCTAGATAAAATAATGTATCACCCATATGTAGAAATGTATTTTATTTATTTATTTATTTTATTATTATCATTTTTTATAGAGATGAGGTCTCACTTTGTTGCCCGCTCGAACTCCCAGGCTCAAGTGATCCTCCCACCTCAGCCTCCCAAAGTGCTGGGATTACAGGTGTGAGCCACCGCACCCAGCCTAGAAACTTGTAAGTGAGGAAATTGAGGCACAGAATGGTGAAGTAACTTGTTCCAGGCTGCAAGTGACTCATGGTTGCTTCATTCAAAATATATGCTGGACAACTTTGGAACCAAAGACAGCTATATATCCTTGATGCCAGTATTTAGATGTCTCTTAGATTCTGAGATGCAAATTGTGCCTTCATATACACACATACAGACTTTATCAAAATCATGTATATGTTTGAAGTCAGACTCTGGTTTATGCAAAATGATTAATATTTCTTCTTATATTCAATATCAAGTTGTGTGAAAGGTAACACATGATAGGTTCAAAAATATTCCAGAGAGGAAAGAGTGGGTGGCAGTTGGTGAGCTGCAACATTTTTCCTTTCACAGAACAATTCTTGTAGAAGAAACAGCATCGCTGACTTTTTCTATTTTCAGCACAAAGTAACACTTAACTGATTAATATTCAGGTGAAGGTGTACAGCCACAAACCTCATTTAATCAACAAGCAATGCAAAACAACAAACTAACGCACAGCGGGGATGCAAACGGGTGGTCTGCCAGCGAAACTGAACTCACAGAAAGGGTTTCAAGAGTTCTCAACTTAATTTTGAATACATAAGAAATGATGATATTTATAATATTTCTTTTTCTTTTTTTTTTTTTTGAGATGGAGTTTTGCTCTTTCACCCATGCTGGAGTGCAGTGGCGCAATCTCGGCTCACTGCAACCTCCGCCCCCAACCCGGGGTTCAAGCAATTCTCCTGCCTCAGTCTCCCAAGTAGCTGGGATTACAGGCATGCGCCACCACACGTGGCTAATTTTTGGATTTTTAGTAGAGACGAGGTTTCACCATGTTGGCCAGGCTGGTCTTGAACTCCTGACCTCAGGTGATCCACCCACCTTGGCCTCCCAAAGTGCTGGGATTACAGGTGTGAGCCACCACACCCAGCTGATATTTATATTTCTATAAGGCAAGAAAAATACAGGAAAACCAAACACTCATGTACCCATCAACCCGGCTGAAAAACAGAACAGTACCAGTAGCCCTGAAGCCTTCTAGACACAAACAGTACACTGAAATAATCGGAATTAGCTGCCGACAGTTACAAATTGGGACATTTCACACAAAAATCTGGATTTCCAGCCTCTCTTGAAAAAGCTGGCATCACTGTGCCTATATTCCCATAGGGAAATAAGGGGCTGGCCCTTCATGGGGCACCCATGCCGATCACCCCATCCCACCCTCATCTGTTCTCTGCTGCCTCCTCCATCCACATGACCTGCCCAGCCCTGGAGACATCTGCGTTGGTAACCCCTGCCATGTGTTTCCTTTCTGGGTTGGTTCCTTCTCCCTTGATGCTGTTCAAGCTCTCCATTTCCCTAGTTCTCCTGCCTGTGCTTTGGGCCGTCTCCTTTCTTGGTGGAGCAGGACCTTTAAGAGGCCAGGCAAGGTGGTTCATGCCTATAATCCCAGCACTTTGAGGGGCCGAGATGGGAGGATCGCTTGAGCCCAGGAGTTCAAGACCAGCCTAGGCAACATAGTGAGACCCCGTTTCTACAAAAAAAATTTTAAAAACCTAGCCAGTCACGGTGGTGCACCTCTGTGGTCCTAGCTACTCAGGAGACTGAGGCAGGAGAATCACTTGAGTCCAGGAGTTCCAGGCTGCAAATGAGCTATGATCATGCCACTGCAACTCCGGTATGGGTGACAGAGTGAGATCCTGTCTCTTAAAAAAAAAAAAAAAAGGCACTAGGCTCCATGGAGATGTGCAGACAAGGAGAAATGGTCTGCCCTCAGTGGACGTGTAGCTGTGGAGGAAACTGACCTGTGGGCCAGGCGCAGTGGCTCATGCCTGTAATCTCAGCACTTTGGGAGGCTGAGGCGGGAGGATCACAAGGGGCCAGGAGTTTGAGACCAGCCTGGCCAACATGGTGAAATCCCATCTCTACTAAGAATACAAAAATTAGGCGGGTGTGGTGGTGCACGCCTGTAATCCCAGCTACTCGGGTGGCTGAGGCAGGAGAATTGCTTGAACCCGGCAGGCAAAGGTCGCAGCGAACCAAGATTGCACCACTGCACTCCAGCCTGGGCGACAGAGTGAGACTGTCTCAAAAAAAAAAACAAAAAAAACCCGACCTGTGTCTGATTACATATCATACAAGACAGGCAAAGATAGAAATAGAAAGAGGGTTACGGGAGCACAGAGCAGGAAAGACTGTATTAGTCAAGGTCTTCCAGAGAAACAGAACCAATAGGATGCATGGGTATGTGTGTGTGTGTATGGAGAGAGAGAGAGACAGAAAGAGAGAGCAAGAGAGAGAGACAGAAAGAGAGAAGAGAGAGAGTATGTATGTATTTAATGAATCGGCTTACATGATAGTGGGGTTAGCAAGTCCAAAATCTTTAGGACAAGCTGCAGGCTGGAGACCCAAGGAAAAGTTGATGTTGCAGTCTTGAGTCTAAAGGGAGTCTGGAGGCAGAATTCCCTCTTCCTAGGGAGACCTCAGTGTTTTAAAGCCATCAGCTGACTGGATGAGGCCTGCCTGCAATATGGAGGCTAACCCACTTTATTCAGTCTACTGATTCAAATATCAGTCTCATCTAAAAAATACCTTTACATGGCTGGGCGCGGTGGCTTATGCCTATAATCCCAGCACTTTGGGAGGTTGAGGCGGGTGGATCACCTGAGGTCAGGAGTTCGAGACCAGCCTGGCCAACATGGTGAAACCCCATCTCTACTAAAAATAAAAAAATTAGCCGGTGTGGTGGTGCACACCTGTAATCCCAGCTACTCGGGAGACTGAGGCAGGAGAATCGCTTGAACACGGGAGGTGGACGTTGCAGTGAGCCAAGATTGCACCACTGCACTCCAGCCTGGGCGACAGACTGAGATTCCATCTCAAAAAATAAAAAATAATAAAAAATATATTTACAGTGACGTCTAGACTGATGTTTGACCAAATATCTGGGTACCGTGGCCTAGACAAGTTGACACATTAAAATTAACTGTCATTGGCTGAGTGAGTGTGTATGCAGGGATTAGAAGGTGGAAGCACAGGTGCCGGGAGGGACGTGGTGAACAAAGGTGCAGAGGTGGGGAGATGCTGAGCATGCTCAGAGAATAGTGAGAAGTCCAGTGGAGGAGCAAAAAGTGCAGCCTGGGGGTGGGGTGGTAAAAGGGGGCAAAGTGCACAAGATGGGTGGGGAACCGTGGAGGATAGGAGCCATCGTGACTGGATAGGCGCTAGGTCTGCAATGACCTTGAATGCCATGGGAGGTGTCAGAGGTTTTCAAGCAGGGAAATGGCACAACAGGACTGTGTTCAAGAAGAAAACTCTGGTAGACACACAAAGGGTGAGGTAGAGGGGGAGAGGTTGGAAAGTTCTATGGGACAAATGATCCATTTTGTTTGTTTGTTTTTTGAGATAGAGTTTTGCTCTTGTTGCCCAGGCTGGAGTGAAGTGGGGTGATCTTGGCTCACTGCAACCTCCGCCCCCCAGGTTCAAGCGATTCTCCTGGCTCAGCCTCCTGAGTAGCTGGGATAACAGGCGCCCGCCAACATGCCCGGCTAATTTTTTAAAATATTTTTAGTAGAGACGGGGTTTTGCCATGTTGGCCAGGCTGGTCTTGAACTCCTGACCTCAGGTGATCTGCCCGCCTCAGCCTCCCAAAGTGGTAGGATTGCAGGCGTGAGCCACCACGCCTGGCATTTTTTTTTTTTTTTTTTTTGAGACAGGGTCTCACCCTGTGCCTTAGCCTCCTGAGTAGCTGGGACTACAGGTGCATGCCACTACACCTGGCTAATTTTTTATTTTTTGTAGAGATGGGAGCTTGCTATGTTGCCCAAGCTGGTCTCAAACTTCTAGATTCAATGGATCCTCCCACCTTGGCCTCCCAAAGCTGAGATTATAGGCGTGAGCCACCAAGCCTGGCCCAGTTTTTCTTTTTCTTTCTTTCTTCTTCTTTTTTTTTTAAAATTTTTATTTATTTAAGAGATGGGGCCTCGATCTGCTGTCCAGGCTGGACTGTAGTGCACTCATAGCTCTCTGCAGCCTCAAACTCCTGAGCTAAAGAGATCCTCCAGCCTCAGCCTCCCAAGTAGCTAGGACTACAGGCATGAACCACTGTGCTCAGTTTGTATTTCTTGAGAGGACACTGGGTTGGACAGTTATAGCAAGATATCTTTAAAGGGCTGAGTGTGGTGGCCCATGCCTGTAATCCCAGCACGTTAGGAGGCTGAGGCTGGAGGACCACTTTAGCTCATGAGTTTGAGGCTGCAGAGAGCTATAAGTGCACTACAGTCCAGCCTGGACAGCAGATTGAGACCCTGTCTCTTTAAAAAAAAAAAAAAAAAAAGTCTTTAAATAATTCAAAGTTAAAACCTTGAAAAAGGTCCAGGCGCGGTGGCTCACGCCTGTAATACCAGCACTTTGGGAGGCCGAGGTGGGCGGATCACAAGATCAGGAGATCAAGACCATCCTGGCTAACACGGTGAAACCCCGTCTCTACTAAAAATACAAAAAATTAGCCGGGCGTGGTGGTGGGCGCCTGTAGTCCCAGCTACTTGGGAGGCTGAGGCAGGAGAATGGTGTGAACCTGGGAGGCGGAACTTGGAGTGAGCCGAGATCGCGCCACTGCACTCCAGCCAGGGTGACAGAGCGAGACTCTGTCTCAAAAAAACAAACAAACAAAAAAAACCTTGAAAAAGTTTTAAAAGCTTTAAAAATGATTAAATCTAATAGACATCAAAGAAGGTCTGTAGGACAATAACAGCAATAATCTGTAAGTAGGAAGGTGTAGGGGAGAGTAAATTGGTTTGAAGTACAGAGCATATAATTCCAACACAGGACTGCTATGCAGCCCGCAGCCCTGTCTGTGAGGTAAGGCTAGGCTTTAAGTTCTGCATCACCTGAGAGAGAGTGATTGCTTAAAATGCCCCTACTACCTAAGAGGCAGCTTGGCCTCCTGAGGGCATATGACCCAACCCCCTTCACTATACTTCCAAGACTTCAGTCTTCGGTCACTTTGCATGAACAAAGGCAGAAATGCACTGAGCTTTGCTGTTTGAAAATATTTTTAGCAATTTTAGTGGTAGAAAAGATGCCCTTTGATACAATTTTGTTTTTGATCTTGTCTTCTTTGAGGAAGGAAAGCAGATTCCAGGCCGGATCTGCTGTTTGAGAGTATAATAATTGCCTAAGGCCAGGCGTGGTAGCTCACGCCTGTAATCCCAGCACTTTGGGAGGCCGAGGCGGGCAGATCACCTGAGATCGGGAGTTCGAGACCAGCCTGACCAACACGGAGAAACCCCGTCTCTACCAGAAATACAAAATTAGCTGGGCGTGGTGGCGCATGCCTGTAATCCCAGCTACTCGGGAGGCTGGGGCAGGAGAATCGCTTGAACCCAGGAGGCGGAGATTGCGGTGAGCAGAGATCGTGCCATGGCACTCCAGCCCCTGGGTGATAGAGCGAGACTCCGTCTCAAAAACAAAAAACAAAAAACAGAGAGAGTAAGTACGGAACTGCATTTACCTCCACACCTATAATTATCCTTCTTATTATAGGGAAGTTCTATGTCTTTGAACTTTATTCCAAATCCACCCTAAAGAAAAGTGTGGATCAGCTGGACCCAGGAGGCCCTTCCCCTGGACCTTGCAGAAAAATGACTGGCAATCATGAAATTCACTAAAGGCTTTAAGGTACCTATCTCTTGGAATCCCTTTTACAACTCCTTTTCTTCTAGCTTCGGAATAGTCTAATTATCTTTGTCCCAGGTTTTAGGTTATTTGGGCACATTATTTATGTGCATCGCAATAATGTGATTTCAGTCTATCTCTGTCTCCATTCTGCATACAGAGGTGTGACAAATTTCCTGTCCTCTGTGGGCTCACACACAGCTGCAGTACCACACGGAATTACAGTGGAGGTTTGAACAGTGGTGACTGTGGGAGCCCAGTGCCCAGAGCAACCTACTCTACTAAGGGAGTTGAGAGGATGGGGAGCTAGACACGTGTATGTGGATCCAGAGCCACTTGGTACTAAGCTCTTACTCCCTGCAAAACACTTAAAAAAAAAAAAAAAAAGATCTTAAACACTACCTCTCCTCCCCCCCCCCCCTTTTTTTTTGAGACGAGTTTCACTCTGTCGCCCAGGCTGGAGTGCAGTGGCGCAGTCTCAGCTCACTGCAAACTCCACCTCCTGGACTCAAGCGATTCTCCCACCTCAGCCTCTGGAGTAGTTGGGATTACAGGCGCGCGCCACCAAGCCGTAACTCCTGGAATCAAGTGATCCCGCGTGCCTAGGCCTCCCAAAGTGCTGGGATTACAGGCATTATCCACCACGCCCTGCCTCGCAGAGCACTTTCAATTCATGCACAAGCCCTTGAATCCCAAACACTCTTGGAGGCAGAGACTACTTTTATTCCAACTTTATAGATAAGGAAGCCAGGGCACTGTCAAGGGAGTTGCCTGGTGCCTGTAAGCAGGGAGCTGAACTGGTAGTTAGAGGAATTGCAATTCCCAGGCTCTGGTTCACTGCGCTACCTCCAGGAATGGGGGTGGAAGTGGAGGGAGGGGGCGGTGTTGCAGGAAGTACATTTGCTTCAATATGAACAGTTAAAATGCCTGGAAACATTAAGAAAGGGAGCGTGCAAAAAAAAATTTCCCTGGTTTCAGCCATTTCTTTCTTTTTTTTGGGGGGGGGGGGGGCGGAGTCTTGCTCTGTCGCCCAGGCTAATTTTTGTATTTTTTTTTAGAGACGGGGTGTCACGGTGTTAGCCAGGATGGTCTCAGTCTCCTGACCTCGTGATCCGCCCGCCTCGGCCTCCCAAAGTGCTGGGATTACAGGCGTGAGCCACCGCGGCCGGCCTGGTTTCAGCCATTTCTAACCCTTTTTAGGTCACTTCAAATAAAATTTGCAAATAACTGCCATGTGGAGAAAATATGCAAATGTTGCTAAACGGAAAAGTCATTCGGAGTGCTGTGAAAGTTGGCTCATTTATTTAGCTGCCCCAAGTGTGCACATCATTCTTTTTCAAAGTGAATGTGTTTAAAGACAAAGCTTTGTATGTTTTCCCGCTTCCTCTCCAATTGGATATTCCAATTATAACGTATTGATTAACAAAATACCCTGGTGGTTTGAACCAAGTATGCCTATGAGCAGGGGTTAATTGAAAATAGGGAACTGCTGTATATTTTAATTCTTTTAGGTACTCCCATGGCGGTACCCTGTACTCGGCTCTACTCAAAAGTAAAACAAAGCCCAGAACCAGGGTAGTCAGTGCATCCCATTGTTGCTATATGCAGTTTGAAGAGCTGTCGGAACTCAGTTTTCGAACCTGACTCATGTTTACCCTGGTTCATAGGAAAACGAAACTGAAACAAAACCGAGGTCCTTCACCAAAACTCCATGAGAATCCACGAATCTCAGGGCAGGAAGGGACCCTAATATCATTAAACCTAGTGGCTCTCCAAGGGGCATTGTAGAAATCTGTGTATTTCTGGTTGTCACAATGACTGGCGAGAGCTACTGGCATTTAGTGGGCAGGAGCCAGGCACGCTAGGATGTTCTATGATGCTGGTCAGTCCCACAGAGCGAATAATTGAATCACTGGACACATGTCGGTGAAAAACTAGTTCATTATCATCTAAGCCTAGAACTAACACTGTTTTATATATGAACACAAAGTATCTTTGCCCAGTTTCCATATATCCTGAATTTTCCACAAATGCAACTACTGTTTCAATTGAAGGAAGATTGTACTGTTTTATTTAAAAATTATTAATAGTTCATCATTTTGGAAAATGAGGTTCCTAGTAGCAATGCTGCTCATGGAACTTGAGTTGTGAAATCAACACACCTTTCCAGTTTGCATTTGTGGCTCTACTGGGCAAGTGTCTTCCCACCAGTTAGTGTAGCTGTGCGGCTGCATTTACATATTATAATACATTGTTTTATTATAATCATTTTGCTTTCGTTTGTTGACAGATCATGTTTTTTGAAATTGTGTTTGTAGGTTTACATAAACAATTTAGGTTTTGTTATTTCAGTATAGGTAAAGGGGGCGTTAGAAAATACTAGTTATGAAAAGGAGTTGGGTCTTTCACAGGGTTATGGAATGTAGCAGACTCCTTTTATAGATGAGCAAATTGAGACCCAAAGCCGTTAAACAACTTGCCCCCGACAGTGTGATATTCTCTCCCTATCTCGTTCGAATTTCCGTCTCGATTTTAAAAATTGAGAAGGGAGAGAAGTTATGTGTATAGTAAATTATGTGATGAGCACGAACTATTTGAATTCTGGCAGCAGAAGACCTTTTGTGGGGGTGGTGGAAACCACTGCGTTTTATTTAATTCCGTAGGGCTGAGGGTCAGAAGAGAGGGGAAAGCGGTCATAAGAAACTACGGATGTGCGGGCGCCGGCTCAAAGCCGGGAATCCACTAGTAAACACCTTCTTCTATTTAAGGGCCTGCGGCACCGAAGCCGGGACTTGGGGTGGCCTGCCTAGGAGGGAACCACAGGAAGAGGTTCCACCGACGGCAGAAACCCGGTTCCTCCTGTTCCTCATCCACCGCAGCGGCCTGAGAGTCACCCCGAGCCCAGGCCGGTAACCCCGCTGCAGCCCCTCCGGCAGGCCCAGGTTGCACCGGCTACAAACATTCCCGACACCCTTGGGCCCTGGAAGAGCCGTTCGCCACCCGCGGGGTCCCCGCAACGCCGGTGGTCACCGGCCCTAAGCCGCTGGGCGCCCCGCGGGAGGAAACTAGGGGCAAATGGAGCCCGCATTCCTGCGGAGAGCCGGGGTCCCGGGAGGGCGCGCCAGCGGCGGTTCCGGATCAGCGCGTGACTGTCTCATTGTTCCCTCACCGCGGGGGGCGGGGGCGGCGGCGCGCGCGCACACGTCGGGGGGTTGGCCAGGAGGGGCCATTGTGTGTTTCTAGGCGGCGCCCCCGCTGCCTAGGCAACCGCGCAGGAAGGTGTCCGGCCACCTGCGCGCGCCGCCGGCTCCCCTCCATTTCCCCCCGACTCCCGCCCCGGTCACCATCCTACCCTCCTCCCTCCTCCTTTCCCCTTACTCCGCTCCCCTCTTTTCCCTCCCCCTCCTCCCCTTCCCTCTGTTCTCTCCTCCTTTTCCCCTCCCCTCCCCCGTCCGGAGCACTCTATATTCAAGCCACCGTTTCCTGCTTCACAAAATGGCCACCGCACGCGACACCTACGGTCACGTGGCCTGCCGCCCTCTCAGTTTCGGGAATCTGCCTAGCTCCCACTAAGGGGAGGCTACCCGCGGAAGAGCGAGGGCAGATTAGACCGGAGAAATCCCACCACATCTCCAAGCCCGGGAACTGAGAGAGGAATTAGAGTGAAGGCCAGTGTTAGGAAAAAAAAAAAAACAAAAAAAACGAAAAACGAAAGCTGAGTGCATAGAGTTGGAAAGGGGAGCGAAGAGGCCTAGGTTAACATTTTCAGGCGTCTTAGCCGGTGGGAAGCGGGAGACGCAAGTTCTCGCGAGATCTCGAGAACTCCGAGGCTGAGACTAGGGTTTTAGCGGAGAGCACGGGAAGTGTAGCTCGAGAGAACTGGGACAGCATTTGGCACCCTAAGCTCCAAGGCAGGACTGCTAGGGGCGACAGGACTAAGTAGGAAATCCCTTGAGGTTAGACCTGAGGGAGCGCGCAGTAGTCGGGCAGAAGTCGCCGCGACAGGGAATTGCGGCGTGAGAGGGAGGGCACACGTTGTACGTGCTGACGTAGCCGGCTTTCCAGCGGGTATATTAGCTCCGTGGCCGCGCGGTGCGCTCCAGAGCCGCAGTTCTCCCGTGAGAGGGCCTTCGCGGTGGAACAAACACTCGCTTAGCAGCGGAAGACTCCGAGTTCTCGGTACTCTTCAGGGATGAGTCATGTGGCAGTGGAAAATGCGCTCGGGCTGGACCAGCAGGTGAGCCGCAAGAACCCCACCGGGCTGGCTGCTGCGTGAATTCCTCCCCTGACCTAACCTGGCTAATGGCGCAGCGCTAACCGGCACCCTTACTTTTCATTTTCTGGGTGCCCCGGGCTGGCGGGTGTGAGTGCCCCAGGGCTATGGAGGGACAGGAATGTTGGTTGGGGCTGTCGCCCGGGCCCGGTCTCGGCCCGCTGTATTGTCCCCGGGACGAGCACAATGGCGGCTTTTGTGTGTGCGTGCGCAGGCGGGCGGAGGGGGAGGGAGTGCGCGCGCTCTCGCGGGGATGCGCATGCGCGAATCCCGACTGATTAGTGACCCGGGGGGGTTTGCGGGAGTGCGCAGCGCGGCGGGACGCGATTGGAGGCCCTTTTGGCTTGGAGGGCTTCGGCCTTCACGACTGGCGCAGCCTGGATTCCCGTCCGGAGGACCTGGCGGCACCCGGTGTTTGCGTGCCTGCGAGCAAGGGGTAGAACGCGGCCCAGGAATGTGGGAGGGGGCGGTCTTCGCTCGGGGTAATGGCGGCGGCCTCTTTTGTGTGGTGCTGGGCGGCGCTGTGGCTCACCTCCGGGAGACGGCGGGTCTCGGGCGGGCGAAGGCCTGGAAAGGAGGAGGGAATGGGTTTCTTGTTTTTCCTGGGTTCCTTCCGCTGGCTTTTTCGCTTCAGCCCAGGTTCCGCAGGGTCCGGGGGCCCTGCGCCGCAGCCGGGGAGGCTGCGTTTCCGGAGTGGAAAGTTTTGTGACGCAGAAGATTGGGGAGGAGTGGGGGAGGGGTGGGGGCGGGGAGGGGAGGCAGGAATGGGCCGCTGCGCGCTGGTCTCTGGAGATAGAGGTTGGACGTGGCGGGGAGGTTAGGGAGCCAGCGAGGCCCTTTCTCCTCCTTGCTTGCCCCAGATTGTCCCTGTGTGGTATGTTAGCCGGGAGTCCCGCGTTGTTTTTCTGGGGTGGAGGGGTCATCGCGGGTTGTGGGAGTGTCTTCGTGTTAGTGATCCAGGAATCCGCCATTGGAAAAACACCCGGCTTAGGGGGGAAGTAAACAGTTTCGTTGTTGATTTGTTGTTGTCTGTGGAGTAGAATCTTGCAATGGGTCCCAGGCCCCCGGGTCTTTTCTCTTAGCCAGAATCCCCTCTTCTAAGGGTTTAGGGGCAGAGGAGAGAAAGATGTGTGATCTGAGAGGAGAAGGTTATGGACTTTGGTGGCAGGAAGTCTGCATCCCACCGCAACAGTGGCACCAGGCTTCAGATAAGCTCTTGTGTGGGTTATGCGGAGCTTTTAAATAAACTACTGTCTACTGTGATTAGGGGAGCGTTGATTTCACAAACTCCGGAATAATCCTGAGAGGAAGTTTAGTGGCACAAATTAATTGAATACATATTTTAATGTAGTCATATGTAATATTTTTTAGAAATTGATCTGTTCCTTTGAAAGCATTTTCTACCCGTTAATGAACCAATTATATTAAATCCTCTAATTGCTGACACTTACATGTTGAATTGAACACAGACACTTTAACAACCTACCAGCAGCACAGACTATTCCCAGTTTTACCATTTTCCATTTAGCTATAGTGTCCTTTTAAGGATTCTAGGCAACAGTGAACCTTATTTAAAAAGCAAAATTGTGCTATAACAAGTGCAAAAGGAACGTTTGTGTTCCTACCGTGCTTTAAAATATTGATGGTAGCAAGAGAAAACGCGGTGGTGTTTTTGCTCATAGAAATTCTGGAAATTAGGTGCCTGAAGTCTTACACTCATTTTTTAAAAGTATAGCATCTGCTTCCAGTTTTCAGTGACTCCATTGATGATGCATGCGGTTTGGCCGTATCATATTGAGCTTTCAACACAAGATTTATAAACATGGTATGTAGTGCATCTTTTGCAAACACGTTGGCAACGGTACTGTGTGACTTGGTCTTTTGTGGCTTTTTTGAGAAAAATGAAACACTTTGCATGTATAGTTTTTTCCCCCAACTACTTGTGAGTAGTTCCTGGTTATAAAACGTTATGAAGGTAGCACATAACCCTTTTCTAGAATGAAGAGGCTTTTGAGCTACCAGTGTAAGGGGATAGGTAGAAATAGAGATGAAAGGCACTAAGATGTCCTACTCTTTAAGAGCATTGAACGCCAGTTGTGCCATTTATTCAAAGTCATCTTTGAACTTATGTTAAAATGGGGTAAAAACAGGTAACTACTTCAGGCCGGGCTCATGCTTGTAATCCCAGTGCTTTGGGAGGCCAAGGCAGGTGGTTCACCTGACCTGAGGTCAGGAGACCAGCCTGGGCAACATGGCGAAACCCCATCTCTACTAAAAGTACAAAAAGTAGCCTAGCGTGGTGGCGCACCCCTGTAATCCCAGCTACTCAGGGAGGCGGAGGTTGCAGTGAGCCGAGATCACTTGACTGAATTGCAGCCTGGATGACAGAGGGAGACTCTGTCTCAAAAAAAATAAAAATAAAAACAAACGAAACAAACTACTTAAGAGTTGTGCTTAACATAGTGTTCTGTAAGTGGTAGGTATATTGCTATTTTTTTGTTGTTCTTAAGAGTACTACCCGACTAAAAATACTTGGGCAATATTTAGGGATGAAGTATCTAACTAAAAGAACGGCCACTTCGAAATTTGTCCTGACATTTTTCAGGTGTGCATTTTAGGTTTAAAATATCAAGTATTACGGAAAGTTGGCATTGGAAACTTTCATAACCGGCACTAAAACGAATCCTTTATCTATTTGACATTGAGGAATAATTTTGAGATTCAGTGTAAGCTTTAGTTTGGTGATTAGGGAGCCTGTGCTATGGAACATGTTAGTGAAAATTTATTTTGAATGCATGAATGAAATTTGGACAGTTTCTACTGAATAGCACAAGCATCTTGGTGTGCCGCCTTCTGTAGTATATACAATAGTAATATTGCATTTGCTTAGAGCATTGCAGACTTGAAAACATTCTTAGTCACATTCTCATTAAGGGTTGGTATTAGCCCTGTGAGGTGGACTGGGCAACTACTTGAATGCAGTACTAGCAAATGCTAGAGGGCAGGACTAGTTTTCTCTTAATGTAGTATTTGAGCACATGGGGTGCTAACCATCTCACTCTCTTCTAGTTTGCTGGCCTAGACCTGAACTCTTCAGATAATCAGAGTGGAGGAAGTACAGCCAGCAGTAAGTACAACATCTTATGGGTTTATTGAATATTAGAGCTTAACATCTTAAGATTTCATTGGGCTTATGTAAAATTTAAGAAATTTGCCTTTCAATTTTTTACTGCTTAAAGAATTATGTAGTCTTTGTGTTATAGAATTATGTAGTACTTAGTGATCAATCTAAAGCATCGTTGCCTTTTTTTTTTTTTTTTTTTTTTTTTTTTTTTTTTTTTTTTTTTGGTTGAGATGGAGCTTTGCTCTTGTTGCCCAGGTTGGAGTGCAATGGTGTGATCTCGGCTCACCGCAGTCTCTGCCTCCGGGTTCAAGCGATTCTCCTGCCTCAGCCTCCCGAATAGCTGTGCCTTTCTGATAATAAAACATCAATGACTAGCTGGCTCTCTTGAGTAAAAGCAGCTAATCATTGGAAAGAACCTTATTATATCAAATTATCTCTAGAAGAGTTTTTGTCCATTATAAATCCTGAGCCCAGTTTAGAGGTGATGGGAATGTGTCCCTGTTAACTGACTATATTTATTAAATTGAATTAAGGGAATATACATTTCATTGGTTATAGCTACTCCTTTCTCCTGAAGAACAGAAGACTATACTGAATTTTGGATTGGTGGTTAGGTTAGGTTTTCAAATGTGTCATTTCTTTTAAAAAGGCATTAGAAAAGTTGCTTTTTTTCTTCTAAGGGGGGTTATTTAGAGACTTGTTAGAGGTTAGTGTTAAGATAGGGGATCTTGGTGGTTTATTATAAGGGCAATAGACCCTTATTTTTAGCTCAGATCTCTTCCTACTTATTAAAACAAAAGTGAGTATGGGCTATGATGTGTCCTCATTTTTAGGCAAGAACAGCTTCACTGGGCACAAAATTACTTGGTGGTTGCTTTAACTTTCACCTTATTTGTCATGCTAAGAATCTTTTAGGAACTGATTGTCCTAGTAGAGATTTTTAAAAATGTTTAATTCAGTCTAGAAGTGAAAAAGAAAAATGACACGTTTACTAGTTATAAAGCAAATTTGTTTGGGTTTATGTTATTTGCTTTTTTTGCTTATCCATATTCGAGGCTGTACTCCTGCTCGCATACAGAGCAACTGTCAACTTTCCTTAAACTCAGCAAGCCCCAAATTAAAACCTGCAATTCCTTGAAATTAACTCCCCTTTGCAGCTTTTCCTTGTTTATTTATTGTATGTTTTGCAACTTACTGGCATAGAAACAAAAGATTGTGAGATATGTTACATGAGTAATCTTAAATTGTTACAGTAATACTTAATGCTTTTGTTGACAGTTTTGATGACAGTTCCCTTAAATCTAGCAGGCCTTTAAAAAAATCACATTAAATGACCACTGGTGGCTAAATGTGCTCAATTTGTGGATTTCAACTATTAGGTTCCAAATCAGCTTTTTTTTTTTTTATCAAACTCCTTTCAGAGTTCTCCTTATAAAGCAGTAACCCATTTAAAATTAGATTCTTATTTTTCCCCCCTCAGTGTCCAGGTAAGTAATCAGATTGGAAGGCTGGAGATTTTAATTTCCCAGAACCATTTTTTAGTAACAGAAATTTAAATGGAAGGTTTTTTGGCATTTAATTAATTTTACATATATATATATATATATATATATTTTTTTTTTTTTAGAAGGGCGCTATATTCCTCCTCATTTAAGGAACCGAGAAGCTACTAAAGGTAGGTCCTCACAAGTAACTTCGTAGGTCTATTTTTTGCCTCCTTTAGAAGTTAGTAAAGCCTAAGGAAAACCAGGCATTTGGGGGAGGTCTAAACATGGTGTTGTTTTTCTATGCTTCTGTCAGCCTTGGTTCAAATACTAGAGCTTAATAATTTTGGAAGAACTCATCTAATGTTACGCAGTGGGAAATTCGGCATTCTTATGTCAAACTGTTCTGACGCCAAGGGCATGGTTTTGTACAGTTTCACTAGTCTTGTGCTGAATCTGTTTGTAATCATTCACAGCATGGTTTTAGTTTGGAAGAGGTGGGTGCCCTACTGTGTAAACCAAGCTGTATAATGATAACAACCTGGTTATTTCTGTCTTGGCAAAGTTGCCAGAAATGAAGATGGGCTTATTGTAGAACAGTTAACAAGTTTTACAGCGTTGGAAGTGATTCTCTGGTTTCATCTCCTTGCCTTGCTGCTTTTGAAAGGTTTTGTCCAAAATGTATTACAATATCTGGTGTCTTTTCCCATTGTAATTGTAACGTAGCGATAGATGACAGCTAGTATATGTTTCATATTATGAGACAGCTGTTCGGGTGCTTTATATTCTGTAAAATAGACCATCCAAAATTTGGAGGAAAAGGGAAAGTCAGGAAAACCAAAGATGAGGAGGGAAGATAATGTATAAAGAAGGCAGATAGGAAGAGTGGAGAGTCCACAGGGGAGCACATGGTTTGCTGCTGTTCCTCCATCTCCATATGTAGTCTGTATTACCTTCACTGTCCTGGCAATGCATGGATATAAAATCTGTATTATTTCTACCAGAAGATCACTTTGGCTTTTTTTTTTTTTTTTGAGACGGAGCCTTGCTCTGCTGCCGAGGCTGGAGTGCAGTAGCGCGGGCTCACTGCAACCTCCGCCTCCTGGGTTCAAGTGATTCTCCTGCCTCAGCCTCCCAAGTAGCTGGGATCACAAGCATGTGCCACCATGCCCGGCTAATTTTTGTATATTTAGTAGAGACGGGGTTTTGCCTTGTTGCCCAGGCTGGTCTCGAACTCCTGACCTCAAGTGATCCACCCGCCTCAGCCTCCCAAAGTGCTGGGATTACAGGCATGAGCCACCATGCCTGGCTGGCATTATATTCTTTTTAGGGGAGGTTACTTTGGAATTTGTCTTTATCATCATGGATGTTCTCAATATTCCTAGTATACTAGCTAGAATTGACCCTCGTGTATATGGCAGTATCATAGAGGTTTTAGAGCTGGTAGAGATCTGGCAATCTAACTTAACTCTTTCTTGCTAGCAAAGGCTGTTGGTCACCTGACTGGCCTAACGGTAGGAGGTAGAAGGCAGAAGGAAAGTAACTGAATTGAGAAGCTGTTTCTGTTTAATAAGGTGTTGCTGAAGCTAGTTAAACCCTCTACCTGTCTTTAAACCCTCTACCTGTCTTTGGGTTAATTTACATGTTTGTCATCCCCTTACCTGGATATTTATAGCTGTACCCAGGAACCTTGTCTATACTGAGAATATATAGTGATGAGGGTTTTTCTTTTTCCCAGGTATTCCTGATTGTCATCAAGCTTATAGTAGATGAACCACTAAAATAATACTACAATTTGACATTAGTGTTCTTGTACTTTATACTATTGAAACTGAAAAATACTGTATTAAACCAAGTAATCTGACAGTCTAAGAATGTTCTAAATGAATACCACCTCCAAGAAACATGGAAACAATGGTAACTGTTTTTCCTAGTAAACTCATTCACACCTATAAAATGAATGGAAATTAAATTGTTATGGTCACACAACGTCATAATGCGTTACAGGCAAAGCTGTTGACCACTTAGAGGTAGTATTCATTGAGAAACATTCTTAGACTGTCAGATTGCTTGATTTAGTGTAGAGTAATTTTTTTTTTTTGAGACAAGGGTGTTTCACTCTTGTTTCCCGTGCTGGAGTGCAGTGGCGCAATCTTGGCTCACTGTAACCTCAGCCTCCCGGGTTCAAGTGATTCTCCTGCCTCAGCCTCCTGAGTAGCTGGGATTACAGACATGGGCCACCAGCCCGGCTAATTTTGTATATGTAGTAGAGACGGGGTTTCTCCATGTTGGTCAGGCTAGTCTCGAACTCCTGACCTCAGGTGACCTCCCCGCCTTGGCCTCCCAAAGTGCTGGGATTACAGGCGTGAGCCACCATGCCTGGCCAGTGGACAGTATTTTCTAGTGGGGAGAATTAAAGAAAAACTTTGTCTTGGTGTAAACCAGCTTTAAATCTTAGTTCTCTTACAGTGCCATGGTAGGAATATCTTGAGATTGAACCTCGAGCCCACAGAGATAAGATAGTCAGTGGAGGCTTTCAAATTCAGAAAGATTGATAATACCTTAACATGGTTCCTATTTCTAATTAATAATAAAATGTATTTGTGCTTTTTTAATCAAAGGTTTCTATGATAAAGACAGTTCAGGGTGGAGTTCTAGCAAAGATAAGGATGCGTATAGCAGTTTTGGATCTCGTAGTGATTCAAGAGGGAAGTCTAGCTTCTTCAGTGATCGTGGAAGTGGATCAAGGGGAAGGTAGGTGATTTCTTATCACCTTACGTGTATGTATAATAACAGTTTAATAAGTCGTTATCCTGACCACCTGTTTGGATGTTAAGCATTATGTCTGTTTGGTCATTGTATTTTCTTAGCCGTAAGAGGCTTTTACTAAATTGAACCTGTTACTTAGAAATTAGATGAAAATAGGAATATGCTCATTGGCATAATGAAATGAGTTATTCTATTTCTCGAGTTTTATATGTTCTACTTAAAAGAGTAAGTTCATCTAGTGAATGGCCTAATTTGGTTGGGATTTTTGTGGACTCTGTAACAATTTCTAAACACCTTGTATTTTTGATTACACAAGTGTGGTGAACTGACCCCACGTGCCTAATAGCTGTGGTTAGTCCTGTGTCCTGATTTTTCGCAAACAGGCCTAAAACTCTTAAAAACATCTTAGTTCAGGTAAGGATTATTTTCTACCTTTTATCCAAAGTCTGTCACACAGGTGAATTGTCCTTTAAGTGACATCCTAGTATAACTAGGACGATTGATATTTGGTGTGCTATTTTCTTCTTTTCCCTACCATTAAATATATTTGGATGAGCACTTTAAATGAAGGTTGTGAGCTGTGTGCCGATTTCAAATAAAATCCTTATTCTTAATTTTGGCATCTGTGAGGCCTTTTAGGCTATACAACTTTATAGAAATGTAAAGATTACTGATTTTAGAAAACGAGGTTATGTAAATGATGCTGGTTAGAGAGCCTTATTTGTCAAGTAACTCAGAATTGGATTGTTGACATCCTTATGGTTAGCCATAACTTAAGTCTCCAGATACAGTTCTAGAGTAGGGATAAGAATCTGATAATGGTTAAATGATATGATTCTGATTAATTGCTTGTGCTGTTCAGATTTGATGATCGTGGACGGAGTGATTACGACAGCATTGGCAGCCGTGGTGACAGAAGTGGCTTTGGCAAATTTGAACGTGGTGGAAACAGTCGCTGGTGTGACAAATCAGATGAAGATGATTGGTCAAAACCACTCCCACCAAGTGAACGCTTGGAACAGTAAGTTTTTGAAGTGTATGTTACTTGTGATGAAGCCTTACTAGCTAGTGTAACAAATGAACTTATCCATTTTTTGATTTGAGGGAACTCTTTTCTGGAGGCAACACTGGGATTAATTTTGAGAAATACGATGACATTCCAGTTGAGGCAACAGGCAACAACTGTCCTCCACATATTGAAAGTGTGAGTATTTTTGCTTGACTTTTTAAGACACAGAGAGGTTAAATGTTTTCATGTTACATTAGAATGTGAGATGGGCTTCATAAAGTCATGTAGACCAGAGGCTTCATAGATTTGTGGAAAAGGAGAAGTTGAGTTCAGTGTCACCATTATGAATCATTTATTACCTAAAATAGAAAATGGGTCAAACATAGGAACAACCCAAAGTCTTCTCCAATGTGCAGTAAGCCTGGGGGTTGGTTTTTCTCAAAGTATAATGTGATAATTTTACTTAAACTATAAACTGAGTTACCAATCAGCTGTTGGTTGGTTGTTTCCATTATTAGTATAAAACAGAAATAGCTCTAGATAGCATTCCTAACCCCATTGAATTTCTTAACAGTTCAGTGATGTTGAGATGGGAGAAATTATCATGGGAAACATTGAGCTTACTCGTTATACTCGCCCAACTCCAGTGCAAAAGCATGCTATTCCTATTATCAAAGAGAAAAGAGACTTGATGGCTTGTGCCCAAACAGGTAAGCTCAACTCATAAGAGTAAAACATCATATTTCTTCTGTAAAGGACTAGACAATAAAATATTTTATTTTTTATGGGTCATGCAGTTTTGCAGCTGCTCTGCGCTGCTATTGGACTGTGAAAGAAGCCATAGGTGATACATAAATTATTGGTTACGGCTGTATTCCGTAAGAGCTTTATTTATAACAATAGCAGGCTTTATTTACAAAATAGTCTCAGTTTGCTGACTCCTCTTAGAGGTGGAGCAGAGAAGCCACTTTTTGGAAAACTTAAGCATAAACTAAAAGTACTAATTATTAGTAATAGGGTAGTTAAAAAACACTGTCATCTACCAATGTCTGTTTAAAAGTAATGAGCAGGATTTGTTTGTTTGTTTTTGAACAGGGTCTGGAAAAACTGCAGCATTTCTGTTGCCCATCTTGAGTCAGATTTATTCAGATGGTCCAGGCGAGGCTTTGAGGGCCATGAAGGTAGATGTTTCTTTATAAAATGGGAAATTGTAGAACTTTGTAGGTGGCCATTGAGAGGGCTTTCTAAATGATGCTAAGACTTAAGTAGAATGAAAACCAGTTTTCAAGTGTAATCTGTAATCTATAAATTACAAAAGGGAATTATGTTGTGATGAACTTTTCAAACAGGGTAGGTAGAGTT